>NW_004444125.1:2083573-2190743 GCF_000243295.1 Trichechus manatus latirostris | reverse complement strand
TGCAGTTCTATTCTGTCCTATAGGGTTGCTAGGAGTCTGAATTGACTCGATGGCAATGGGTTTGGCTTTTTTTATAATTTGTCTACTTTCCACCTGATTTTTTTTTTTTCTTTCTCTTTCTTACTTATTTGTAGCAACTCTTTTTATATTAGGTCACTTTTTTTCTCTATTAGGTGTTTAGGTTAATATGTAAAGGGTACCTTAGAGGAGTGCTGCTAAAACTTTATTGTGCATGAGTATCACTTGAGGGTCTTGTTAAAATGGAGAATCTGCTTTAGTAGTTCTAAGAATGGCCCCACGTGTCTGCATTTTTAACAAACATCTAGGGAATCCCAGTGCTGGTGGTCTACACCACACTTTGTTGCAACAAGTTATTAAAGTTTGTGGGTTTTTGTTTAGTAGAATTCCATCATGACCAAGGAACAATCTATGGTAGCTTATTATTTTAAAAAAAATAAAAGTCTCCTTGGTGGAGGACTGAAAGTACAATGGAAAGATCCTCACTTTGAGAACTAGGGTGTGCCTGACCTAAGCGATGGTATTTTCAATCACCTCATATGCATGTGAAAGCTGGACAATGAACAAGGAAGACTGAAGAAGAATTGATGCCTATGAATTATGGTCTTGGTGAAGACTATTGAATACACCATGGACTTCCAGAAGAACAAACAAATCTGTTTTGGAAGAAGTACAGCCAGAACGTTCCCTAGAAGCGTGGATGGTGAGACGTCAACTCACGTATTTAGACATGTTATTAGGAGAGACCAGTTCCTGGAGAAAGACATCATGCTTGCTAAAGTACAGGGTCAGTGAGAAAGAGGAAGACACTCTAAGAGATGGATTGACACGGTAGCTAAAACAATGGGTTCAAACATAGCAACAATTGTGAGGAAGTGCAGGACCGGGCAGTGTTTTGTTCTGTTGTACATAGGGTCATTATAAGTAGGAACTGACTTGATGGCACTTAACAACAACAACAACAAGGAATAATCTGATAAGAGTAATATGTGTGAAAATAAGAAACCAATTGTAATCGCTGAGAAGACTAGAGTCACAGTCTTTCTAGGGACCCACTGGCCTGATCTGATGGGGGAATGGCCTTTGAGTTGTGAGTTCAAGCACCACCTCTACTTACCTTTAGCTCACTTAGACTTTGAGTTTCCACCTGATAATTTTTAAAACCATGAGACAATAGTCCTTGCTCAGCTTATTACACAAAGAGTTTGTGAAGGCCAAAAGAGACTTACTGACACATTTTGTAAACTGTAACAAGTTAGGACATAGTTGATATTGAACTTGTTGATGCAAGAACTTTGGAAGTATGAAGAGCAGGTAAGGGGGTATGAACATGAAGTCTCGCCAGAGTGCTCAGTGAAGGCAAAGTGCTTAGCACATTTTTATATCACTCTCTCAATTCTTACTCAGACAAGCTGTCTACCTTAGAGTTTGGATTTCCACAGATGTATCTGAAATTTGGACTTGCATTTTACAGTAGCAAACTGCTTCAGAAATTGTCCTCTCAGGAGTCTCTGAATGTTTAGCTGTGGCAAATGTCAGGTGTTGGACTCTGTGCATGATTCTGAAGCTAGATCTTTGTTATGGATTGAACTGTGTCCTACAAAAATATATGTCAACTTGGCTAATCATGATTCTCAGTATTATGGAATTATCCTCCATTTTGTAATTTGATGTAATTATTCTGTGTGTTGTAAATCCTAACCTCTATGATGTTATTGGAGCCCTGGTGGCACAGTGGTTAAGAGCTTAGCTGCTAACCAAGAGGTCGGCTGTTAGAATCCACCAGCTGGTCCTTAGAAACTCTATGGGGCAGTTCTACTATGTCCTATAGGGTTGCTATGATTCAGGATTGACTTGACAGCAACGGGTTTGGTTTTTGGTTTGTTTATGATGTTAACGAGGCAGGATTAGAGGCAGTTATGTTAACAAGGCAGGACACAATCTACAGGATTAGGTTGTATCTTGAGTCAATATCTTTTGAGATATAAAAGAGATTAAACAAGCAAGCAGAGATCAGGGGACCTACTACCATGGAGAAAGAAGAGCCAGGAGCAGAGTGCATCCTTTGGACCTGGGGTCCCTGTGCTGAGAAACTCCTAGACCCAGGGGAAGATTGATGCCAAGACACACGGCGATTTCCAAGGAAATTCAGTCTCACAGATGTTGAAAGGAGACAAGTACCTTCCCCCAAAGCCGACAGAGAGTAGAAGCCTTCCCTCAGCCATCACACCCTGAATTCGGACTTGTAGACTCCTAAATTATGAGAGAATAAATTTCTGTTTGTTAAAGCCATCTGCTTGTGGTATTTCTGTTATAGCAACACTAGATAACTAAGACAGTCACCACAGTTAAATTATCTGGATTATACATACAGACACACACACAAATACATACACACATACCCAGATACATACACTCATAGACACACACTGATCCAAAAAAAAAGAAAAAAACATTGCCATCAAGTTGATTCCAACTAATAGCGACCCAGTGGAACAGAGTAGAATTGCTCCATAGGGTTTCCAAAGAGAGCCTGGTGGATTCGAACTGCTAACATTTTGGTTAACAGCTGAACTCTTAACCAGGGTTTCCGAGCCAAAAATAGGGTGCCTAAATTACTGTGGTTCTTAGACCCCATTTTTGGTTTTTAGATTATTGCTTCTTGCTATGTTTGGTTGACGGTAGCTTTTTTTTTTTTTTTTTTTTTTTTAATTGTGGTAAATACATAAATTTGGCTTGTTTCTTTTTCTTCTGGGGCACACAGCCAGACAACATTCCCCAGCCTTTTTTGCAGTTAGGTGATAAGTTCTGACCAATGGAGTGTGAGTGGACATCATGTGTGTCATTCCGGACTGAAGTTTTTAAGAAGTCGGTTTGCCTCCTCCACTTTTGGATCCCCTATCTGCTGGCTGAACACACAGGATTCTATGGCCCTGGAGGAGGACTGAGTGTGTGATGGAAAAATCCTGGGTCCCTGAATCCCATGTGGAAGGCCTACTCCCCAATCTGAACCACCTGTTTTGGACTTTATGTGAGCAACCCATTTATGTATATTGTGTTTGACACATTATGTATTTTTGGGCTTCTTAGTTGCAGTAGCTAGAATTACTTTTACTAATACACTCTGTAAATTGTGTGGATCATTGGGATGCTTTCTATCTGATATCCGGCATAAACATCACAGTTCCCTGAGTAATTCATTAAACAATTACGTCAGACAAATAAGTAAAAAAGAAAAGGCAAGTGTTGAATACCCTGAGGAGTATAATTGAAACATACTAGTTTAAGAGATGAAACATCTGATATACGAGAAAACTTCTGGTTATCCTGATCTCAAACCTTTCTTAACTTTTTGTCGGTAATTGTTATGACACTGAGGAATCAGGCAGTGAGAAACAGTTAAATGCTCTGCTTTCCACTCCAACCCATCTCTCTTAATTCCTTTCTTTCTGCCCAGGCCTGGAACAAGATGGCTATTCTTTGGAGAGTGAAAACTGAGTGAAAGTCATGTAATGTTTCTGTTTGATGTTTTTGGCAGTGATGATGAAAATTCTAGACTGAAATGATATTATATGAAGTCTGGACCGATTGCCTTGTTAAAGTAGAATGGATTTCCTCTCTTTTCGCTGTCTGGATCAATTCTTGGAGGAGGCAGTCAGAGAATTTGGTTTCTTAGTTGAAGCAACATATTGTACTGATAACATGTGAAAGTCCAGTGTGATTGGACTCACCATGCCTTTCCAACTCACTGCTAATGTGAGCATTAGGAGGGCTTTTGCAAAATAAATAGAGCTCACCGAGGTTTGTTAAGAAGGGTTCCAGATTCCATTCACCAAAAGTGGAATGTTTAATACTCCACAGTAAGGGGGAAAAAAAAACCCATGGAATTCTGAGTCCCACCTGTTAAATTATTTGTTCTTCTAATAGAAGCAGGAATGAAAGGCGTATGTTCAACATCATTTTGGACCCATTTTCTGTGGCGGGAAACCAAGGTAAACACATTTTTCCTGATGTAATTGTTGATATTAGTTCAGCTCATATGATGCAGGCATAGCTGTGTGAACCATTTTATTTGGACCTGTCCTCAGCTGCAGTTGGACACGATAGTGGGAAAGCCTAAAGTCTACAAAACCAACAGTCTGGGGCTTCAGATCTTTAAGGGAGCACCCAGGCCCAAGCATTGCTGCTGCTTTAAAGTTGCCCTTTGGGTTCCAGGCCTTGGCTTTCATTTCTGAGCATTTGTGTTTGGGAACACTCATCTCATCTCCTCAGTTGGGTTAGTTCTGATTTCTTATGTAGCCTATACCCTAACATTGTCATTCCCCTTTCTTACCCTCTGTAGGGACTGAGGAGGTATTATCTTTTCAGTTGCTTCCATTCTCTCTTAATTTGTATTAATATATATGAATACACATATACTTAGCGTTGGTTCAGTGGTAGAAATCTCACTCTCCATGTGGGAGACCCTGGTTTGATTCCCAGCCAATGTACCTCATGCAAAACCACCAACTGTCTGTCAGTAGCTTATGCATTGCTGTGATGCTTAACATCATTCCTGGATGGTGCGAATGGTTAAGCACTCGACTACTAGTTCAAAGACTGGCAGTCTGAGCCCACCCAGAGATGCCTTGGAAGACAGGCCTGGTGATCTCCTTCCGAAGGTTATAGTCTTGAAACCCTATGGAGTAGTTCTACTCTGCACACATGGGGTTGCCATGAATAGGAATTGATCTGATGGCAGCTAATAATAACAACAACCACATGATGCTAGACAGGTTTTAGTGGAGCTCCCATACAAAGACAGACTAAGAAGAAAAGCCTAGCAATCTTCCAAAAATGAACCAATAAAAACCTTATGGATCACATTGGTGCAATCTGCATCTGAACATGGGGAAGGTGCAGGACTGGGCACCATTTCCTTTCATTGTGCATGGGATTGCCATGAGTAGGGAGCTGATTAGATGGTAGCTAACAATATATATATGTGTGTGTGTGTGTATATATATATGTATATATGTACATATATATTTTATATGTATATGTATATATATTTGTATAGGGCCCTAGTGGCACAGTGGTTAAGAGCTACCGCTGTTAACCAAAAAGTTGGCAATTAGAATCCACCAGGCGCTCCTTGGAAACCCTATGGGGTGGTTCTACTCTGTCCTATAGGGTGCTTATGAGTCGGAATTGACTCAATGGCAATGGGCATATACGTGTATGTATGTATTTGTATATATGTATATATATAAAACCAAACCCATTGATAGAGTTGATTCTGACTCATAGCAACCCTATAAAACAGAGTAGAACTGCCCCATTGGGTTTCCAGGGAGCAGCTGGTGGATTCAAACTGCCAACCTTTTTTTGGTTAGCAGCTAAGTTCTTAACCACTGTGCCACCAGGGCTCCATGTATGTATATATATATATATATGTATATGTATATATACATAGAGAGAGAGAGAATCCCTTGGTGGTGCAAATAAATGATTAACCAGTTCAGCTGTGAAACAAAAGATTGGAGGTTTGAGTCTACCCAGAGGTGCCTTGAAAGAGAGGCCTAGTGATCTACTTCTGAAAAATCAGCTGCTTAAAACCCTATGGAGCACAGTTCTATTCTGACACACGTGGCACTCCATGAGTTAGAATCGACTTGATGGCAACAGGAGGAAGAGGGGCAGACACAAGCAGGTGTCTTCTAAAGGAGGTGGGGCAATGGGTGGGGGATCCTGCCAAAGAGGTTCTGATGGTATATTTCATATGGTATATAATATGATGCTAGTGTTAGAGATTTAATTTATATTAGTACTGCTCACCCGAGGAATGAAAGCAAAATTGTGAATGAACATTTATACATAAACTACTTCTCCTATGAAATGTTTAATGTCTTTTTTTTGACATCCCAACTTGTAATAACAGCTATGTCTACATTTGTGCAGCACGTATAGTTCACAAAACATTTTCCAGTACTTCACTGGGTCTTCACAATGAAACTAAGGCAGACATCTTTGTTGTATCATCCTGTTACACTATAGCAGATACATCTGAGAAAGTAGATCTCCAGGATGTTTTTGTGTTTCAAAATAGCTGAGCTATTGACAGCAACGGGCACGGGCATATGATTCAGTAGAATAGAACTGTGGGCCACACTGGGGGAATGAAGGGGTAGGGGTGATGCGAAGAGTTCAGGGAAGACTTTGTCTCTTGGTCCTTGTGTTCCTGGACAAGGGCTTTGAGGTCCGTCTGATTCTGAACAACTGCTCCTTAGGACATCCCTCAGACACCAACCACCTCAACATTTCTGAGGCTGTCTTGGGAGACAGCAAAGCAGGATGAAGACTTCTTTTTGTTGACCTTCTTGAGACAGGAGTGGGGTGTCAAGCAGGCAGGAGGGGTGTAGAGCCCAGGCATGTCTGAAAAAAAGAAGCTCAGCTTCATAGTTATTTTGAACCTTGATTGTGGAAATTGTAGCCGCTTGTGCCGAGGTGACTGACCCCAGCATGGTGGCTGTCACTGTGGCGGGGGAAACAATGATATTCAGCCCACTGTGGACCCTACAGATATTCACAGGCTGCTTTTCAATCACTCCTATGGAAAACAAACAGTCCTCGGTGGCTGAAGTTCAAAGCCATGGTTCCTGCATTTTCCTTAACATGATGCAGGTGGGACTTCATTGGAAACACCTTCTGCTCCTCTGGCTCAGTTCTCGTGAAAACAAACAACAGTGCCCTTTGTCCACATCGGAAGAGGTGGCCGTGAAATCCACATGAGCTTCCCGTGAACTCTGTGGCTCCAATCAGTCCCTTCTGTAGGAGTGACGACCTGCTTCTCCATCCCAGAGTTCACCAAGGGACACAGGGAAGAAGACCCTGGGCAGTGCGCTTGCACGCAGGCCTCCCACCATCTCCATCCTGAAAATGGAGTGAGGGGTCAGGACCCTCATACAGACTAAATTACAGCTACAACTGGGAGGTCGCCTCATCTCTGCTAGGAAAAAGTTCTTTCCCATACAGCCTTCGAATTTTTCACCCACCGACCTTTCATATTAAAACTGCTGCTCAGACCTGGGGGTTCAGCATAAAGCCTCACAGACAATGGAGGAAACTGATCTGTAGCCTGTCTTCCTGCAAGTGAAAGCCTTAGGTGTATGACTTTGTGCAAGTATTAAACTCACCTGTGTCTTAACTCCTTTATCTGTGAAATATAGGCAATGGTAGTCCTTATAGGGCTGTTTTGAGGTTTAAACGAATTGTTACATACAAAGCATATACAATAGTGTCTGGCTCTGAATAAACACTCAGTGTTAGCTATTTTCATCAGTAAGGATAATCAAGGCTTAGTTGTCATTACTTTAAACATTTAATTTATAGAATTTACCTTTGCCATCTCAGAGTTCCCAAAATATATCAGGATTGATGCTTGCTTTTCAGCTCCATGTATGCTGTGGGTTCCTGTGTCCAGGCTGGCAGGAAGCGAATGGGATGCCCCAGGATATTCAGCTGTTGGCCTGTCCTTTACTCGGCAGACACATTTGTAGTCATATTTCACTTCTCTTCATTTGTTTTATCCTAATGCCAATAAATCTAAAAGTTCAGCTGCAGCTTGCCCCACAATCTTTATTGAGGTTGTTCATAACTTTTCACTATAGCCTCAAGTTTTAGAAAAAAAAAAGAAAAAAGAAAAGGACGTCATTACATGATGGCGATATAATGTTGCATAGGAATTACATAAGAGCTTCTAAAGGATGAAAGCAGTGTGTAGTTGAAAAGGGGTTATAAAACAGTGAGAGACATAAGGAAGGCAATATTAATACAAACAAATTTAGAAACAAAGTCAAAATAACCCGAGAGAGTGAATAGAATTGCCAGAAATCGATAACCAAATTGAGAGTTTAGAGCGTACACAAGTTTAAAGAATGTGACATTCTGGTTGTAAACGTTCATTTTTGACCAGTTTGTTTTAAATTATTCATTTGGAGATGGAGGCTAAATTTTAAAAAAACAAAAAAAAAAAACCATGAAGAAAATGCCAAGCAAGAAGAGCAGGCATGCTGTTGTTAGGTGCCATTCAGTTGGTTCACACTCAAGGCAATCTTACATACAACAGAACGAAACATTGCCTGGTTTTGAGCCATCCTCACAATTTTTATGTTTGAACCCAATGTTGCAGCCATTGTGTCAATCCATCTTGCTGAAGATCTTGTTTTTTGCTGACCCTATAGTCTACCTAGCATGATGTCCTTCTCCAGGGACTGGTCTCTCCGGATAGTGTCAAAGTTTGTGAGACCAAGTCTCGTCATCCTCACTTCTAAGAAGAGTTCTGGCTGTACTTCTTCCAAGACAGATTTTTTTTTTGTTCTTCTCATTGTCTATGGTATACACAATATTCTATGCCAACACCATAATTCAGAGGCATCAATTCTTCTTTGGCTTTCCTTACTCATTGTCCAGCTTTTGCATGCATATGAGGTGATTGAAAATACCATGGCTTGGGTCAGGCACACCTAGTCTTCAAGTGACATTTTGCTTTTTAACACTTTGAAGAGGTCTTTTGCAGCAGATTTGTCCAGTGCAATATGTCATTTGATTTCTTGACTGCAGCTTCCATGGACGTTGATTGTGGATCTAAATAAAATGAAATTCTTGACAACTTCAATCTTTTCTCCGTTTATTGTAATGTTGCTTATTGGTCCAGTTGCGAGGATTTTTGTTTTCTTTATGTTGAGGTGTAATCCATACTAAAGGCTGTACTCTTTGATCTTCATCAGTAAGTGCTTCAAGTCCTCTTCGCTTTCAGCAAGCAAGTTTGTGTCATCCGCATATTGCAGGTTGTTAATGAGTCTTCCACTGATCCTAACGCCCCGTTCTTCTTTATATAGTCCAGCTTCTTGGATTATTTGCTAATCATACAGATTGAATAAGTATGGTGAAAGGATACAACCCTGATGCATACCGTTCCCAATTTTAAACCATGCAGTATCCTCTGGTTTTCTTCAAACGACTGCCTCTTGGTATATGTACAGGTTCCCCATTTGCACAATGAAGTATCCTGGAATTCCCATTCTTTGCAATGTTATCCATAATTTGTTATGATCCAAACAGTTGAATGCTTTTGGGTAGTCAATAAAACATAGGTAAACAATGTTTTCTAAAGAGCCTTGGTGGCACAGTGGTTAAGCACTCGGCTGCTAATTTAAAGGCTGGCGGTTCTAACCCACTAGCTGCTCTGTGGGAGAAAGATGTGGCAGTCTGTTTCTGTAAAGATTACAGCCTTGGCTACGCTATATGGCAGTTCTACCCTATCCTATAGGGTCCCTATGAGTCATAATTGACTCGACAGCATCTGGTTTGGATTGGTTTAAACCTCTTCCTGGTATTCTCTGCTTTCATCCAAGATCCATCTGAAATCAGCAATGACATCCCTCATTCCACATCCTCTTCTGAATCCTGCTTGAATTTCTGGCAGTTCCCTGTTAACGTATTGTTGCAATCGCTGTTGAATTATCTTGAGCAAAATTTTACTTGCTTGTGATATTAATGATATTATTAAATAATTTCTACATTCTGTTTGATCACCTTTCTTTGGAATAGACACGTATATGGATCTCTTCCAGAATGTTGGCCAGGTAACTGTCTTCTAAATTTCTTGGCATAGACGAGTGAATGCATTCACCGTTGCATCCATTCCTTGAAGCATCTCAATTGGTATTCCGTCAGTTCCTGGAGCCTTAGTTTTTATCAATACCTTTGGTGCAGCTTGGACTTCTTCCTTCAGCCCCATTGGTCTTTGATCATATACTTCCTCCTGAAATGGTTGAACATCAACTAATTCTTTTTAGTACAGTGACTCTGTGTATTCCTTCCATCTTCTTTCGAATGCTTACTTCATTGTTCAATTTTTTTTTGCCCATAGAATCCTTCCATATTGTAACTTGAGTCTTTAGTTTTTTTCATCAGTTCTTTCAGCTTGAGAATGCCAAGCATCTTCTTCTCTTTTGCTTTTCTAACTACGCTTTGCACATTTCATTATAATACTTTACTTTGTCTTCTTGATCCATTCTTTGAAATTTTCTGTTCAGCTCTTTTACTTTATCATTTCTTCTCCCTTACTTCAGCTACTCTACATTCAAGAGCAAGTTTCAGTGTTTCTTCTGACACTCATTTTGGTCTTTTCTTTCTTTCTTGTCTTTTTAATGATCTTTTGCATTCCTCATGTATGATGTCCTTGATGTCATCCCACAAATCTTCTGGTCTTTGGTCATTAGTGTTCAATGCATCGAATCTATTCTGTACCTAAAAATTATTTATAAATTAAAGGGGGGTAAACTAGGACAATTTTACCACTACAAACCAAGATTTCCAAGAAATATACAACAGTACATTAACTGCATTAAAAAAGTAGAAATATTGAGCATTTGTCCTCAGTGTACATCAAAATTTCAAAGAACAAAAAAGAGATAAGAATTTTCATTTCCCACCAATTTTCCTTTTGAATGACTGATTTTAAATTATCAGTTACCAAATTGAGTAACAATGATGTTAGACATCCTGAACTTGGCTTTAAGATTGGTTCTTGGGAAGATGGTGGCAATTCCTTTTGCTCATGTGTGAAGAGAGACCACCCTTGCTTGATGGCCTCATAACAGGTTTCTCCTTCATTTTCTTTATGATCTTTGGCCGGTCTCATTCTCTTTCTGAACTTTAATGCCTCTACCTGGGCAAAGAGGAATGAGAGATTTGGACCATGCACTCTTTCAGAATGCTTGTAATTCTGACCTTTTCTGAATTCAAAACTACTGTGCATCATCAACCGTCGAGACACCCACCCAAGACCTATCTTTGTTGTTCACATTCTCTTTCCTCATTTCTACCAGTTAAGAACCATTTTAAACATGAAACCATTGATGTTCAAACCACTGAAAATGACAGTCAGGCTTCTGGGCCTGGTCACAGAGAGGGGCTTATGGTTGTGAGCAAAAACGTGGCCAGACAGTTGAGGTGCTAAAAATAACAAACTCTATAACTACAACAAACCCTTAAATTATAATAACACCCATCACAAACCATGCATATTGAACTGCTCCGTACTCTTCCAGGCACAGCCTTCATTTTGTCATTTCCTGATTTTTTTTTTTAACCTCAGTATCCACTGTAACCAGTTTTTACCTAGTAAGAACAATCCCTTCCTGGTATGTGTTTGTGTGTGCATGCTATTGTTTCTGTATCTCTTTTTGAAGGCAATGTTGAACAGTGTTTGTTGAAATATACTGACATTTCCATGTTGATGGATTGATGTAGAAAGCACAATATGCTATCCATGAGCTAACCCACTTTATCCCTCCCTTAAAATATAGAAAAAGTATTGGGTACATGGATAAAGATCACTTTTTAATTTCTCTTTTTCCCCTTCTCTTAATGGCAGTATCTGGCAACATTCACTTACCCATCTATGTTGCACGCCTGTGTCTGAGGAAGGGACAAAGGGGAATCTGGGACTGGTGGAAGATACGAGCAATGAGGTACTCATTTGTGTAAAGATAGCATTGCACTTGATTTCTTTGCTTCACTTATTGAGCTGCTGTTCACTTATTTTACAATAACCTTGTAACGTGAGTAGAGATTTTTTATCTCCATTGAACAGATGAGAAAACAGAGGCCTAGAGAGTTAAATTAATATGTCAAAGGTCTTGTTTAATATCCAAGTATGTAGGCTTGAGCGCACATGAATAATTTGTCTTGAACCACCCTTTTCCCAAGAAAGTCCTTCCTAATATAATATATCCTGAAGGGCAGCCACTAGGCCCAAGTAACTTGATAGTAGATGGCAGTCTTCCAAGGAGTTGCTGGTTTCCCTAGGTCTCAAGTTCCTTGCTTGTGTGAATATTAAGGCAAATTGAGTGGGATATTGCAACACTGGGTTATCACTCACATGGTAACTTGCATGGGAAAATGTCTCCCCTGCACAGAATAATTAAGAACCGATCCTTTGGAATTCTGTGCCTTGGAGTGAATTACTGGTGGTTTCTGTGAAGTTAAAGGCGCAGAGACCATTTTTTTCTGGTTGCTAACTGGAAATTGCGGAGGAGTGTAAGTTGGCAGTACAGCTCCATTTGTAGGAAAGCAGGTTATTTTTAATTAATGCCACATGAAGCATCAAACCACAGCATTTTCCCCAAGTTCGATGATGTCCATAGGCATTTGTGGCCTAGAATTCTCCAAATTACTCCCATGTTGTGTTAGATGCAGCAATAATTTAGTACTATTTGCTGAGTGCAATTGGGATAATGGGAACCTCATCAGTCAACTGAAGAGGCATGGACAGCAGTTTGGGGTAAAAAGTAAAACCTGATCCCAGGCAGGTTCCTTAGCCAGTTACGCCCACCTGGCAATAACCAGGGAGTAAGAATTTACTCTTTGAAACTCAGCTATCCACTTCTCAGGGCTTGGAGAAAAGGAAATGCTTCTGAGTTCACACGGCCAGGAATCCTGGAGCCTAGACACAGTTAACATTACCCCTTTTGCAGATGAGAAATTGCACGGCAATAGGTTACATGAACTGTCCAAGATACATGGGCTCAAGATCTTGATGCTACTGCTCTTGCCTCTAACATAGGAAAAGTTGTTAGTGTTGCAATGATATTTTTATATGAACTTAAGGCAGAAAATAGTAGTTGATCTTGATGTCATACAGTAGAGATTCATTTTGCGTTTATCACAGAAATGAACCACCACGTGTTTGTCAGTTTGCTGTACTGTGGTGGCTTGTGTGTTGCTGTGATACTGGAAGGTTTGCCGCTGATATTTCATATACCAGGAGGGTCACCCTTGGTGGACAGGTTTCAGCAGAACTTTTGAACTAGACAGACTAGGAAGAAGGACCTGACAGTCTACTTCTGAAAAAAATTGGCCAGTGAAAATCTTATGAATAGCAGTGGAACATTGTCTGATACAGTCTGGAAGATGAGCCCCTTGGGTTGGAAAGCACTCAAAATACTACTGGGGAAAGCTATCTCCTCAAAGTAGAGTTGACCTTAATGACGTGGGTGAAGTCAAGCTTTAGGGACCTTCATTTGCTGATGTGGTACAACTCTAAGGGAGAAGGAAGAGCTTCAAACATCAATTAATAATCAGAGTGTGGAATGTATGAAGTATGAATCTAGGAAAATTGGAAGTCCTCAAAAGTGAAATGGAACACATAAATATTGATATCCTAGGCATTAGTAAGCTAAAATGGGCTGGTATTGGCCATTTTGAATCAGACGATCATATGGTCTACTACGCCGGGAATGACAAATTGAAGAATGGCATTGTGTTCATTGTCAAAAAGAACGTTTCAAGATCTATCCTGAAGTACAAGATTGTCGGTGATAGGGTAATAACCATAGTGCTACTAGGAAGATGAGTTAATATGATGATCATTCAAATTTACACACCAACCACTAAAGGCCAAAGATGAAGTAATTGAAGATTTTTTTCAACTTCTGCAGTCTGAAATTGATCAAAAATGCAGTGAAGGTGCATTGAAAATTACTGGTGATTGGAATGTGAAAGTTGGAAACAAAGAAGAATTGGTAGTTGGAAAATATGGCCTTGGTGATAGAAATGATGCTTGAAATAACATGATAGAGTTTTGCAAGACCAACGAGTTCTTCATTGCAAAGACCTTTTTTCAACAACACAAATGGTGACTATACACGTGGACCGAACCAGATGGAATACACAAGAATCAAATAGACTACATCTGTTGAAAGAGACTATGGAAAAGCTCAATATCATAAATCAGGACAAGGCCAGTGGCAAACTGTGGAATAGATCATCAATTGCTCATATGCAAGTTCAAGTCAAAATTGAAGAAAATTAGAACAAATCCATGAGATCCAAAGTACAACCTTAAGTATATTCCACCTGAATTTAAAGACCATCTCAAGAATACATTTGATGCACGGAACGCTAATGACCGAAGAAAAGTTGTGAAATGACATCAAGTACATACATGAAGAAAGCAGGAGGTCATTAAAAAGACAGGAAATGAAGAAAAGACTAAAATCAACGTTAGAAGAGATTCTGAAAGTTGCTCTTGAGTGTAGAATAGCTAAAGCAAAAGGAAGAAATGATGAATTAAAAGAGCTGAACAGAAAATTTCAAAGGGTGACTATAGAAGACAAAATAAAGTATTATAATGAAATGTGCAGAGACCTGGATATAGAAAACCAAAACAGAAGAACACGCTTGGCATTTCTCAAGCTGAAAGAGCTGAAGAAAAAATTCAAGCCTTGAGTTGCAATATTGAAGGATTCTACAGGGAAAATAGTAAATGACGCAGGAAGCATCAAAAGAAGATAGAAGGAATACACAGAGTTACTGTAACAAAAGAAATTGTTCGACTCTCAGTCATTTCAGGAGGTAGTATATAATCCAGAACTGATGGTACTGAAGGAAGAGGTCCAAGCAGCACTGAAGGCCTTGGCAAAAACAAGGCTCCAGGAATTGACAGAATACCAATTGAGATGTTTCAACAAACAGATGCAGTGCAGGAAGTACTCACTCGCCTATGCCAAGAAATTTGGGAGACGGCTACCTGGCCAACAGACTGGAAGAGATCCATATTTGTATCCACTCCAAAGAAAAGTGGTCCAACAGGATGCGGAAATTATCAAATAATATCATTAATACACATACAAGTAAAATTTTACTGAAAATAATTCAAAACTGATTGCAGCAGTGCATCCACAGGGAACTGCTAGAAATTCAAGCTGGATGCAGAAGAAGGCATGGAACCAGGGATATCATTGCTGATGTCAGATGGATCCTGGCTGAAAGCAGAGAATACCAGAAAGATATTTATCTGTGTTTTATTGAATATGCAAAGGCATAATTATGTGGACCATAACAAAATTATGGCTAACATTGCGAAGAATGGGAATTCCAGAACACTTAACTGTGCTCATGAGGAAACTATACTTAGACCAATGGGCAGTCGTTCGAACAGAGCAAGGGGATACTGCATGGTTTAAAGTCAAGAAAAATGTTTGTCAGGGTTCTAACCTTTCACGATACCTATTGAATCTGTATGCTGATCAAATAATCCGAGAAGCTGGACTATATGAAGAAGAAGGCAGCATCAGGACTGAAGGAAGACTCATTAACAACCTTCTATATACACATGACACAACCTTGCTTGCTGAAAGTGAAGAAGTCTTGACGCAATTACTGATGAAGATCAAGGACCACAAGCTTCAGTATGGATTATACCTCAACCTAAAAGAAAAACAAAAATCCTCACAACTGGACCAATAAGCAACATCATGATAAATGGAGGAAATATTGAAGTAGTAAAGGATTTCATTTTACTTTGATCCATAATCAATGCCCATGGAAGCAGCAGTCAAGAAATCAAATGACACATTGCATTGGGCAAATCTTCTGCAAAAGGTATCTTTAAAGTGGTAAAAAAGCAAAGATGTCACTTTAAGGACTGAGGTGCACCTGACCCAAGCCTTGGTATTGTCAATTGCCTCATATGCATGTGAAAGCTGGGCAATGAATAAGGAAGACCGAAGAAGAATTGATGCCTTTCAATTACGGTGTTGGCAAAGAATATTGAATATACCACAGACTGCCAGAAGAAGGAACAAATCTGTCTTGGAAGCAGTACCACGAGAATGCTCATTAGAAGCAAGGATGTCATGACTTCGTCTCACGTATGTTGGACATGTTATCTGGAGGGCCCAGTCCCTGGAGAAGAACATCATACTTGGCAAAGTAGAAGGTCAGGGAAAAAGAGGAAGACCCTCAATGAGATGGATTCACACAGTGGCTGTAACAATGGGATCAAGCATAACAACAATTGTGCGGATGTTGAAGGACCGGGCAGTGTTTAGTTCTGTTGTACATAGGGTCTCTATGAGTTGGAACCGACTCGATGGCACCTAACAACAACAAACAACTGAAATGAAGGGGGTCAAATGATGGGGAAAGTTTGAATAATCATTGTAGTCGTTGTTATCGTTATTGTTAGGTGCTGTTGAGTCGGTTTCAACTCACAGTGACCCTATATACAACAGAATGAATCACTGCCCGGGGCCCGCGCCATCTTCATAATTGTTGCTTTGTTTGAGCCCATTGTTGCAGCCATTGTGTCAATCTGTGTCATTCAGGGTCTTCCTCTTTTTAGCTGACCCTCTACTTTTCCAAGCATGATGTCCTTCTCCAGGGACTGATCCTTTCTGATAACATGTCTGAAGTATGTGAGATGAAGTCTCACCATCCTTGCCTCTAAGGCGCATTCTGGCTGTACTTCTCCCAAGGCAGAATTTTTTTGCTCTTCCGGCCGTCCTCGGTATATTCAGTATTCTTCACCAACACCATAATTCAAACGGATCAATTCATCTTTGGTCTTCCTTATTCATTGTCTAGCTTTCCCATGCATATGAGGTGATTGAAAATACCATGGCTTGAGTCAGGCACACTTTAGTCCTCAAGGTGCTATCTTTGCTTTTTAACACTTTGAAGAGGTCTTTTGCAGCAGATTTGCCCAATACAACATGTTGTTTTATTTCTTGACTTCTACTTCCATGGGCGTTGATTATGGATCCAAAGAAAATGAAATCCTTGACAACTTCAATATTGAGTAATCATTAAACACAGAGTAAAACCTCACTGTTTTGAATCACTGGAGTGTGATTATAAAATATTTAACTGGAAATGCATTTGGACAAATTTAAGATGCATTTAGGGCTAGATAGGTGTAAGAAAAGTATATATTTAAGAGGATACTAATGAATTGTACATAAGTTCTTCTTAATGCTTTAAAATATATTGTTTTTAGCAGGCTATACAGATGCCATCAGGAGCTCTGGTGGCACAGTGGTTAAGTGTTCGGCTGCTACCTGAAAGGTTGGTGTTTTGAACCTACCAGAGCCTCTGCAGGAGAAAAGTATGACAGTCTGCTTTTATAAAGATTTATAGCCTTGGAAACTATATGAGGTGGTTCTACTCTGTTGTACAGTATCGCAGGGTTGCTATGAGTCAGAATCAACTAGAGAATGGGTTTGGTTTAGTGGGTATAGATTCCATGCTAGCTAATTTACACTATTAATCTACTTCTCAAGTAGCCATTGCAAAGATAAGTTTTATACTGATTTCTGTTCAAATTATCAGAACTTCTGATTAGGAGAATCTAAATTAGGTTTACCATGCCTAAAAGTATACAGATTATGGGATATGAAATGGCATGTGAGGAAAGCAGGGTTTCATTTAAGTGGGTCTAAGCACAGGACTTCTGGAATCAAGAGAGGTAGCTTAGTTGGGATTCTCTAGTGAAACAGAACCAGTGAGATGTGTGTATGTGTGTGTGCGTTTATGGAAAGAGAGAGAGAGAGGGATTCATTTTTAGGGATTAACTCATGTGATTGTGGGGGTTGGCAAACAGGTTAGAGACTCTTGCTGGCTCTCAGGCTTGTGGCGGCTGGTAAGTCCCAAATCCATAGGTTAGGCAGCAGGCTGGAGAGTTCTGCAGGCTCACTTCTCAAGATCCATAGGTCAGGTGACAGGAAGAGTGCAGAGGGAAGAGAGAGAGTGAGTTCTACCAAAGTATCTGTTTATAGTCTGGAGGTAGATCATACCCTAAGAAACATTCCTTCCAACTGATTGAATGATTACATTACATTATGAAAAGTGATTACATTGCATTGCATTAGATTACATTACGGAACAACAAATAATCTAGTGTATGGACAAACCACTGAGAATCACAGCTCAGCCAAGTTAATACATAAAATTAACCATCAAAATAATCATATGAAATGTAATTCACAAGTATTTAATGATATCTACTATGTGTGGGGAGACCTGGTGGTGCAGTGGTTAAGAACATGGCTGCTAACCAAAAGATCGGCAGTTAGAATTCACCAGCCACTCCTTGGAACCCCCATGGGGCAGTTCTACTCTGTCCTATAGGGTCACTATGAGTTGAATCAACTCGACAGCAATGGATTTTTTGATTTTTTTACTACATGTGAAACAAGGAGCCCTGGTGGCTCAATGTTTAAGTGTTTGGCTGCTAATGGAAAGGTCAGCAGCTCGAATCTGGCCAGGGGCTTCACGGAAGAAAAGATCTGGCTATCTGCTCCCTTAAAGATTACATCCTATGAAACCCTACGGGGCAGTTCTACTCTGTCATATAGAATTGTTATGAGTTAAAACCAACTTGACAGCACACAACAACAGCGTGTGAAGCATAGGGCAGGTGTGAGAGGGAGGTGTACAGAGATGAAGCAAACATAGACCATGCCTTCATAGAGAATACATATAACTGGAATATAAGGCAATTATGGTTACTGTGCCAATAACAGGGAGAGGTTCAGGTAGAGATTAGGATGATGAGGCTGGCCTTCAATGCTAGACTGAGGAGGTAATGGGGAGTCAGGGAAGGTTTTTTTAAGCTAGGGAATAACATGAACAGAGCTTTGTTTTTAATGTAGTTACACATGGGGCAATTTGAAGAGGTAGTTAGGGAACTAATAAGTAGTTCAAATGAGAAGCATAGTCTAATGTATGGCAGTGGGTGTGGAGAAAAGAAGATATTTTTGAGGGATATTAGAATTATAAACAATGGAAGTTAATTGGCTATGAAGAAGAAATGTCCCAAAAGGTCTCAGAATTGCTCTGAGACTTCTAGACTGGGAATCTTGGCATGGTGTTAATAGAGTCCCTCAAGTGGAGGGACTACTTTGAAGATGAGTTAGGACAATGGTTTTGGAAATTTGATTGTAAGTCTCTGGATTCTGTATGTGGAGATTATGCAGTTGGATTATGGTCTGGAGCTTAACCAGGTTGGATCTGAATTACAAATTTGAGAGTCAACGGCATGGAACTAAGATTGAAATGTGGGAATTGGAGAGAGGTAGAGATGGAGACCTGGTGTCACAGTGGTTAAGAGCTTGACTGCTAACCGAAAGATCAGCAGTTTGAATCCACCAGTCACTCCTTGGAAACACTATGGGGCAGTTCTACTCTGTCCTATAGGATCACTATGAGTAGGAATCTACTCTTCGGCAATGGGTTTGGTTTGGTTTTGGTTTAGAGAGGGGATAAAAGCACAGGTCTGGACCTTGGGTAATTAATGCCTATGTTCAGGAAGCAGCACATGTTGTCTTTGTGCCTCCAACTCCAGGGAGTAGGAGACCTTGTTGAAATGGTGAGGATAAAGATAAGGGCAATGGAGTTTTTTCGTAAAGAATTATACTGGTGTAGCCAACGGCTAGATTTCCTCTCTGCTGACAAATTATCTTTAAATTACAATGAAAACGACCCCCATTGGCTGTTCCCAGTCTTTGCTTTCCTTTTCTCTGACTCTGTCATAAATACACTTTCAGCTCCTGATTTATTGTTAGAATTTCCTGTATCATTTGGAGCTGAGAGTTAGGGGTCAGATTCTGGGATTTGAAACCCAAACAAACCTTTCACTGCTTCCTACAGTATATTTAAATTAATTTAGGGGTCAGAGGATATCCTATGAAAATATCAAGAGCAGGCTTAGCCTTTTATTTCTGCCTGGACGCCAAAGGAAAGCACCTTTGAAGAGCAGCATGGAGCTCATTCCAGAACAGCCAGATTATACTATTGATTGCAAATATTAATGTACCAATATCAGAATCAAATTTTGAAATAAATACTTGAAAATGTAAGCATATATAACTTTGAAAAAGAATTTACAGAATATGAGATGCAGTATAGCAAAACCAAGAACCCAGAACACATGTTAAAACATCAACAAAATAAGAAAATCTGACTTATGACCAATTCAATTCCCTAATGTGTATCAAGTGCCTAGTAAGGAAAAGCATAAAGCCACGTCAGGATGGGGACGTGGATTCTGAAAAATCAGACATGGTTTCTGCTGTCAGGGAGAATATACACTACTGAGTGAGCTTGCACATAAAAACAACAACAATGAAAATAAATTGAAAATAATGCAAAATGAATTAAGTGATGAGCTGAGACAAAGAAGCACTCAGTGTCAGGGGTGGTACAATTAATTCTGACTAGAACATCAGGACAATTTTCACAGAAAAGGTGGCTTTGGAACAACATGCTTGAAGATAATATTTGTGAATATGATGGTGGTGAGGTGGGGACATTGGTGGTTCAGTGGTAGAAATCTCACCTTCTATGCAGGAGACCCGCCGGATTGGATTCCCAGACAATGCACCATATATGCAGCCACTACCCATCTGTCAGTTGAAGCTTATGTATTGCTATGATGCTGAACGAGTTTCAGCAGAGCTTCTGACTAACACAGAGTAGGATTACAAGCCTGGTGATCTACAATTGAAAATCACCCAGTGAAAACCCTATGCATCACAACAGTTCAATCCAAAACTGATTATAGTGATGTCACAGAATGGGGCAGCCTTTTTCGTTCTGTTGTGCATGGGGTTGCCATGAGCTGGGGACTGACTTGACGGCAGATAACAACAGCAATAACAATGGTGCTGATGATGGAGAAGAGAGCAGTTGCCAGTTGTTGAATGCTATGATTTACCCAGCTCTATGTTATTTGCTGTACGGATTCTATGTTCTTAGTGTTTCAATAAGTAGAGGAAGGAAATTTCAGACGGCGAAAAAGCATGAAAAGAAACATGATGTGTGCCAGTGCGTGTGTGTGTGTGTGCGTGTGTGTGTGTGTGTGTGTCTGTGATTTTCTGTTCAGGGTCCAGGGTTCACGGATGGGTTATAATAGGAGGTAAGATTGGAAGAAGAAGAAGGACCACATCAACAAAAACGCCAACTGCTGTCTCTAAATTACACAATCATATTTAGATCTTAGGTAATTTTGTGAGAAGCTGAAAAGGCTTGTGGTGGGTGCATCTGTTCTCCAAAAGCATGGAGAATGCTCTCTGGAGTTGCACAATCTGCAGCAAGCCTCCCACCTGAAGTCTGCAAGGGAAAGACCTTGACCTCAGTCTTTTGGTGGCTCTGGGAAAGACAGATTTGGTGAGGGACCAGCAGTTACCATTAAAAAAAGCATGGCCATAGTGTTGATGTGTTGTGAGGTTGTTAACCATTGTCATAGGGCAACATGTGTACTAACTGTTTAATGAGAAACGATTTTGTTCTGTAAACCTTCATCTAAAGTGAGAATAGCAGCACAATTGGAAGAGCATAGTCGATGTCACTGAACTGTGCATGTAGAAATTTTTGAAATGGTGTATCTTTGGCTATGTATTTTTTCACCAAAAAAAAGGTCGAGAAGGGAGAGGGTTGACATGTCTTAGGGTTGTTAACCAATGTCATAAAATAGTATGTGTACTATTGTTCAATGAGAAACTATTTGTTCTGTAAACTTTCACCTGAAGTACAATTAAAAAAAAAAAAGCATGGCCAATTCATCACGGACAAGGGACGAGCTAAGTAATGCTTTCTCAGAAGATGTGGTATTATTCCTCTAAGTCACATGCTTCCTAAAGCATCTGAACTTTCTCTATTGTTTAAAAACACGAATTCAACATATGCCTGAAATAACCTAGAAGCACTTCAAGATTTTGCTAACAAAGACTACTTTGTTATTATTTTCAAAACTTGATCAATTCAAGTCTACAGCACACTAAAAAACAAGGAAAAAAAGTTCTCTTCATGCTGAAGCTATCTTTATGAGAAAAAACTCAGAGAATTCTGAGAGCTCTGAAAGAGACAGAGAAACAGAAAAATTACGACCCCAGGAAAGGATATTATATTTTTAAAACAAGCTGAACTATCTTAGAGATATTAGTTGTGGTCTTTTTTCTTTAAAGTATGTGGTCATCTGGGGACTGAGGAGGGAATGTACGTGTGTGGCCGGAGGGTTTAATCAGCTTGATAAAGCTCATTACTTTATTCCAGTTGGTCTTCTTCCAATTCAGATTAGGAAGGAACAGAAAGGTTTGTCTGCGGAACAATTAGTGGGTTATGAGGAATATTTAGTTCTGGTTTTTAGTTTTGGTAAATCTCAAGCAAAACCATGAAATAACAATGACAAAATAAACACAACAAAACCTTAAAAGACCCATATCTGTGTTTTTACTAGATTTTAGAGGCAACAACGTCAGGTATTTAAGACTCACTTCTCTGGATCATGATACAAAGAATACTTGCTCTCAAATGTTGAACTCTGCTCCTGGTAGCAGAGACACGTTCAGATGCAGGGATCAGACTAGTTTCCTGAGTTCCTAGGCATCCATGAAGTTTGGTTTTTAGCAAAAAGGAATAGATCTTAAGACTCCTGGATGTTTTCTAGGCAAGCTGTTGACATAAAAACTGGTGGGTAACTATTTCCTCTCAAAGTCACCTTGAAACAATCAAAAGAATATGCAAAAAAGAGAATATAAATTTTACCAACATGAATGACCAGCAAAGTGTGTCATTCTCATGCTAGACTCTTGGAGAATTTGTTAGATTCAGTGTCAGTGAAATCTCAGATGTAGCTGGTGATACATAGTGGAATGACCAAAGTAATTGTGAAAATGTTGAAATGCTTTCATATTGACTCTACCAGAACCACTTCCCTGAGCCTCCCAATTGCCCTTATGCTATCCTTGCTGTGTTGGCTGCTCCCTCCTCTGGGAACCCACGAGTCTCCCCGTAATCCAGGAAATAGCATGATAATGCTTGGCACACTAAGTTGGTGTTCAGGACTTTGCTTTAGTATTATGGCTAATGTCCATTCCTATTGCCCAAGTTGTATTACTTGTTAAATATTCTGAATGTCAGCTGTTGATGACATATGAGGGAGGTATAGTTGTCATTTAGTGTCTTTCTTTTCAAAACAGCATCTCTTTCTTTGGGGGAACAGCTTCTTTTCTATATCAACCATGTGGTTCTGGTGGAGGATGACCGATACAGCTCCCCATTCTCTCGACTATAGTTATTGTTTCAGGGATGAACATGTAACCCAAGATATGCTAATCAGAGTATTTCCTTATTGTTTATTATTTTTTAACAGGAGCTGGCAGCTCGTAGGCTATAGAGTAGAGAATCTTGGAACTCTCCACAGCAATGCTTTTGCTGTATGGGTGAGCTTGTATAAGAGGTAAAAGGTACACACAGGAGAAGCAGAGGTAGGAAAGTCCTCAGAATGTTGAGTCCCTACATCTGGTTGTTTATGAAGCCCCTATTCAATCTCTATCATTTCTGCTATTTACTATCCCCTCGATAAAGTTTGATTTGGGTTTTTGTTACTTTCAACCAAAGTGTCTTGATTAAGACGGGAAGTAACTGAAAGATAATTCTGGCAGACCTCCTCTGAATACACAAGGTGGGGAGTAGGCACTGGCAGTGAAATGCTCCATGGGGAGGAAATATTGGTTCCCCATCGGCAATACAAGAAGGTGTAGAGGTTAGTTTCTGGTAGAAGTGGTCATGCCTACCAGAGACTTGGCTTGGGATCCTGCTTCCATCATCTGTGATGAAGCTCCAAGTAGTAACTCAAATATGACTCTTTTTCCTCCCTTACTCCATCTTTTCAAGATGCCACTCAAATTCTGTAATTTATTGCTGGGTTGAGATTTTTTCCCTTTTTTAAGTTTCTTTAATCCGTCTGAAGTTTCTTCTGTTAAAGTTTCCACTGAGAGCGATGCAGATCAGATTCTCACAAATCCCAGTTTAAATCCCATCTGAATATGAGCCAAGATTCAGTAACATTATCAAGCTTATCATCTACTAGAGCCTGTAATATGTATACAATGCCTTATTTCATCCATGCAACAACTTAATGGGGGAGGTACTGGTAATCCAACTATTTTACAGATGCAGAAACTGAGGTGAGAGGTCACATGCTAACAAGTTGTGGAATCATAATTTGAATCCAAGCCATCTGACTTTAACTGTGTTGCTGCACTATTAATAACATAGTAGAGAGGAGTCCTGAGACAGCCCTGAGATTCCAGAGCTTGGTTATCACTGAAGCCACTGGTCTAACTTCATCCTTTCTGCTCATTTTGCGTGATACTCCTTAATCTAGTTTGGGCTAGCTTTTTGGTTTCTTTCATCCAAAGAGCCTTGAGAGAGACAGGAGTAAGTAGGAAGGGACACCAGACAACATCTATGAATATTTAAGGCAGAGAAGTAAACACTGGCAGTGAGACAAAGAAGGGGAGATTTCCTCCTGCAAGGTGACTAAGAAAATAGAACAGATGCCTTGCTATGGAGTCCATTCTGACTCACAGAGTAGAACTGCCCCATAGGTTTCCAAGGAGCTGCTGGTAGATTCCAACTGCCAGCCTTTCGGTTAGCAGCTGACCTCTTCACCTCTGCACCACCAGGGCTCCAAATCAAGGCAAGTAATTATCTAGATGAAGTACTTATTCACAAAATTAAAAATAATTTTTGGAACAGTGAATGGCTGACTTGATACTATAAAAAACAGTTCATGAGGGGATAATAGCTTGAAAAAGTCTTCTAGAACTCTAAGGAAAAAGGAAAACGATAAGAGAATGATTAAGGATATGGGAAATGGATCTTGATGAACCAAACTATTTATAATAGGAATTCCTAGAAGAAAAAACAGTAAAGATATTGTGGGTATAAAAATAATAAATAAGACAAGAAAAGTTCCTGGTTGAAAGAGATGGCAAGAAAACAAGACACAAGATGACAGAAAGACAAGAGCAAATATAACAGATTTATGCTATAAGGGAAAAAAAAAATCACTCATATTGGTTTAAATTCGAGTGAAGAGCCCAGCCAACGCAAAATAACACAGAATGGCTAAAAATTAAATGATGGACAACTATAATAAGGGAAACATAAAGCTGAAGAAGTAGGTAGCTGATAGTAATATCAGATACAGTTGAAATTAAGGTAAAAAGCATTTAGAGGGTCAACAAGGAACATTCTATATTGCTCAATGAATCCATTCATAATGAAAATATGGGATCAGGTATTTGTACATTATAAATAGTGTAACATCTACTTAGAAATATGAAGAAATGTAGAAATATGAAGAAAACAATCACCGATAACATACCTGTAGTGCTAAATTTTAATATAGCACTATCAGTTTATTCTACCACTCCTCTGTCAGTTTGTTGTACTGGGGCTTCCGTGTTGCTACGATGCTGAATTTTCAAGTACCAGCAGAGTCACTTATGGTGTACAGGCTTCAGTAGACCTTCCAGATAAAGACAGACCAGGAAGAAAGGCCTGGTATCTACTTCCAAAAATTAACCAACAAAAATCCTATGGATCACAAAGAATATTGTCCCAGTGAAGATGACACGGGACTGGGTAACATTGTATTCTGTTGTGCATGGGGTCGTCATGAGTTGGAGCTGTTTCCATGGCAACTAACAACAATTTATTACAGTTCAAGTTGTTGGTGTTAGTTGCCATCCAGC
The DNA here is from genome assembly GCF_000243295.1 of Trichechus manatus latirostris. Classification (NCBI taxonomy): domain Eukaryota; kingdom Metazoa; phylum Chordata; class Mammalia; order Sirenia; family Trichechidae; genus Trichechus; species Trichechus manatus. Next base: position 2,165,352 of record NW_004444125.1, on the reverse strand, counting down.
CGATTCTAACTCATGGCAACCCCATGTATGCAAAATAGAACTGCTCCATAGGATTTTCAAGGCTGTGACCTTTTAGAAGCAGATCTCCAGGCTTGTCTTCAGGCTAGTGGTTGAGTTAACCATTTACACCACCCAGTAAGCAATAATAAAAACTGAGTCAGAAAAGAAACATGAATAAGGACAAAGAAGATTGGGTAAATAACAAGGTTGACTTTTGACTTTGTATATCGACTTTCTGTCCTTACCGATAACGTGCCTTCTTTTCAAGTGTCCTTGGAACCCTTATGAACAGTGAATTTTTCCTATTCTATGACACAAAAAACATCTCAATAAAAAGCTACCCCACCTCACCCCGAGGACCAGACAGAAAGTGTACCAACCACAGTGTCTAACTCAAAAGCTTTAATAAATAATAACTAATAAAACATTCAGTCACTAGATGAGGCCCAAGGTGAACTCCTAGCCTCTATGTTCAAACTGTCACAGTCTTGCTTTTGAGGACAGATGTTTGTACTCTGTGTTGTTATACTTTTCACGACAAGGGGAACAGTATGAAATAACATACTCCAGCAGGGGAGCATCGAGATTTACTGCAGGCAACCTCATATTAGTTTTTAGATAGAAGTCAATATATCAAATGATTAAAACTGTGGAGTTAGAAAGACCTTACGCCATGATTGTTCAGCTCCCTCATTTTACAGATGTAAGAATGGAAACCCAGAGAGGAAAAGGGATTTGCCCTGGGTCATGTAGCAAGCAACACAGGGCTAGTAGCCGAGTCTCCTGACAGGTCACAGTTCTGTACCTTTCCCCTGTTATAGGAGTTCTTCAGGAATCCCTGAGTGGTGCAAACAGTCAGAGTGCTCAGCTGCTAACTGAAAGGTCTGAAGTTTGAGTCCACCCATAGGCACCTTGGAAGTAAGGCCTGGTGATCTGCTTCCGAAAAATTAGCCGTTAGGAGCACTTCTATTCTGACACACATGGAGTCGCCATGAGTCAGAAGTGATCCAACAACAAGTGGTTTCTTAGGAGTTCATCCTGCATCAAGAAACGGAGCATACCTCATCTCACATGTTTCGAATCATGTGATCTCCTCCAGATTTCAGTGACTGTGGTGTCTTCATTTGCCTCACAGAGTACAGGCTGCTGCTCCCAGGGTACTTCTAAGCAGCCAGAATCTCAGCTGCTCTTGGGAGGATCCTCTGAGCTATGTTTCTTTAGGAGAGCTGGAGCAATGTGGTTGTTATTACCAGAATCACAAGCTTTTCTCCTCTGCCAGGTAACCTGTGAAACAACCTCTGACATCGTTAAATGCTGAAATCACTAAATTGTAAACGTGTTGGGGGTGTTCTTTGGAACGCCCTTCTGACCTCTTTTTGTCGAGGCTTATTTTGTTTTTATTTTCTCCCCAGGATCTGACTTGTCTCCCCACTTTATTTCATCCATTGCAGGCGCCCGGGATAGGTCATGCCCCCTGCCTCCTCTCTTTGGACAGTGTTGGCAAGAGCTCTGTGTGTTTGTTAAGTCCCACCAGGTGGGCAGCTGCTTTTCCACATCGCCAGACCACGCTGTGCTTTGCTCATTGTTGTCCGGCTGGAGTTGCATACCAGGCGGAAAAACCAGAGATATAGAAGTTGAGCTTGCTTTTCAAGACTCTGCTGAACTGCTTCAGGGGGACCTTGTTTCCAGCCATGAACTCATGAACTGAGGATTTTATGAAACCCAATCCTCATTGTTATTATAGCATAATCCTCTTTCACTTATCCACCCAATTTTTCCATAACAGTCACTTCTTCCTTCCTTTCCCTGTCAGGGGACTCTGGGCATCGAGGCTCAGGACATCCATCTCCTGACCTCCTTCTTCCTGATGTGATGCCAGAGACCAAAGCTTGGCTGCAGCTGATTCAGCCTCTGAACTCTCAGTCGTGAATTGGTTGTGGTATTTGCAGAGCCCCTCTGTGGTAGGCATAGGAGAATGTCTCTTGAGATCATGTCCTTTCAACTTTCCTACCTTAGTTTTCACACTTTTGGACAAGTGCTTTGTGTTAAAAGAACAATGAAAAGCAATGGTCATCAGGACAAGAAAGCATCTTAGAGACAATTCACTTCAGACTCCCTGTTTTAGTTATCTGTGCTGTAGAAAACTAAATGACTAAACAACAACAGCATTTATTTGCTCATGATACTGTGATTTGAGCTTGGTGAGGGTGTCCTTTTCTGTACCATGTGGGTTTGGCTGGGGAGCCTTGGTTTTTCACCATGTGGTCTCTTTAGTTGCCTACCTTGAGCCTCTCTACAGGGAGGGTGGCTTCCAAAACAAAGAAAGCAGAAGCTGCCCAGCTTTGAAAGAACTGGCCCAGAATTGTCATGGCATTACTTCTGGTGTATTCTATTGGTCAAAGCAAGTCATAAGGCTGCCCCAACTTCAAAAGGAGGGGAAGTAGACTTCACCTTGATGGGAAGAGTGGAGGGAGTGTGCATGAACGAGAGGAATGTTTGGCATCATTTTTACAGACAATCCATCACACTCCATTTTTTGCAGAGAGTGAGTAGGTGGCATGATTGGGGACACTCCTCAGTACTAAAAGAGGAGAGATCACCTTTTCTACTTGTGAGGGAAGAATGAAAGTTCCCTCTGAGACTAATCTGAAAATATTAGAAAATAGGAAGGGGGCAGTGATGGTGAGAGCCTGAGGTGATATGGGAAAGAGAGAAAGAGTTGGAACTCTGCCAACCCACAACTCAGATTCATCAAGTGAGGCAAAGTTCATGTTTCTATTTGGACTTTTTATATAATATCCAGAACTGCTTTTTATATTTTTTGAGTGACTATTGATTTTGTCATCTCACTAGATCTACTTTTGATCTAGAAATGTATTGGGTAAGCACAGAAAAGTGAAGCAATCTCTCTCATTCAGGGTCTATCTCTTTTTAGCTGACCTGCTTTACCAAGCATGATATCCTTCTCCAGGGAATGATCCCTCCTGACTACATGTCCAAAGTATGTGAGATGAAGTCTCCCTATCCTTATTTCTAATAAGCATTCTGGCTGTACTTCTTCCAAGACAGATTTGTTTGTTCTTCTGGAAGTCCAAGGTATATTCAATATTCTTTATCAACACCATAATTCAAAGGCATCAATTCTTCTTAGGTCTTCCTTATTCATTGTCCAGCTTTCATATGCATATGAGGCGATTGAAAATACCACGGCTTGGGTCAGGCCAAAAGGCAATACCATGCAAAAGCATTTCTTGAGCAGCACAGACAGTGAGTGTTGTGAAATCAGTGGAACAGTGGCTGCCCATCTGGTATGAGATTAGGTAGAGTGGCGAGAGTTTCCTTGCCTTTTCCAGCTTCTAGAAGTCGCCCGCATTTCTTGGTTTGTGGTCTTGCATTACTCTGACCCCACCCAGAGTGGCCTGAGAGCTTTCTTGAGGTAAGACTAAAAGTCTCTGGCCATTTCCCTTTCCTCCTTGTTCATTGGAAAGAGGTTCAGCAGAAAGCAGATGGAGTTGGTTCGAAGGTGATATTTTGTGTTGTGTATTTTATTTTACACACTTCTGCAAGCGGTTTGCTTATGGTACAGGATCAGCTTAGAAAAGGAGGTGAGGGGGGTACAATTCCCAAGGTGGTGGCTCTATTATAGGGGTTTCCCTCTTTACCCAATCTATGTATGATGCTTTATCTTATATCTGCTTTGCAGTTTTCTTGAACAGGAGCAATGCAGAGTTTTAGAAGTCTAACAAGAAGTTCTCTTAGATTGGCTAAAACTCAGTCAGGCCCCATTACCTATTATGCACACATTGATTTTAAGACCTTGAGGACCGTAGTTACATGGACTCCTTTGGTGTAATATTACTTAATGCACTACTTTGGGGAATTGTTTAACTTGGTAATTTATAAAGATCACGTAAGGATTTTTTCAGTTTATGTTAAATATTTAAATATGAACTTTTTGGTTATTATTTATCACTTTATTCTCTCAATTTTTGAGTACACGAACATCTGTTATAAGACAGTACCTATCAAATTCTGAAGGTAGTATGCCCACAGGAAAAAGTTATGTGATGCTCTTCCCCCAATGAAAAATTTCAGAGATGGTGATGGTAAATAAGATATATGAAGTAATAATGACTGATGTTGACCCTAGTGTGGTGAGTTTGCCATTTGTATCGGTTTCCTATTGCTGTGTAACAAAGTACTACAAACTTAGTGACTTAAAATAACACAATTTTATTCTGCTACAGTTCTAAAATGGGTTTATAAAATGGGTTGGCAGGACTGCGTTCCTTTTGGAGGGTCTAGGGGAGAATAATTTTCTTTGCCTTTCTAGCTTCTAGAGATGGCCCACATTCTTTCGTTGCAGCCCTGCATTACTCTGACCCCTGTTTCTGTCATCACATCTCCTTCTCTGACTCTGACTATTCTGCCTCCCTCTTCTTATAAGTACCCTGCGGTGGCATTGTGCCCACCGGATAATCCAGGAAACATGACCCATCCCATTCCACCACAACATAAAGAAAACAAAAATCCTTACAACTGGACCAATAAGCAACATCATGATAAATGGAGGAAAGACTGACGCTGTCAAGGATTTCATTTTACTTGGATCCACAATCAACACTCATGGAAGGAGCAGTCAAGAAATCAAACAATGCATTGCATTGGGCAAATCTGCTGCAAAAGATCTCTTTAAAGTGTTAAAAAACAAAGATGTCATTTTAAGGACTAAGATATGCCTGACCCAAGCCATGCTATTTTCAATCGCCTCATGTGCATATGAAAGCTGGACAATGAATAGGGAAGACCTAAGAAGAATTGATGCCTTAGAATTATGGTGTTGGTAAAGAATATTGAATATACTTTGGACTTCCAGAAGAACAAACAAATCTGTCTTGGAAGAAGTACAGCCAGAATGCTTATTAGAAACAAGGATAGGGAGACTTCATCTCACATACTTTAGACATGTAGTCAGGAGGGATCATTCCTTGGAGAAGGATATCATGCTTGGTAAAGCAGAAGGTCAGCTAACAAGAGGTAGACCCTGAATGAGACAGACTGACACAGTGGCTGCAGCAATGGGCTCAAACATAGCAAGGATTGATTGTGAGGATGGCGCAGGACTGGGCAACGTTTCCTTCTCTTATACATAGGGTCAGTATGAGTCAGAATCAACTTGATTGCACCTAACAACACAACATTGTTTGTATTGCTAATTGTTATTTATTTATTTATTTATTTTTGGTGCTCTGGTTAAAATCTCATGTGTTGAGTGGTCTGCTATTAACATTATTTAACCCAAAGCCCTGCTGCTTTAAATGTGTGGTTTTCAGAATGTGAGTTTTATGAGTAAAATATATACGACGTTATAGCAGAGATTACTTCAGTTGAATTTCATAGTCACAGTTAATTCCCCTCCTATTTATGGTTAGATACAATCTGAACAACAATTGCTAATTTCCTTTTCCCTGAAAACCTTATAAAATACTTGCCCCAAACAGAACAGGAAAGCATTTGGGAAATTTGGGAAGGTTTGGAAAATTTTGGGTATAGGTAATGTCTTAAATATCTAGTGATGCTATGGCAGAAATACCACAAATGGATGGCATTAACAAAGAGAAATTTAATCTCTCACAGTCTAGGAGGCTAGAAGTCCGAATTTAGGGTGCCAGCTCTGGGGTGAGGCTTTCTGTCTGTGTCCGCTCTGGGGAAAGGTCCTTGTCATCAAACTTTCCCAGCTGAGGTGCCTCTCAGTGCGGGGGCCCTGGGTTCAAAAGGCTCGCTATTCTTCTGGCTCTTGTTTCTTGGTGATGTGAAGTCTCCCTGTCTCTCTGCTCACCTCTGTCTTTTATATCTCAAAAGAGATTGACTCAAGACACAACCAAATTTTGTAGATTGAGTCCTGCCTCATTAACATAACTGCCTCTAATCCTGCCTCAGTAACATCATAGAGGTAAGATTTACAACACATAGGAAAATCACATCAGATGACAATATGGTGAACAGTCACACAATACTGGGAAACATGGCCTAGCCAAGTTCACACACATTTTTTGGGGGCCCAATTCAATCCATATCAGGTAATATCTGAGCTAAGCTTAAAGAATGAATAGGCATTACTTGGATAAGAAAAGATCAGAAGATTTAGAAGGAGGGACAAACATTTAATAAATATTTATTGCTTTGTTGTTGTTGTTGTTGTTAGCTATTGTCTAGTAAGTTCCCACTCATAGTGATCCTATGTACAACAGATCAAAACACTGCCCGGTCCTATGCCATCCTCACAATCGTTGTTATACTTGAGTCCATTGTTGAAGCCGCTGTGTCAATCTATCTCATTGAAGGTCTTCCTCTTTTTCGCTGACTGACTACTCTAGCATGCATGATGTCCTTCTCCAGGGACTGGTCCCTCCAGATAACATGTCCAAAGTATGTAAAATGAAGTCTTACAATCTTTGCTTCTAAAGAGCATTCTGCCTGTGCTCCTTTCAAGACACATTCATTTGTTCTTCTGGCAGTCCATGGTATATTCAATATTCTTCTCCAACACCATAATTCAAAGTCATCAATTCTTCTTAGGTCTTCCTTATTCATTGCCCAGCTTTCACATGCATACAAGTTGATTGATAATACCATGGCTTGGGTCAGGCGCAACTTAGTCCTTAAAGTGACATCTTTGCTTTTTAACACTTTAAAGAGATTTTTTTTGCAGCAGATTTGCCCAGTGCAATGCATTGTTTGATTTCTTGACTGCTCCTTCCATGGATGTTGATTGTGGGTCCAAGTAAAATGAAATCCTTGACAACATCAATCTTTTCTCCATTTATCAGGATGTTGCTTATTGGTCCAGTTGTGAGAATTTTTTGTTTTCTTTATGTTGAGGTGTAATCCATACTGGGGGCTGTGGTCTTTGATCTTCATCAGTAAGTGCTTCAAGTCCTCTTCACTTTCAGCAAGCAAGGTTGTGTCATCTGCATTTCAAAGGTTGTTAATGACTCTTCCTCCAATCCTGATGCCATGTTATTCTTCATATAATACAGTTTCTCAGATTATTTGCTCAACATACAAACTGAATAAGTATGGTAAAATAATACAACCCTGAAGCATAGCTTTACTGACTTTAAACCATGCAGTATCCCCTTGTTCTATTTGAACAACTGCCTCTTGGTTCCTCATGAGAACAATAAAGTGTTCTGGAATTCCCATTCTTGGCAGTGTTATCCAAAATTTATTAATGATCCACACAGTCGAATGGCTTTGCATAGTCTATAAAACACACGTAAACATCTTTCTGGTATTCTCTGCTTTCAGCTAAGATCTATCTGACATTAGCAATGATATTCTTTGTTCCATGTCCTCTTCTGAATCTGGCTTGAATTTCCAGCAGTTCCCAGTCTACGTACTGCTGCAACCCCTTTTGAATGATTTCAGCCAAAATTTTACTTGTGTGTGATTTTAATTATATTCTTCTATAATATCCACAATCTGTTGGATCACTTTTCTTTGGAATGAGTACAAATATGGATCTCTTCCAGTCAGTTGGTCAGGTAGCTGTCTTCTAAATTTCTTGGCATAGGTGAGTGAGCACTTCCAGCTCTGCATCCGTTTGTTGAAACATCTCAATTGGTATTGTGTCAATTCCTGGAGCCTTGTGTTTTGCCAACGCTTTCAGTACAGCTTGGACTTCTTCCTTCAGTACCATCGATTCTTGATCATGTGCTACCTCCTGAAATGATTTAATGTCAACTAATTCTTTTTGGTACAATGACTCTGTGTATTCCTCCCATCTTCTTTGGATGCTTTCTACGTCATTTAATATTTTCCCCGTAGAATCCTTCTATATTGCGACTCGAGGCTTGAATTTTTTTCTTTAGTTCTTACAGCTTGAGAAATGTCAAGCGTATTCTTCCCTTTTGGTTTTTTGTCGCCAGGTCTTTGTATGTGTTATTATAATACTTTACTTTATCTTCTCGAGCTGACATTTGATATCTTCTGTTCAGCTCTTTTACTTCATCATTTCTTCCTTTTGCTTTAGCTACTCTATGTTCAAAAGCAACTTTCAGCGTCTCTTCTGATGTCCATTTTGGTCTTTTCTTTCTTTCTTGTCTTTTTAGTGACCTATTGATTTCTTCATGTATGATGTCCTTGATGTTATCGACAACTTGTATGGTCTTTGGTCATTATGTTCAATATGTCAAGTCTATTCTTGAAGTGCTCTCTAAATTCAGATGGGATATACTTAAAGTGGTACTTTGACTCTAGGGGACTTTTTCTAATTTTCTTCAATTTCAATTTGAACTTACATTTGAGCAGTTGATGATCTATTCCACAGTTGGCCCCTAGCCTTATTCTGACTGATAATATTAAGCTTTTCCATCATCTTTTTTCACAGATGTAGTCGATTTGATTCCCGTGTATTCCATCTGGCGAGGTCCACGTGTATAGTTGCCATTTATGTTGTTGAAAAAAGGTACTTGCAATGAAGAAGTCATTGGTCTTGCAAAATTCTATCATGTGATCTCCAGCATCGTTTCTATTACCAAGGTCATATTTACCGATCCTTCTTCTCTGTTTCCAACTTTTGCGTTCCAATGGCCAGTAATTATCAATGCATCCTGATTGCATGTTTAATCAATTTCAACTGTGAAAGTTGGTTCAAATCTTCAATTTTTGCATCTTTGGCCTTAGTGGTTTTTGTGTATATTTGAATAATAGTCATATTAACTGATCTCCCCTGTAGATGTATGGATATTATCACTGATGAAATGTTCTTTTTGACTCTGAACTTGACACCATTCCTCTTCAATGTGTTATTCCCGGCATAATAGACCATATGATTGTCTGATTCAAAATGGCCAATACTAGTCCATTTCAGCTCACTAATATCTAAGATATCAATGTTCGTGTGTTTCATTTCATTTTTGATGGTTCCCAATTTTTTCCAATTTCATACTTCATACATTCCATGTTCCGATTATTAATTCATGTTTGTACCTGTTTCTTCTCATTTTGAGTCATGCCACATCAGCAAATGAAGGTCTTGAAAGCTTGACTCCATCCATCTCATTAAGGTTGACTCTACCTTGAGGAGACAGCTCTTCCTCAGTTGTCTTTTGAGTGCCTTCCAACCTGAGCGGCTCATCGTCTGGCACTATATCAGACAATGTTCCACTGCTATTCATAAGGTTTCACTGGCTATTTTTTTTTTCAGAATTAGACGGCCAGGTCCTTCTTTCTAGTCTGTCTTAGTCTGGAAGCTCAGCTGAAACCTGTCCACCATGGGTGACCCTACTGGTATTTGAGTACTGGTGGCATAGCCCACAGCATCACAGCAACACACAAGCCCCCACAGTACAACAAACTGACAGATGAGTGGGGAATTTGTTGCTTTAGTTTGTAAATTTTTTAGGAAGCCTACATTTGATTGTTTACACATAACCTAATGGCCTTGATGCTAGACTTGTTTATTCTATTCTGTCAGCATCTTGTTGAGAGGAAGACTTAGAGTTTTCCAGGATCACAGTAATTCTGTTACCTTGGGGTTATTATGCACCAGCATTCTGACTAGGCCAACGTTTCCCCATCGCCACTTGCTAAGTGATCAGAATTGATTTTAAAAAGTCACCTTCAGCGCAACTGAGGTAGTTCACTGGGGCTGTATGCATCGAGACAGACCCTGGCAAGGAATTTAAGCTCTTTCATTTTGTGCAAGAGCAGTTTTCTTTCAACTTCAGCATTGTTTATTCATAAACCCTGTAAAAGAGAGAAAGAGAGAGGGTGATCTCAGACTCTGCCCATCATGCACTCCCTATCCTTTGACTTATTTGGAGTGAGATTAGCATGAAGGCTTAGCATCCTGGAGAATGGGAAGTGAGTCTGGGCACACAGACCCCTGCCCCTCAAGGTGGGAGCAGGCATTGACACAGTCCCTCCTGCCTGCCTTAGTTTTGAAAGAGGAGGCAAGAGGGCAAGAGGAGGTGAACTTTCACTATGCAGAGAGACAAGTCAGACAATGTGAGTTTTAATTGAAATCATATCCTGAGCATTTTACTTTTCAAAAGTTGTTAGCATGATCGAGGTTGCATATTCTTGTGACTACTATTATTACTGTCATGCTGACTGCTCTGGGCAGGGGCTGAAGGTTACATGTGGGCTGGGAACGCTGAGCTTCGTGGGAGGGGCTGGCAGACCCAGCGTCCCAGCCTCGGAATGCGTCTCCGGAGCCAGGTTCTGGTCTGCCTTGTCCCTGGCTGCAGCTCCCTGTCTCTGGACTCTGGGAATCACCCTATCCAGCACACGGTGGTGATGTTGTCTGTCTTCTCTTCTTTTCCTGCTCAGACCTCTTGCATCATCAGTGTCTTTCTCCATCATGGGGAGCTGAATGGAACTGGGCAGTGGGTGGACCACACAGAAGACTCTTTTTTGAGACCTTCTTTGCCAGAGACAGTGCAGGAATCTGCAGGGGTCCAGTCCAGTTTTGAGGTAGAGGAGGGTGCTGTGGCTTAACTAGGACTCCCTAACCTTTTTTTTTTTATTGTTGTAAAAAATATGTATAACACAACATTTGCCAATTCAACATTTTTTACATGTGCAATTCAGTGGCACAAATGAAATTAATTGTATTATACAACCATCACCAGTATCCATTGCCAAGTTAGTCATCACCATAAATGGATACTCAATGCTTCCTAAACAGTAGTTCCACCTTTCACCTTTCCTCTTGCCCCTGGTAACCACCAATAAACTTGGTCTCTATACATTTCCCTGTTCTAGTTATTCCATCAAAGTGGCATCATACAATATTTGTCTTTTGATGATTGACTGACTTCATTCAACATGATGTCTTCAAGGTTCATCCATGTTGTAGGATGTATCAGGGCTTCATTTCTCTTTATGGCTGGTGTCTTGGTTATCAAGTGCTTCTATAACAGAAATACCACAAGTAGATAGCTTTAATAAAGAGAAATTTATTCTGTCACAGTTTAGTAGGCTAGATGTCTGAATTCAAGACACAAGCTCCAGGGGAAAGCTTTATCTCTCTCTTGGCTCTGGAGGAAGGTCCTTGTCATCAGTCTTCCCTTGGTCTAGGAGCTTCTCCCCGCAGGAACCCTAGGTCCGAAGGACCCACTCTGCTCCCAGCACTGCTTTCTTAGTGGTGTGAGGTCCCCATGTCTCTCCCTTTGCTTCTCTTTTATATCTCAAAAGAGATTGGCTTAAATTGTAGGTTAATCTTGTCGATTGAGTCTACGTAACTTCCACTAATCCCATCTCATTAACATCATAAAGATAGGATTTCTAACACACAGGAAAATCACATCCGATGACAAAATGGTGGACAATCATATAATACCGGGAATCATGACCTAGCCAAGTTGACAGATATTTTTTGGGGACACGATTCAATCCATGGTAGCTGGGTAATATTCCATTAACATTTAAGATGTGTTTGAATTTCCTGCAGATCTTGTTAAAATGTAGGTGCCAATTCAGTGGATTTAGCATGGGGCCTAAAATTTTGCATTTCTAACAAACTCCCACGTGATGCCAATGCTACTGGTCCATGAACAACAATTTGACCAGCAAGACTTAGAATATAGGCTACAGACCAAGTTAGATGAGGCTTCCAAGTTGCATTTATTTTTTTAGAAAGAAAATCCAAGGATAGTAAACTCTAAGGAGTCCTCTGTATTTGCCGAGTGCCTAGATCACTAGGCTGTGTGGCATAAAACCTAAGAGAGGTGAGAAACACAATCCTGCTCCCTGCCCTTAGGGAGTGAATGCCCTTGTTGGGAAGACAAGGCTCACACACACGCAGCAATCAATCGCATGTCATATTTTATTGCTGCTGAAATGCCAAATGAGGGTTATAGACTCTTAATGCTCTGATGTTGAACACAGCAGGCAGTCTGAGGGAGCTTGGAAATCTTGGTTAAAAAGTGAGGTTTGTTCAAATGGGAGGATGGTTAATCCAAATGATAACATGCTTCTTTTTAATCTTGTTCCCCAGGACATTTACAGCTCTCTTGTTTCCTGGGTGGTGAAAATAGTGAAAGAGTTTAGCAGATAAGCAAAATGTTGGAGGTTCGAATCTACTCATAGGTGCTTCAAAAAAAAGAAAAAGACCTGGCAATCTATTCCAAAAAATCAGCTGTTGAAAACCCTATGGAGCACAGTTCTACTCTGACACACATGGGGCGCCATGAGTCAGAATCAACTCTATGGCAACATTTGTTTTTTTTTTTTTTTTTTTTAATGTTCCTGTTGCTTTCTTTAGGCAGACACAGTGAACAGGTGGAGGGAGAAGGCATCCTCACGTTCACTTGAATAAGTGTCTAGCCCAGCGTGGTGCATCGTGGGAAATGTCCCTTCACCCAGGAATCACTCAGCAAACTTCTCTCGAGGGCCCACCATATTCCAAGCACAGTCTCCACAATGTACTGGGTACATAGAGATGAGCAAGACAATGTCTACACCATTTAAGAGCTCAGAGTGGTAAAAATTAAATAACATGGTAACTCTGTAGAGAAATTTATTTCTCGTGAGAAACATTGAACTAAGTGATTCCAGCTAGTGACTTATTTAACTCTTCTAAGAGTCATTGGTTATCGATTCAAACTCAGAAGGAAAACCAAGTCTCATTGGTTTCTGGACCTCTAAGCTATTTAGAAACTTTGGAGTGAGGTAGTATGAGAAGAAGGGATGGGGATGTTTTCTAGTTTCAGGCATCCTATGGCCGTGGGGCATCCTGGTGATTATTCAGTAAGAATTCACCTCTGACATGTTCTGAAGCATACAGGATCAACAGGAGTCATCATTCCCGTTTAATTGTTTTGGGAGAGGAAGTTGCCTTAACTATCCCTGGAAGAAAAATCCTGTTTTGTCATACATTACTTGTAAATATTTTAGTTCTAAAATGACTCAGAATACAGTTACCAAAAGGGTCAAAATGTTTAATGGACTCCATGGCAGTCAAGCTAAAATGCCTGTCACTTTGTCTCTCTAATGTGCACCAAACATTCCTGCCTGGAGTGAGAACTGTGAGTGTTATTTTTTGGCTTGGTTCTTGGCAGGTGTGTAACATGACTCCTGATAGCAGGACAGCAGATTACATTGGGCTATAAAACCATTTCTAAGGCTCTTGGCACCCAAACTGTTATTGCATGTCTGCAGGTGTTTAGTAATTGGATTAATGCAGAGCCGGAGGAATGTCTGCTCCTCGACTTTGAGAAACATTGAGGAAAGACAAATTAATTTCAGAGAGTGACCTGGAATGCACGATGACAGGCCTGCGCTCACACATGAAGCCAGATCTAAGCCTGCAAGTTTAAAATGAACTGCTGTGAGCAATCACCTTCCATAGGAAAGTTTATCCAAAGCTAAATACAATAACAATGGCCTTGTGAGTCAGGAGGGAAGGAGCTTCAGCTTGGGTTTTGATCCTCTTCCAAAAGCAACTCAGACAACTTGAGCTTAAGCCTTCCTATCATGCAGCTCATGAACCCTACAATCCTAGGTGTTTAATAATAATAATAATTTTTAAAAGTCCTTAGTAAACAGAAGAGGATCATAAGCCTCCCAGTGGAAGTGCAGAGACCGCAATAGTATCCTGGATCATCACGTTATTGCCAATTAATTCCCACCTTGCTTGTAAAGACACCATCTTCACTGTCACAGACCTCCTAAAATACACTTGATAAAATGACAACCAGCGTTCACTTCCCATTGCAACCAGTGCACAGAAGAAGTGGCTACTCTTGGGGTAATTTTGTTATCTGTCTAACTGAAACTTATGATATCCTCTGAGAGCAAACAGCCAAACTCTTAGAGGCTCCCATCTGAGTAGATAAAACCTAATGGTTTGCCCTTACAAACCTAACCTCTTTCTCAGCTTTACAACTCAGAAGGGAGGCGGACCACTTGGAGAGAGTCCAAAGAGAAGAAAGATAACAGTGTAAAAGCAAGTTTTACAAAGAAAGGCAAAAGAATCAGTACTGGTTCGTTTAAATCTTAGAGGGGTAACTTGTAGTTCACAAATGTTATTACAGTAGGTAGTGAGAACTGAATGGGGGTGGGGTAGGGACAAGAAACGAGTCATGGCATGTAGGGCATAAGTTTGAAGCTAAGGACTTATAAGGTAGAGGAAATGAGAAATTCATGTGTGTAGGAAGGAGCATGGCCGAAATGGCTATTCATTTATTCATTTAACAAAATTGACTAATCGCAGCTATGTGACAGTGTGCCAGGCCCTGAATGTGTGAGGAATGCAGATTGATCAAGATATATTTACAAACATCTGGAGAGGTAGCATAGAGGATTGTGAGAGCCCAGGGAATATCTCAATAGACTGAGGTAGGGCAGGGGAGGTATGTCTGGGAAGGTATTCCTCTCCCTTGGAAGACACAAGGTCTTCTTGACTACGTTGACAGGGTTCTAGTTGACACTTCAACTGACTTTCCAACTTTTAGGCAGAAAGAGAGGGTATCAGGATGGGGGTGGGTGGGTGGAATGTCAGGGTGGAAAGCCAGCAGTTATAATTTCATGTTTGATTACCTCTGGGTTGTAGGTCAGTGGAAAACAAAAGCCTGGAATGTAGCAGTGGTCACCTTGACAGGAAGGTATTTCAAGGTCAAGAGGAGAAGATGAGCCTGAGGGGCACAGTGGGGCAAGAAAAGGAGAGATAGGTTGTATGTGGAGAGGAAAGTAAAGGCAGCCTAGGACAAAAACCAACCAACCAAACAACAACAAAACAACTTTCAAATGAAAGGTTTGAAGTCTTAAGGGACCTGGGCAGCAGGGTCTGTCTGGGAGACAAAGTGCTCAGAGCCTTCATCACTCAGATGTCAGTGTGCTGGGCAGATGGTGCTGTCCTAAGAAGGCTGGGAGAAGAAACAAGGGCAGAGGGTTTGGGCAGGGATGAGGTGGTCGCACCAAGACCAAGGAGGAGGGTGTCTGTATGGATCACTGTAGAAAGGGGCAGGATCAGGGGTGAGTATGGGAGAGGGGTTGGTTTATAGGAGATCACATGATTACCCTGGGAATAGTATTTAACAATTTTTTTCCAGAGGCAGGAAAGGAACTTTGATAATCAAGCTGATAACAAGAAGCTGCCAAGGACTAATGAGACCAAAAAAAAAAAGCTTAATTTTAAATCTTCATTCAAAGGTTGAAGATGGAAAGAAATTATAAAACTGCTTCCTAAGAGTAACTAACCAAATGACCTTTTGAAAAGTCTGGAGTCACATAAACACATAAGGTTAAGCCAGGAAGCGCCCTCACAGATTGTCAAATCCAACCCCATTAATTTACAGCCGAGGAATCTGAGAGGGAAAAGATTGTCTCTCATCACACCACTAGCTGGGAAGTCCTGGGACTAAAACCCAAGAATCTTGAAGGAGTTTGGCAAAGAGGATATAAACATATTCTAGCTGAGAGGGAACTAGAAGTACTTCTGTATTTTTACTTACCACATTGAAATTGGAGCCCTGGTGGTGTAGTGGTTAAGAGCTTGGCTGCTAATCAAAAGGTCAGCAGTTCAAATCCACCAGCTGCTCCTTGGAAACCCTATGGCAGCAGTTCTACTCTGTCCTATAGGGTCACTATTAGTTGGAATCAATGCAATGGCAACAGATTTTTCTTTTTGTTTTTAAATTTACACTGAAATTATTCAATCAACCAGAAAGTCTTAACCAAGTACAAGGTATTGTGAAAGATCACCAGTAAAGAGCTTGATTAAGAGCTTCCAATTCTTTTCGAAGAAACAAAAAAGTCAATGGCAGAGAGAATAATTAGTTCCTTGGAAATTCAGCTGTTGGGTATACCACTGTTGTGGGCATGGTTCAGAAAGGCTTTGAAGAGGAGCTTGGGCAATGTGAATGCATGTGTGTGAAAGAGAGACAGAGAGAGAGAGAAAGGGCCCAAGGCCCTCACAGACTAGCTATTTGGAAAATCATGGTACAGCTTCTTTTTATGAGGCATGGAAATGTATTATTGATTTTGATATTAAATAATGATGTTTACTCCACAAAGACTTAGAGCCAGACCATGAAAAGCAGAGTGGAGTTAAAAAACAAAACAAAACAAACAAAAAAACCCTCCAGTTGAGCAGCAGAGAAGCTGAGTTCTCACCTTCCCAGTAGCACTAACATTCAGCTGGCCTCCTCAGTGAACATCTCCTCAGGCAGGTACACTTAGAACCAACGTAACCGAGCCGCCCAGGTAGAATCTGGAGATCCTTTCAGGTCTGAGGCCATGCTTGTTTTGTAAGGGGGATCAAGGTGCCCACAAATGTTGATAGGGCTGCCTGGGCCAGGAAGGAAAAGAGCCCTCCTCAGACTCCTGTGCCCTTTGTCAACATTTTCCTTCAGCACCGCCTTACCCTGGAAGCCCCTGAAAGCAAAGAGTCACTCTGCACTCACAATCTCTCCTTGTTTACAAGATATTTGGGCACAGATGGAATTATTGCATCACAGGCCAATTTCTTCACCTCTTTTAAACATGTTATCACGTAAAGCAGCATGCTGAAATATCTCAATGCTACTGAAGATTGCAAAACCAAAGTGGAGATTCATCTGCTTTTGGAATTCTGTCCAAAGATCTTTCCGTATATATTCTGTTTCCTTCCATAGCCTGCAGTGGACCTCCTCTTCACACCCAGAGCAACCAGACAGTTTCAGCACCTCTCTCACGCCAGGGTTGGTCCTGATAAATAACCCTCCCACAGTCTCCTCCTCTGAGACAATTTCTCAGGTAAAACCTTGGAAAAATCTCATAAATGTGGACAATCTCTAGAAGAGAGACAAGAACAAAAAAGTCAGTTATATACTCAAACTAGAAAAAATGTTTCCTGATTAGTTCAGTGACTTACGGAAGATGTTTTTAATACGTAGATCGAATTGGATCACGACCACTACTTATGTATAACCCATTGCATCCAGTTGATTCCTACTCAGAGTGACCTTATAGGACAGGGTAGAAATGCCCCACAGAGTTTCCAAGGCTGTACTCTTTATAGAAGCAGACTGCCACATCTTTCTTCTGTAGAGTGGCTGGTGGGTTCAAATCACGGACATTTCGGTCAGCAGCCGAGTGCTTAACTGCTTTGCCACCAGGGCTCTTTATGTATACAGTTAACAAAAATAATTATTTTGTTAAACAGAACAGAAATTATCCTTTATCATCCTATCTCCTCTGCTGATATTATTTAACCAAAACTGTTTTTATTCAAAGACGTGGCACAGGTACATTTTAACCCAGGTACCCTCAATTATCTAAATCATTGACATTTTCCTGTTCTCAGAAAAATGCTGGAGGAAAACAGCCTGCTTGTTTCTCTCCTACGTTGGCTGGCAGAGCACGGCAGGGGTAAAGCAGAGAAAACCGGCCAAGCTCCATTTTCAATTTATGTTAAAAACTGGGATAGCTCTGTCTTCTCTTTTTCCCTAAAATAGAAATAAGAAATGAAAGAAGTCCTTTATATAAAATTGGATCTTAACATTCTCCAAAGGGGTGGAAGCTCCTGTGTTGCAGATGAAAAGGGCCCGGTTCTCCCAGTGAATAATCTGGAAGAGAGATGTTGAGATGAATGGCCTCCTCCTGTAACTGCAAGGACTTCTCCCCAGCCACCTCCAGGACAGAGGGGAGGCACCTGGGAGGCAGGGATCTGAGTCAGCAAAGGACAGGGAGAAGTGACCAGCAGAGGGAGGTTGGCAGTGGAAGCTTGCCGTGCATGACTTCTTTCATGCACATCCTACCTGGCGGACACTTGGCAGGCCTCCCTGCTTTTTTTCCTACCTTCTCCAAATGCTAAAGACCAAGTCAAAAAAGACGATACTAGGGGAAGATACTGAACAACTCCAAACTCAGAAATGTCTGTTGGTTGATTAATGGATTGATTTATTCATCTATTCATTCATCACTGAAAAAGTATAAGTATCCACAGTGTGTCACGCCCAGGGTCAAGGCTAGGGGTACAGAGATGAGTGAGTCACATTGTCTGTCTCCCAGATGCTCCCAGTTTCAGGGCCCAAGAAGAAGCTTCATCTCACTAAGTGTTTTGGAATTCTGGATGCATTTGTATTTGAGCGTCCTTGATTCATTGTTGACTTACTGCATTCATGCTTTCATATAGATCAGGAACAGCAATATCTAATTATATGATGAAAACAGTCATAACTTGCCATAACCAAGAGAAATGAATTTAGGTTGTGGCTCTGTCCCAGGGCCAGGACTAGGGTGAGGCAAGTGAGTTGTCTAGGGCATAAAATTTAAGGAAGCCTCATTCTTAGGGTCGGTCAAGCACAGGGTTGGCCTAAGATTGGCAGTCTCAGTGACCTTTTGTACATGTCATTTAAAGTCTCTAAGCTTCAGTTTCCTATCTGTAAGACAGGAACAATGTCTACTTCACAGAGCTGTTGAAAAATTAATAATATATGCTTGTGAAAGTGCTTTATAAATTATAATATCATCATATAATAACAATAATAATAGGTTATGATCATCTTTATTAATCACAAAGACTCTAATACCAACCATAACCAAAACGTTCTTTGTGATGAATACAACACATTCCAATACATTGGAAAGTAGAATACAGAAATCAATGGATCTTGTCTTTACTTTATATAAGATGCAGTAGTTAAGTATAACACAGTACTTAAATTAGTAAGATTTTGAGCTATGGAGTCAGACAGACTTAGATTTCAATCCCTGCCTTATCCCCTGTTGTTGTTGTTAGGTGCTGTCGAGCTGGTTCTGAATCATAGCAACCCTACGCACAACAGAACGAAACACTGCCCTGTCCTGTGCCATCCTCACAATCATTGCTATGCTTGAGGCCATCATTGCAGCCATTGTGCCGACCCATCTGGTTGAGGGTCTTCCTCTATTTCCCTGACCCTCTACTTTACCAAGCATGATGTCCCTCTCCAGTGACTGATCCCTCCTGATAACATGTTCAAAGTACTTGAGACATAGTCTCGCCATCCTTGCTTCTAAGGAGTATTCTGGTTGTACTCCTTCCAAGACAGATTTGTTCATTCTTTTGGCAGTCCATAGTATATTCAATATTTTTCTCCACTATTGCACTTCAAAAACGTCAATTCTTCTTTGGTCTTCCGTATTCATCGTCCAGCTTTCACATGCATATGAGGCGATTGAAAACATCATGGCTTGGGTCAGGCTCACCTTAGTCTTCAAGGTGACATCATTGTTTTCAAAACTTTAAAGAGGTCTTTTGCAGCAGATTTGCCCAATGCAATGCGTCCTTTGATTTCTTGACTGCTGCTTCCATGGGTGTTGGTTGTGGATCCAAGTAAAATGAAATCATTGACAACTTCACTCTTTTCTTCATTTATCATGATGTTGCTTATTGGTTTACTTGTAAAGATTTTTGTTTTCCTTATGTTGAAGTGTAATCCATACTGAAGGCTGTGGTCTTTGCTCTTCATCAGTAAGTACTTCAAGTCTTCACTTTCAGCAAGCAAGGTAGTGTCATCTGCATAACTCAGGTTATTAATGAGACTTTCTCCAATCCTGATGCCTCATTCTTCTTCATATAGTCCAGCTTCTTGGATTATTTGCTCAGCATAATGATTGAATAAGTGTGGTGAAATGATACAACCCTGACGCACACCTTTCCTGACTTTGAACCACACAGTGTCCCCTTGTTCTGTTGCAACAGCTGCCTCTTGATCCATGTATAGGTTCCTCATGAGGACAATTAAGTGTTCTGGAATTCCTATTATTTGCAATGTTATCCAAAAGTTGTTATGATCC
Source organism: Trichechus manatus latirostris (assembly GCF_000243295.1). Classification (NCBI taxonomy): domain Eukaryota; kingdom Metazoa; phylum Chordata; class Mammalia; order Sirenia; family Trichechidae; genus Trichechus; species Trichechus manatus. The sequence goes on along the minus strand of NW_004444125.1, from coordinate 2,145,579 downwards.
ACACAGTCCAACGTTTTGCATAATGAATAAAACACATGTAAACATCTTTCTGGTATTCTCTGCTTTCAGCCAGGATCCATCTGACATCAGCAATGATCTCCCTTGTTCCATGTCCTCTTCTGAATCCAGCTTGAATTTCTGGCAGTTATGTATTGATATACTGCTGCAGCCACTTTTGAATGATATTCAGCAAAATTTTACTTGAGTGTGATATTAATGGTATTGTTCCATGATTTCTGCATTCAGTTTGATTACCTTTCTTGGGAATAGGCATAAATATGTATCTCTTCCTGTCGATTGGCCAGATAGTTGTCTTCCAAATTTCTTGGCATAGATGAGTGAGCGCTTCCAGAGCTGCATCTGTTTGTTGAAAACGTCTCAGTTGGTATTCTGTCAATTCCTGGAGCCTTGTCTTTGGCCAATTCCTTCAGAGCAGCTTGGACTTCTTCCTTCAGTGCCACTGGTTTTTAATCATATGCTACCTCTTGAAATGGCTGAACGTTGGCCAATTCTTTTTGGTTGAGTGACTCTGTGCATTCCTTCTGTCTTCTTTTGATGCTTCCTGCATCGTTTAATATTTTCCCTGTAGAATCCTTCAGTATTGCAATTCGAGGCTTAAATTTTTTCTTCAGTTCTTTCAGCTTGAGAAATGCCGAGCGTGACCTTCTCTTTTGGTTTTCTATCTCCACGCCTTTGCACATGTCATTATAGTACTTTACTTTGTCTTCTTGAGCTGCCCTTTGAATTCTTCTCTTCAGCTCTTTTACTTCATCATTTCTTCCTTTAATTTTAGCTACTTGACATTCAGGAGCAAGTTTCAGAGTCTCTTCTGACATCCATTTTGGACTTTTGTTTCTTTCCTGTCTTTTTCAATGGCTTTTTGCTTTGTTCATGTATGATGTCCTTGATGTCATTCCACAACTCATCTGGCCTTCGGCCATTAGTGTTCAATGTGTCAAATCTATTCTTGAGATGGTCTCTAAATTCAGGCAATATACTCAAGGTCATACTTTGGGTCTCATGGACTTGTTCTAATTTTCTTCAACTTCAACTTGAACTTGCATATCAGTAACTTATGGTCTGTTCCACAGTCGGCCCTTGCCTTGTTCTGACTGACGATATGGAGTTTTTTCATTGTCTCTTTCCACAGATGTAATCGATTTGATTCTTGTGTATTCCTTCTGGCGAGGTCCAGGTGTATAGTTGCCGTTTACGTTGTTGAAAAAAGATATTTACAATGAAGAAGTTGTCGGTCTTGCAAAATTTTATCATGCAATCTCCAGCATTGTTTCTATCACTGAGGCCATATTTTCCAACTACAGATCCTTCTTTGTTTCCAACTTTTGCATTCCGATCACCAGTAATTAGCAACGCGTCCTGATTGAATGTTTGATCAATTTCAGACTGCGGAAGTTGGTAAAAATCTTCAATTTCTTTATCTTTGGCCTTAGTGCTTGGTGTGTAAATTTGAATAATAGTCATATTAACTGGTCTTCCTTGTAGGTGTATGGATATTATCCTATCACTCACAGCGTTGTACCTCTGGATAGATCTTGAAATGTTCTTTTTGATAATGAACGAGACACCATTACTCTTCAATTTCTCATTCCCAGCATAGTAGACCATATGATTTTCTGATTCAAAATGGCCAATACGTTCCATTTCAGCTCACTAATGCCTAGGATATCAATTTTATTTTTTGACAATTTCCAATTTTCTGAGATTCATACTTCGTACATTCCACATTTCAATTATTAATGGATGTTTGTAGCTGTTTCTTCTTCTTTTGAGTCATGCCACATCAGTAAATGAAGGTCCTGAAAGCTTCACTCCATTCATATCATTAAGGTCGACTCTACTTTGAAGAGACAGCTCTTCTGTAGTCATCTTTTGAGTGCCTTCCAACCTTCTAAGGCGCTCATCTTCTGGCACTATATCAGACAATGTTCCGCAGCTAGTCATAAGGTTTTCACTGGCTAATTCTTTTCAGAAGTAGATCGCTACTAGGTCCTTCTTCCTAGTGTGTCTTAATCTGGAAGCTCACCTGTAACCTGTCAGCCATAGGTAACCTTCCTGGTATTTGAATACTGGTGGCATAACTTCCAGTATCACAGCAACATGCAAACCCCCACAGTACGACAAACTGACAGACACACGGGGGGGCTTTATCCCCTGTGAATGTTTAATTTTATCTCCCATGTCTCACTTTCCTCATTTGTGAAAAGAGAACAATAATAACTGACTCATCAGGTTATTATTGAGTATTAAATGAGATAATGTGTATAACAGTCTCAGCATATTGCATGATACTTAGGAAGCACTACATAAACGTGAGATATAATTAAGTAAGGAATGTAACGAAACCAATTCATAGTACAGACCAGAATGTCATTGAGATACTTGGCTTTCTTCAGTTTCCTTAGCAGAGAACATATCGCATAGCTATAAATTACAAGAGTGTTTTTTCTATAGGCTTGATTCTAGAAATAATTATACTAAATATCGTTCCCCTCTTTCCTCAGTTTCTTCAGGATTATAGCTGTGGTGCAAGTGCCTAAAACTACAGATTTTAGTTCTTTATTAAAATATAAAAATGACATTAATAGAATCAAGTTTGTATTTTCCTATTAATTTAGTAATTTTGGTATTTACCATATCCAGAAACAAAATAAAACAAATCCAAACTAGTTGCTATCAAGTCAATTCTAACTCATGGTGACCTCATGTGTTTCAGAGAAGAGCTATGCTCCACAAGCTTTTCATGGTTGTGACCTCTAGATAGCAGAATGCTAGATCTTTCTTCCAAGGTGATTCTGGGTATGTTTGAACCACCAACTTTTCAGTCAGTAGCTAAGCGCCTAACCATTTGCACTACTCAGGGACTTCATTTACCTTAAACATTATTTTAAATTGGTAATTTCAGCATTTATTTAAGAACAGCACCAAGAGTCATCATGACCTGACTTCTGATTGTCACAGTCCAGCTCTCTACCTCATCCAGTGAAGAGGACAGATGGTCTTTGTAACTCTTATATGAAGCTAACAAGAGGAAAAAAAAAAAAAAGGCAAATTAACTGCTGGCTTTATCTTATTTCTGTTGCCAAAGCTTGAGGCATTAGCAGGGCTGCTTGGGACACTTGGCTGCAGGGTATGGCTGGTATGCAGGGAGGTCCCACCACAAGGGGCACACAGAGTCAGGCCTGGAAAGGAGATGTTGTCTCAGCCCTACTGGAAGCAACAGGCCTGGGACCAAGGGAAGGACCACATCCCAGCCCCCACAAGGGATCAGACAAAACATTCATGCTTAGGGAAAGACAATGGTTTAAGAGAGGATGTGAGCCATCTCTAAGCAAGTGTTTACTGAGCACCCAGTGGGATCACCAAGACTGCAGGTAACACAGATACAACATAGGCCCTGGTCACTGGGAGCACTAGTCTGGTGTGAAAACAAGAGTATCCCACATAGGACACAGGAACGCACTTCTACAACTTGGAATCGCACCAATGCATGTGCGAAATTCACAGGTGAAAATGATTACAACTCATCCATTTGCCTCTTTCTGGCCTGGATCTCATCCTCTCATCTGTTATCTATCACTATCTGTTGGCCAATGCCAAATCCAGCTTCTGGCATAGAACTTGCCCTTAGGGAAAAGATGGCGAACGAGTGAATGCATGGGTGAACACACTGGACTTGAAGCATACTAGAAAATCCTATGAAAGAGATTCATAAAGATGTTGGGTCGCAGAATTCTCCTTCATGTGGAAGAAGGAATCTTGTGCGCTGTGAGTCTTTATTTATCCCTGAAAACTAGCTAATTAGATCATTGGAGAGACGTTCTCTCCGTTTCATAGAGTGCATTTCTATGTTCAAAGGAGATCAAAGTTGACGACTCTGGGTTTTGTGCTATCAAAATTCATGTGATAATTTTTCCCCTTGAATTTAAGCTTAGAAATAAATGTGTCTCTGAGGATGGCTTTAAATGCTTTGGATTTGTAGCTAATAACCATTATTAAACCAATGTGCTTCCCTTTTTTCCTTAGCAGTCTAAGCACTTAAAATTTAAAGCAGAACCCAACTGTTGCGTGTTACATTTCCTCAGAGGGATTTATGATTATCTACACAGCTTAAGAACCCCCAGGTTTAGCTAGTCTTCATTTTTAATGGAGGTTAGCAGGACACACAAGCCTGTACTGCCCAGTAAAACTGAATAAATAGGTACCCCAGAGTAACTCTCTAGCTTATGCTCACCATTTTATTACTAGAACTCTAGCACTCTTTCCCATCCTTGTCTTGGTTTGAGAGCAGGCCCTACAAAATTCCAATTCTAGCCAACAGCAGGGAGCTGGCTAATACTGGTGAGGGAGGCAATCAGAGAAAATCTGGACTCCAAATAATTATAATCGGAAACTCAGAAACAGGGCTGATCACTGCATTTCCTCCTTTGCCTTCCCTAATTGCAAAATGGCGTGGGAGAGTGGGGCTAGTTGATTTCAAAGGCATTTTCTATGACTCCCCTTGACTCATCTTCACAACTAGACCAATAAGCAACATCATGATAAATGGAGAAAATACTGAAATTGTCAAGGATTTCATTTTACTTGGAAGCACAATCAATGCCTATAGAAGAAAGTTGGAAGACAGCCACCTGGCCAACTGACTGGAAGAGATCCATATTTGTGCCTATTTCAAAGAAAGGTGATCCAACAGAAACTGGAAATTATAGAACAATATCATTAATATTACATGCAAGTAAAATTTTGCAGAAGATACTTCAAAAGCAGTTGCAGCAGTACATTGACAGGGAACTGCCAGAAATTCAAACTGGATTCAGGAGAGGACATGGAACGAGGGATATCATTGCTGATGTCAGATGGATACTGGCTGAAAGCAGAGGATACCAGACAGATATTTATGTGTGTTTTATTGACTATGCAAAGGCATTTGACTGTGTGGATCATAAAAAATTATGGATACCATTGTGAAAAATGGGAATTCCAGAGCACTTAATTGTGCTCATGAGGAACCTGTACTTCAAACAGAACAAGGGAATACTGCGTGGTTTAAAATCAGGAAAGGTATGTGCCAGGGTTTTGTCCTTTCACCATAGTTATTCAGTCTATATGCTGAGCAAATAATCTGAGAAGCTGGACTATATGATGAAGAAGGTGGTATCAGGATTGAAGGAAGACTCCTTAACAACCTGTGTTATGCAGATGACACAATCTTGCTTGCTGAAAGTGAAGAGGATCTGAAACACTTACTGATGATGATCAAAGACTACAGTCTTCAGTATGGATTACACCTCAACATAAAGAAAACAAAAATCTTCACAACTGGACTAATAAGCAACATCATAATAAACAGAGATAAGATAGAAGTTGTCAAGGATTTCATCTTACTTGGATCTACAATCAATGCCCATGGAAGCAGCAGTCAAGAAATCAAAGGCCATATTGTCTTGGGCAAATCTGCTGCAGAAGACCTCTTTAAAGTGTTAAAAAGCAAAGATATCACTTTGAGGGCTAAGGTGCACCTGATCCAAGCCATGGTATTTTCAATCACCTCACATGCATGCAAAAGTTGGATATTGAATAAAGAAGACTGAAGAAGAATTTATGCCTTCGAATTATGGTGTTGACCAAGAATATTGAATATACCGTGGAATTACAGAAGAATGAACAAATCTATCTTGGAAGAAGTACAGCCAGAATACTCCTTAGAATTGAGAAAGGCGCGTCTATGTCTTACATAATTAGGACATGTTATCAGGAGGGACCAGTATCTGAAGAAGAACATCATGTTTTCCTCTTGGTGCTTCTCAAGAGTATCGAAATTTTGTGTAATGTGCTTTTGTAATCAGAAACAAAAAAATCTAATGAATGTCATTTATTAAAAAAAAAAAAAAATGGACTCCCTGGGTGGCACAAACAGTTAAACTCTGGACTACTAGGCAAAAGGTTAGCAATTTGAACCCATTCAGAGCTGCCTCAAGAGATGGGCCATGTGATCTGCTTCTGAAAGGTCACAGCCTTGAAAACCCTATGGAGCAGTTCTCTGAACACGTGGGATTGCTATGAGTTGGAATCGACTCCATGGACACTAACAACAACAACATTATAAATAAATAAATAAAGGCTTAATCCTGCCCCTCCAACACTCAGCTCAACACCCATGGCTATACATACTGCTGTGAGGGCACGGATTTGCTTTGCTCCCTCAGTGTTATACAGGAGCTCTGGCCATGCAACGATCTAAGTGGCTTACTCTTTAATTCTCTCTCTTAGAGGACTCTAGCACTAGCCCAGAGGAGGTTGGGTTAGAAGACAATCTGAGTGTCACCTTTCCAGTGTACATGTAATTACTCTTCCTCCAAGCCCAAGCACCCAGTATGATCCTGTGCACTGGAATCCACTCCCCATGGCTGAGGGCTTCTCATGCTGTGGGGGTGAAAGGTGTGGTGATTGCCAGCATCAACCTTCCCAGGGCTTCCTCAGAACCTGGGCAGGCTATGACATGCTTGCACTTGTCTGAATTTGTACCAGGTAACTCCTCTAGCTAAGCTTTGCCTTCTACTGTATTTTCATGGTAGGATTTAAGTCACGAAATAATGACTATATACCCAGTCATGAATTAATAACACTATGCGCCTTTCTTTGTCCTGCCTTCCTCAGGATGTTAAGGGCATTGGCTAGACAGGCTCAACTGTCACCAGCAGTCTGCGGACTTAATGATTTTAAAGGACAGCTGCGTTTCAGCCTTTAGAAAAGCTATCATTCCCTACGAGACAGATGATAGTGCTCTAGTTAGCTCTCTTCTGCCTGCTGCCATCACCTGGTAGATGCCCGACCCCAGGAGCCCTGCTCTGAAGTGTGGCACAAGCATGCTGCAGTCCAGGAGCTGAGGAAGTGGGAGACACCCAGAGCTGGAGAAAGCTGCTCTCACAGCACTACAGCTGCAAGGGATAAAGTCCCAGATGGACCAAAGCCCTATCGCTTTTGCTCTTCTGAGTGTGTGACCTGAAATTGGTAAAGTGTCTCCGTGAGCATTCAAGGGGAAATGTTCAAAGCTCCGCTGTCCATGAGCTGCCTTGGTTCCCTCGCCTTTCTTTCTCCCCCTTTGAAATGAAAACTAAAGCCGCCTGTCAGAGTCGGTGATATGTTCAGACCTGTAACCCACACAGATTCAGGAAGACTTCAAAGTGGAAACTCCTCGGATCTGATTACATTTCATCACAGATGGTGAATTTATGCCCGTGAGCTCCCACCTCTGCTTTGACTTTTAGAGCTGAAGCTGGTGAATAGAACATACAGTTGTGTTGTTTGCAGACCGATGAGTAAAATGCCACTTCTCGCTCAAACTTTAGACCTAGATTTCAACAGAGGCGAGCTGAAACTCGGCTTTTTAAAAAAAATATAATCTAGACTCTGAAAAACATTGGCCTATTAGAAGATAAAAGACATTTCAAGGCTCCATTTTCCCTACCAAAGTGTCTGTCAACATTCACAATGCTTTACCTTGTAAAAACGGGTATAATAGTATCACATATCTCATAGGGTAGGTGTGAGGATTGACTTAGTACATATAAAGCACTAAGAATACTGCCTGAGACAAAGTGCGATGTATGTGTAAGGTATTGTTTTCCTGAGGAAGCTGATATTGAGGAGGGTGGAGAAAGGAAAGTTAGACTATGTCAACAATTTATTCAATAGCTTTCTATACCCATTATCTAGTGTATAGACATTCACGATCTGTCCCCAGCTTAGCAAAAGGGCACAGCCTTCTGTCCCATGGTTCTCTTCCTTGACCATTTTACTCTAGAAAAGACTCGCATGTCATCTTCTTAGAGATCTACCCAATCTTTGATCTTGTTTTCTCCGAAATTCTATACTGTGTGTTTCTGGGCCATGGAATTTGGTCCTGATATTAGACTGACTAAAAAGGTGGTGCAGTTTTGATATCTTATGAGACTTTCTTTATTGCTACCCAGATGGCTTCTCTACTGGTGTCTAGACCTGTCAATCTCTTGTTTGTATTCACAGAGTAAGATACCCCCCCGCCCAAAAGAAACCAAACCCATTGCCGTCCAGTCGATTCAGACTCATAGCAACCCTATAGGACAGAGTAGAACTGTCCCATAGGGTTTTCAAGAAGCACCTGGTGGATTCGAACTGCCGACCTTGTGGTTAGCAGCCATAGCTCTTAACCGCTACGCCACCAGGGTTTCCACAGTGTCAGATAGGGAGCATTTATTAAGGAAAGAATAGCCATGGCTTGGAAGAGATATTGGATTCATTCTAGGGCATCTCCCCCAATGTTTGGAGGTGTCTTCCAGGTGAGTAGAACTGACCTGGCAAGGGAGGGTGTAGTATTTCATGTGACAACGCACTCAGTTATTTTGCAGATTGGTGACAGCTGTCCCTGCAGGAGAGCATATTTCTCCATGGCCCCAAGCTGCTGCTTTATTTCCTGCCTTTGGGCTGCAAGGTTTTTGCAGAGCTCAGGCCTCTGCAGACTCTCAGGGTGCAAGGCTTCTGGGTGTGAGGCCAAATACACTTTGCCTCCTGCTCATGACTTTTTCCTGTCTGGTTCCTTCTCTAGTTGAGAAAGCATCCACCGGAGTCTGGTTTGATATTGTGCATTCCTCACGGTTAACTGGCTATTGGTAAAGAGCATCTCTGAGAGAGCGTTCCCAGGTTGCAATCTTAGACTAATGAAGGAGACATGGGATAACATTTCAATTCAGGATCCCGATCTGGATTTAAGACTAGCTTCCTCTCTCCTTCTTTTCCTCTTTCCATAGTGCACTTTCTACACCAATGAGACTCTTGTGAACGCCTTTTTTGGGGGGACAATTGTTACTACCATTGGCTTTTCAGCCATGAACAGGCCATTGAACAGTCATTCACTGACTACCCACTCTATTCCGGATCTTGGGAACACAGAGCAAAAATAATTCATGGACTTCAAAGTCTTGTGGAGAAGACAGATGTGTGAAGAGAGAATTTTCAGAAATGCAAAAATTGTTGCCATGGTGGTAAGTATGCAGTGTGGGGACTAGACGGTGTGTTCGCCACAGGTTACATGTATCATCTTAACCAGAAGTGGTTTCCTTTTCTATGGGAAAACAACCACAGCCAGGGCTTCATCCCAGGTTCCCATGAAGACACTTTTCTTCATCAGAAGCAGAACATCTTCTTTGCATATGGATGTTGACCTTCCCTCAGAATTTCAGAGAGCTTCAGAGAGGCCCTGTGATTCTATGCAGAAGCTGAGCCCGGTTCTCAGTTTCTTAGCTTCATTCTTTCGTGAGTCATGGCCTTACTCTTCAAGGCTTTCAGCAGCGCCAATTACTTAGTTGGTTGAATATCAGATTCTCCTGCATTTCCTTCTCTTGGACTCCTCACCTCTTCACACCTCACTCAAACCTAACTTGCATGAAGCCTTCATAGCCTACTCATTCATTCTCAACCTTTCCCAAGTCTCAGGAGTCATTGTCTATCCCCTTCATGTGGAAATGGCCACTGACAGCCCAGGTGTCTGATATTGTGGTTTTATATTGTCATTCATTTAAAAATGCTGCTGAAATTTTCAACACTTGATTCAGAGCTTTCTCAAAGATTAGAGGCTCTTTGAAACATAGATACCCCTCTCACGTATTTTAGTGTCACTAACAAAGCCTAGGAGCCCTGGTAGCGCAGTGGTTAAGAGCTCGGCTGCTAACCAAAAATCGGCAGTTCGAATCCACCAGCTGCTCCTTGGAAACCCTATGGGGCAGTTCTACCCCGTCCTATAGGGTCGTTATGAGTTAGAGGTGACTTGACAGCAATGGGTTAACAGTGGATTACACATGGTAGTTTCTCAATATGTTCCTCTTTCTGTTTACTTATAATTTTATACCTTTTCTTTTAAAATCTATTACTACATACTACTTGGCTGTATTGTCCTTTCAAAATTAAAATGAACCCTTCACACACTTGTACACACAATTATAATGTTGTTGTTGTCAAGTCAGCTTTGACTCATGGCAACCTTATGTATAACAGAATACAAATGTTGCCTGCTCCTGCATCATTTTCCTGATCATTGATATGTGTGAGTCCATTGTTTCGGTTACTGTGTCAATCCATCTCATTGCAGATTTTTCTCATTTTTGTTGGTCCTCTATTCTACCAAACATGGCATATTTTTTGAGCAATTGGTCTTTCCAGATGATGTGTCCAATGTAAGTGGGTTGAAGTCTCACCACCCTCACCTCCAAGGGCATTCTGGTTGTATTTCTTCTAAGACTGGTTCGTTCATTCTTTTGGCAGTCCCCGGTATATTCAATATTCTTCACTAACACAACAATTTGAATGCATCAATTCTGCTTCTGTCTTCCTTTTTCATTGTCCAACTTTTGCATGCATATGGCAAATGAAAAGACCACAGCTTGGGTCAGGTACATCTTAGTTACAAAAAATGACATCTTTGCTATTATAGTAGCTCCTATCTCTTGATTATCAACTTTGTATCAGGTTGCAGACAATGTTCATGTACAGTTTTATTTTAATACTTGCAATGACTGTAAAGTAAGTGTTATTACCCCCAAGTTAGAAATGAAGAAACTCTGATGGTTGTTGTAAGAGTTTGAGTAAGAGTCACGGGGCAGAGGGTGGGCTGACATAAGATAGTGGAGATGCAAAGGAGGGGATGACGTGTGAGAGGACAAGTAATCTTAGGACAGACGAGTTCCCTGAATTGCAGAATTGTCTTTTTTTTTTTTTCCTTTGGCAGTGCTAATTGTTAGACAAAACTTAACTTCAAATAAACTAATGACAAAAAGAGGGTTATTTGGATTTTTTTACTCATCATGTGACTCAGGTATTCAATATGGATTTAGCACAGCTGTGTTTTTATAATCTAAGACAGATTAAAGGGATCCATGTTTGAAATGTGTATTTTATTTAACAATGTGTTACTTGTAGCACTTCAGACACACATGGACTTCTAAATTTCCACTGAGGAAGCTGTACAAATGTTCAGTGAATTACAGTTTTCACAAGATTTGTCTCCTCCAAATCTTATAAAAAATAAGCTTCGGTAGCTCATGTGTCCCTCAAATAAACTAACACTAATCAACTCACATAGTTCAGTTCATTTAGTTTTTAAAATAGTGCCATGCTATTTCACTTTTAAAATCTTAAGAGATTTCCTGAATAGATCATTACTGCCAAGTTGGTACGGACTTGTGGAGGCAATAAAGCAAATAAAGCCATTAAAAATAATTTGAACAAAAGGAGTAACTTGATATTATGCCATCTACATTTGGTTAAAATGACATTTTAAAGTTCTCTTTCATCTTACTAAACAGATCTCTAAAAGAAAAAAAATGTGATTAATAAATTATCCTCCATAAATCTTATGATAACTATTATAGTCTTTGGAGAATTATGAATCCACATCTGGAAAAAGTATTTTATATGCTACTGCCTGTAAAACAGTGTGCCATGCATTTTACTAGCGCACGTTAGTAAGTAAAAATACGGTATGTTTTTTGTGTTCATCGTTTTCCTCTCCAAAAGAAGCGTAAGCCTAGTTTATTTTATAATAAAGAGTGCTAATAAAGTTTATTTGATGCTTGTTTTCCTTCCTTACCTTGGTGCTGATGCTGCTTCACTAGGTTATTTGGAAGGAACTTTGTATCAGAACTCAAGGAAGCCTTCATTATAGACTGAGTTGGTCAGTCTCCTTAGAATCCTCCTGTGGGCAGAAGCCAGCTGGTCCAGGGGGGATAACAGAAACAATGCAGGAGTAAACTCAAGCCTTCGGAGCCACACACCGCACACTTCACTTTTTTTCTCTTGAATTTGATTCCTTTTATACTAGTTTAAATGCGTAGGTCTCATGAGCTAGTGATTCAAAATGCAAGGTTGCCTCGTTTTTGGAATTAGAAATTTGATTGAACTTAAACATTTGTTAAATAAAATGAGCAAAGTACTTTGAGAGCTAACAATGTCCCCTGGAAATAGAAAATGTTTTTTCGTTTCCAAGCAGATGTTTGCAATAAGAAGTGGCTGGTGAGTGAAAGGGAAGGACGCCATTAAGTGAAGGTAACCCCTCCAGAGTTTTATGGAGTTCTGCAGTCATGTGAGCTCCATCAGTGATAAATATCACAATAGAGGTTGCAATGTGCCTGGATTTATTTTCATGTGGATCCTTGCATACACTTTAACTCAAGTCACAGAATACATTTAACGACCAAGAAAAAGCACAATTTTAGTGTACGCAAAAGCAAACTCAGGGGGAAAAAAAAAACACCTAGATGTCTTACATCTATAAGAATAACTTAGACTAACCCACAACAATCACACCTGCAAACCAAATTTTCTTTTATTTGGTTTTGGAAAAGCAGCAGCAGCAGATGACTAGATTCTGCTAAAGTAGATACCAGGCCTTCAGTCACCAGAGGGTTGTAATGCATTTATCTGCTGGACCTAGTTTCCTAGCATTTGGAATGACCAGATTAAAGCCTTGAGGCACTGTTGGAATGGAAAGAACCATTAAGTTCACTGAGTCCAGCCCCCTTATCTCACAGAGGAAGAATCTGAGGATCAGAGCAGGAAAGAAACTTGTCCAAGGGCCAAGAACTAGCACAGTGGGGACCAGGACCCATGTTTCCTGAGTTTAGATCTTCCAATTCCTAAACCAGTTCTGTTTTCACCACTTCTGTAGATTTATGAGCATTGAAAATATTTCTACCTTAAAATGGGGGCAGCATGGCACATGAAGAGTGGGATCTCAATTCCTTTAATCAGATCATCAGAAAGGATCTTCTAGAATCTAATCTCATGTATCAACAGAGGCCATTGATAGCACCAATCATAGTGTCATAAAACACTACTTTATTACTCTGAGATAGGTAAATGCAGGTAATTTCCATGCACACAGGGCACACTGAGAAATAGTTGCATTGGTTTCTAGACTTATTTCTACCAATAATTAGACGTGCGAGCTTGCATAATTCTCTCATCAGGTATGTGCGTAAATTTCTTCAACTTTAAAATATGATCAGAAAAGGTGATTGTAAAGCTACGTTTTAGATAAACTTGTATATTAAGGTATTATTTCATGATTGGTGTCAGAGCTTTGATAAGTGATAAAGTCTTTTAATATCTGTTCCAATTTCTATCCAATGTTTGTGTCAGTTAGGTATTCCTGTGTAACAAATCGCCCCATAACTTAGAGGCTTAAAACAATAGCCATTTAATTAGCTCATGAGTCTGTGGGTTGGTGATTTGGGCTGGGCTCATCTGGGCAACTTCTTCAGTTTCACTGGACTCTTTCATATGTATTCTAGGCTGCTCTGCTTCTGGGGCTTAGCCACTGGTTAGCTGTTGGTGTGATGGGGGCATCTGGACACAAAGTTTGTGAGCTAGCCTGGGCTTGTTCACATGGCAGTTGGTTGCAGTTTCTAAGAAACAGAGTAGAAGTGATCAAGGTCTCTTGAGGTCTAGACATGGACTAGACACACCACTGTTTCCATCACATTGTCTTGCCAAATCACAAGGCCAGTCAGATTTACAGGGGAGGGGGAACAGCCTCTGCCTCTTGATGGGAGGGTTTACAAAGCGAAGTCAAAGTGGCATGGATACACAGAGGAATGGAGGATTTTAGCCATTTTTGTAATCTATCGTAATGCCTAACTCTTGTTATTTAGAGCACGGTGTGCTTCATGAGGCTGTGGTGCTAAGATTTCAGATTTCATGAGGCAGGAAAAAAGTAAAATAGTGTGGGGCATACACATAAGTATTAAAAAAATGGGAACTTTTTATTGTAATAAGAGACATTTAAAATCAAATGACTGTCATCCTCTATCCCATTATTCTATACGTGAAAGAAGGATAGTTTGCCACCCAGAAGTGTATGAAGAATATCAGACTAACGAAATGGCAACCTTACACTGACGTTTTATGGACATAATTTATTGTATTTGTTTTGCTTCTGCTGGCTGGTGAAAACTTTGTCATGTTGTGGAATTTAAGAACCACTGCCCTAGAGAGAGAAGCCCTGGTGGTGCAGCGGTTAAGCGCTTGACTGCTAACCAAAATATCAGTGCTTTGAACCTACCTGCTGCTCCACGGGAGAAAGATGTGGTAGTCTACTTCTGTAAAGATTTACAACCTTGGAAACCCTATTAGACAGTTCTACTGTGTCCTACAGGGTGGCTATGAGTAGGAATTGACTCGATGGCAGTGGGTTTGGTTTTGGGAAGTATTTAATTTAAGATAGCTGATTGTTAGATGGTTGGTTTGGTTCTTTAAAAGAAAATCTTTTTTTTTTTTTTTTGCCTACCCCCTCCCCAATGAGGTTAAGTGTGATATGCCACAGACCTCTTTTTATTTTAATTATGATTGAAATGTATTAGAAAAAAAGCATCAAAATAAAATAAGTATGAAATTGTGGCCATAGTTCATTGCACCACCAGGGCTTCTTCCATAAATATTACAGCCAAGAAAACCCTGTGGAGCAGTTCTGCTCTATAACACACGGGGTCATCAGGAGTTGGAAGCAATTAGTGGACAACAAGTTTGGTTTTTGGTTTGCCCTAGAAAGTATTTGTGCTAATGATAGTTATTGTTAGGTACCATGGAATCGACTCATAGTGACTCCACGTTACATAATAGAAATGCCCTATAGTGTTTTCTAGGCCGTAAGATGTACGAGAACAGATCTCCAGGTCTTTCTCTTGCAGAGACACTGGGTTGGTTCGAACTGCTGATCTTTCGGTTAGCAGCCCCGTGCCTAACTGTTGTATCACCAGAGCTCCTTCCTAATGGTAAGATGGGGAACAATTTCTCATTTATGACTTTAGATGAGCCTTCAGTGTGAATCTGAGCTCCAGTCACATCTCATCTAGATATTAGCTGGAATGAAACGGTGAAATATTATCTCATCACAGACGATATTTAATTTGTTAAAATATCAAAGACTGGATATATGTCTAGTGGTAGAACGTAGAGGTTTGGTGCTCTGGTTCTGTGGTCAGTGAGCCTGGTTTCTACCTTGGAGCTAACATTCACAAGTTAGGAATCCTTGATTTTAAGCCACTTAACTTGGCCAAACTTGAGTTTTCCCATCTGTAAAATGGAATAGTAGTAACAATTTTTTTTCATTGTGTTTTTGTGTGTATTTGATGAAATAACAGATGTAAAACACTTGACACTGTGCTGGACTCATAGGAAGTATTCAGTTTAAGACAGCTGATTGTTAGGTGGTTGGTTTGGTTCTCTAAAAAAAAAATTTTTTTTTGCCTACATCCACCCCTATGAGGTTGAGTGTGATATGCTGCGGACCTCTTTTTATTTTAATTATGATTGAATTCTCTATTAGAAAAGAAAGCATAAAAATAAAAGAGGTATGAAACTGTGGACATATTTCATGAAAACACAAACATGTAGTTATAACTGAGTAACTTTCTTATAGATATCCAAGTATCAGCACTTCCATAATTCAATCCTGGCTCTTGGGTAGCACTTACCCACCATGTGTATTTTTTTCTTGGGGAAGTAGTTTTTCTGAGGCTCGTTAGACACCCTAGGACCTTTTGCAGTGGTTGATTTAATAGACTTTCTTTCACCGCCAGCTTTTGTGACCATTACCCCAAATTCTTCCCACTCCAACAACTAATATATAAGGAGCTACTGATCCACTTAGAACTTCTCAGAGCAGAGAATCCCATTTACCCCTTTTAGTGTAATAATCTTCTTCTTATAATTCTCTCAGGAGAAAAAGGTAAAGAAACTAAACAGAATAATGTGTTGACTTGGGTTTGTGTGAACCCACTATTGAGGGATGGGGTGGGAAGTTTTGTTTTGTTTAATCCCTCCTACCAGCTGTCTTTGAAGGTATAGCTTGCTTTCTTCTTAATTTATATTGAACAGTCCCTTAGCAGCTATTGTTAAGGCAAGATTACATGCAGGACTGCTTCTTGGTTGTGCACTGCAGTTATAAATATCTCAATGATGCTAGAACTAACAAGGCTTTAAAACTAAGACAAAGTAATTTTTCAACAAGCCTATTTACATCAAAGCCTGTCACCAACTTTTTTCCCACTATTCTTCTTGCCCAGTTGGCTTCTCCAGCCTAAATTGGAATGGTTTCCACACTAGAGAGTGAGAGAAAGAAAGAGCCCAATAAACACCAAGTATCATTGTTACTGCACATGGTCATCACGGGACCTCATTTGCATTGGTGGCTTAACGTCTTGTCTTTCTCTATGGTGACTGATGGAACTTATTTTCTCACTTATTTCCCCCTGCCACCAACCCTACCCTGCGATGTGTGATATACTTCATCACTCAATGAAAGCTTCCAAAGCAATGAAGAGGTTAATTCTTTCTGTGGCTCTCTTATTATTTTCTTAGCATCCCCTAAGATGTGTTTCATACCAAAAATATTAATTTCAAACTTTGCTGGAGCCAAAGGAGCCACCTCAGCAGCATTCTTACTGCTGCCAGTATAAATGACTCCTCCTCACCCCTTCCTACATACCTTTACACTTTCAAAAGAAAGCTCTCTCTTTTTCTCATTCTATGTGTGTGTCATTTTATTCTCATTTTTATTTGGACTCTCGTGTTCATGCATGTTAATTGAAGCTATGCTAATGCTATTTTTTGTACCAATTATTCATCTGGAAGAAATGAAGTAACAATAGATCAATTGAGAAACCCAAGAAAAATAAAGGAAAGAAGAATGTTATGAATAATAGTAATAAAACTAACTGCCCCAGATTAAACTGTTAACGACCTGAACTAATTTTAAAAGCCTATGATTGGCAATGTGAAAATTTACTTTCTCTATCCCTACCTCTCTTTCTGTATTGGATTGAGAGACAACTTGTGGATTATAGCAATCATATGTGTCTGAGCCTTCATTTGGTTTTCTAAGCTTTAGTTGGCAAGCGTATCTTGGTATCATTTTTTTACTTTACTCAGAAAAATAAATACGTTTATGATGAGGTGGCATACAAATCCCTTACCATGCAGAAAACCAACCTTAAATACTATCCTCCTTGAAAGGGAACTGACTTCTACGGGATGGAAGGAAGGCAACAAGAAAACAAAAATGCCTCCCTGAAAAAGAACCCAGTCATTCTCTTGAGGGTTGAAAATATTTCTCTTCACATTTAATTAGACTTGCATTTCTACCATTATGGTTTTAGCAATGGAAATTTGATAGAGGACAGCCATTGCTATATTTTCAGGCAGTCCAGAGATCTTGATGTCTCCCAAGCAAATGGCTCATGTTTCTAAGCAATAATTTCTAATAAAATTAGGTACATTTCTTATAGTGGCAGTAATGATTGCTTGTTCAAACTGAAGCTAGACATCTGAAGCTAAACAGTCCAATTCTGGATATGTATTCTTTTTTTTTTTTTTAATCTTAGTGTTCATATACGTGAGCATCTTTTGAATGCTCTTATTATCTATTCCTAAGTCCTCAAAATCATCTACTATGGCCTGAGATACAAGATTGCTATGAGCTGGAAAAGACTCATCAGCAATGTGTTTTCAATGGGATGGCTTGAGAGCTGTGATATAACTAGCATTATAACTGAGAGGAGAATGCGCTATCTGAACCTTGTCATTTCTCAGATACAGTATCAAATGAAACAAGGGAGAGTCTTCTTAGAGTGGCCATAAGTGCTTGGCTCCTCAGACACTTGGTTCAGACACATGTGTTTCTGAACTTCACACAACACTAACCAATTCACCTTCCCAAAATTCTCTTCCTTTATACTACAGCCTGCTGAAGAACTGAAATGTGTTCTCTCTTTCCCAGGGTAGTTAGTTCTGACTTCTCTGAAAGGCACCCCTAAGATCTGGTTTCATATCTATCACTGCAAAACCTAGAGGCTTAAAACAATACACATGTATTATCTTACAGTTTCTGTGGTTAAGGAATATGAGAACAGTGTAGCTGGGTCCTCTGATTCAGGGTCTCACAAGGCTACAATCAAGGTGTTTTCCAGGGCTGTAGCCTCATCAGAAGGTTTGACTATGGAAGAATCTGCTTCCAAGCTCATTCACGTGGTTGTTGGGAGGATTCAGTTGCTTGTGAGTTATTGCAATAAGGGCCTCAGTTACTCACTGACTGTTGCCCAGAGACCACCTTCAGTTCCTACCCACATGGCCCTTCCCATAGGGCAGCTCACAGCTTGGCAGCTTGCTTCATCAGAGCAAGCTCGCAAGATGAGCCAGACAAAGAGCGCTAGCAAGAAGGAAGTCTCCATCTTTTATAACCAAATGACAAAAGTGGCACCTCATCACTTTTGGCATATTCTCTTTGTTAGAAGCAAGTCACCAAATCCCATCCACCCTCCGAGGGGAGGGGATTACACAAGGATGTGAATATCAGGAGATGGGGATCACTGGGAGTCAGGTCAGAAGCTTCCTACCAAACCCATTCAATGTGATTTCTCTGTTTCTCAATAGGAACACTCAGCTCAGTCTTGAAGGAACTTAATTGGCACCCAACATAGCTCTGTACCTTTGCCAGGTGTTGTCCTACTTTCAGGAATCTTCCTTGTCCCTGCCTTCTGGCAAATCCTACCCATTCTTCAGGCATAGCTCAAGCCTTGCTGGCTCCACAAAGGCTTGCTTAAAGGCTCCCTTCTCTCTTGTAAGTCCTGGTGCAGCTAGAATCAGGGCTCTGGGGTTAAAGGGGCAGCCTGTGCACCAAAGACAGCCTGCAGAAGTGTCTTACTTGGTTACCATAGTCTTATTAAAATTTTGACTTTAAATACCTGTAGATCAGACATGCTCTCTAGTTTACCACAGACCTCCCTAATTTTGATTGTCTTAATCCAGGAGCTTTGTACAATTAGGTCATTTGCCTGACTTCTGTAGGCATTTGTATCTCAGACTCCTGGTTTAGAACTTATTATCTAATTGAGTATTTTTCAGAATTTTCTCATGCTTTCTCTAAATAATAACATTTTAATTGAGAAACAAAATATGCATGCATAAAGCGCATAAAAATTAAACGAACATTGAAACAAATTATTAGAGAACAAAAGCCTATGTAATGCCCACCGAGATTACAAAAGAGCACACTACTAGCATCCCAGAAATCCCTTGGGTATCTCCACATTATCAGAACTCCCTCTCCTCCATGAGTTTTTATTAAATATTCCATAACCCACTAAGTTTGGAAAATGTTAACTAAACTTATAATTATGAAAGTCGGTGGAACACAGAATGTACACTGACTGCTCTAGGTGTATTGAAGTTTTCCTTCTCAGATTAACTCTCTCAAGAGCAGGGATCCTGTTGCATGCTCCTTTTGTGAACTCAAAGCCTCAAGCACAAGACTGATCATCTCATAGTTACCCAGAAGGGACCCACCATTGCCTGTTTGCCAACTGGGTAACGAAAGCAGTCTCAAACTTGGACAGAACTGGTCAGGAGGTAGCATGCTTTGGTGAGCAAACACGTACAGCTGAGCCCAAAGATACCTCACAGTGTTTGGTTTTTAGAGAAAAATTGTCTATCAGTAAAGAAATAACTAGGAGGTAGCCAAGCCTAGGACTATGACTTCTACACACAGAATTGAAATAATTGAAGCTCTGAGTCTTTCATAACTATTTAAATATAGCTGGTTTTCAATGCTAAAATGTTCAGCGTCTAGGTTTGTGGCTGTGTTATGAATGTTAACTGGAGCCTACACTGGAATCCACTTTAATTAGTTCTCTGTGTGTGTGTTTGTGTGCATGTGTATGGATACAGAGGGGGAACAGGAGGGGGGAGGAGAGGGAAGGAGAAAGAGGAGAGTGGTACAAATATCAAAGGCAGCTCTGAAGGTCGCATAAGTGCAGTGGAAGTCTACTCATGCCTGCAGTATTTTACCGGGTGATGAAACTTCTAGGCTCCATGGAAAATAGAATCTGAATTTTTTCTATAAATTCTAAGTGTTTGTTTCATTGTGGCCTGCTGGCACTAGGATCTGGTCTGTCAAGGGTATAATAAAAACGGACATAATGCTTTGAGATGCCAAGAAAAACAAATGCTAAACAGAAGCCTGAGCAGCCTAAAATATGCAAACAAGCCAAGGGATCTGATCCCAGAGGCAGGATGGGGAGCTTGGAGTGTAAAGGAAGGAAAGAGTGCTATGGAGTGGAGGATACCTTTGCAGGATTGAAGCATGCATGGAAAAAACAATTGTACATCAGGCAGTGGGTCACCTGATGCATGTGTCCATCTGCAAGTTTAGTTGAGACGAATGTGCACTGATGGCCAGTCCTATCCTAAAGTTTCCAAAAGGAACCAGATTCTGATGCCAAGGCACCTTAAAACAGATGGGCAAGACTTTTGCATGGAGAAAGAGCACCAAGGTGAAATGTCACATGTCGGGAGGAGACATTTCAAACTTAATTCGTAACAGGCAGAAACAATACAGAAGAATAAACTGGCTTCCGAAATTTCTGGTGTGAACATTGAGAAGGAACCCAAAGCTTCGTTCTTAGAAAGACTGCCCTCTCTCACTGCCCGCCCAGGTTTCCAAAGTTCACCTGGTGCGAAATGATAGCATTTGTTGTTGGCAAATGACACCCAATGTTTGTTTCACCCTCTGCAAAAAAAAAAAAAAATCTGGTTTGATGAATTCAGTGTGAGACCAAATATGTCATCACTTTTCCTCAGTGTTACAAAAAGAAGAATTCTTTCAGCTGTCTTTAATGGAAAAGAACATGTTTTCACACTATTTTGTGTCAATGTCTCCCATTTTAAGCTCTTGTTTTTATTGGACACTCTGGATTTTTCAGAGCAAACTGCACATATCCCAAACCCACTAGATTACAGACCAGATGACTGGGCCAGGGAATGGCCACTAATTCCCAGATTTATGTCAAAACTAGTTGAACCAAAGATGTGAACATTTCACCTGCATAATCCACAGTCTTGACCCCCTGGGAACCCTGTCCTTTCCCAAAATGGTGAGTGTTGTTTATAACTAGTTGCTCCATTTTCACTAAACTCAAACTTGTGTAATGTTGAACTTGAAAAAAAAAGAAAAAACCAAACCTTTTTATCCCACTGAAGTTCTGGTGTGCATGGATTACCACTGCCAAGGCTGAAAGCCTGTCCTCTGGACTGCAATGTGGAGAAGGAAATAGTAGGGTTCATAAATTCTGGGGAAGGAGAAGTTGCAAAATAGATTGAAAGCATGAAAAATAGATAACCATAATCTCTAAGACTTAACAATGTTAGCAATGTTGCCAGATCAAATGAATAAATGTTTGGCAAAATACAAATGGAAACGACATCGTTCTATATTAATTCCAAACATTAAAATAAATTACAGATGGATTAATGAATTAAATTTAATACATAAAACCATAGAAATCTTCCTACCATGGGTAATTCATAAGTAGTAGTATACGCTTGCTACGAGCAAGTGTGGTACGATGAGAACACTGGTCTTAACTTCAGAAAATATGGATTCTAATTGAACTTTGCTACTTATTAGCTGGGTGACCTTGGGTAAAATGACTTAATTTCTCTGTGTCTGTTTCTCTGTTAGTGAAATGGAGAAAGCAGTAGCCGTCTTACAGAGTCATTGTACAGACGAAATGATATAAAATATGTCAAAGCGTTTAGCACTATGCAAGACACATAAAGCCACTTAATGAATAATTGTTATAAGAACGACCTAAAGCATGAACTTGGAATTTACATATGAGGTCCATGTATACTAAATCCAAACCTGTTGCTGTCGAGTCGATTTCAACTCATAATGCCCCATGTATGCTACATACACACAAATGGGCAAAGACTTGACTCTAAAGTGGCATATTGGGGTTAGGAATATAGAAACAATGGTAGCTAAAGCTAAATAGGGTCCCTGGCTTCTCCTAATGACTATATCTTTTGAAGGTGAAGATTATTCATTGCCCTATGCCTTTTTTGCCCTTGTGTTTTATTCTTCTTGATTCCCAGTGTGATAAACAGAGAAACTATCAATCTCTTTGAATACGAGTCTTCCAAAGCCTACACGTTACTGAACTCAAGCAACATTACTTTTCAACAGATTGGAATTCAGCTGTTTTGTAAGCATTCCTATGGAAATATCTGGATATCGGCAAAAGAAGATGGAAAAATAGTCATACTGTGAGTCTTGAAGTAATGGTCAGCCCCATTGCTTTTATTTGTCTCCCTTCAGCAACCTTCCTAGCCTGCTGTGCACTGATGGCCCAGTGCAGAGCGCTGGGAACACTTTTCATCATATGAGCTGAGATCTAAGAGGTTAAGGAGAGTAGCAACTCCTAAGTATGTATTGTGAAAAGGAGGCCAATATTTAAGGGGAAAGTTCTGTCTAATGTAAAATGTTTTCATCCCCCAGCAATTGCTTCTTGTCTTAGTTCTACTGTAGCTCCATTTTGGGGGTTTGATATTTATCCCTTTTGCCTTGGGCTCCAGATTTTATTGAATAGATATTTACTGAGCACCTTCCATCCTTCTGTTTACAAGACTTGTTATAATTGAGGAAAATTCATCAATTGCCCCTCATTTCCAACACCCGTTATCACACATACTGTTCTTTACTGAACATTTTGCCACTATCTTTAAAGGCAAATGGAATTTTCTCCTTAGAAGTGAGGATGGTGAGACTTTGGCTCAGTTACTTTGGATGTGTCATTAGGAAAGACTAATCTCTAGAAAAGGACATAATGCTTGGTAGAGGGTCAGCAGAAACAAAGGGGACGCTCCATGAAATAGACTGACACAATAGCTGCAGCAATGGGCTGAAACATTATCAGCAATCATGAGGCTAGCACAGGACAGAGCAATGTTTTGTTCTGTTACACATAAGGTCGCCGTGAGTCAGAGCCAGCCTGATGCCAACTAACAACAATAGTAAGTGACTAGCCATGTGTACAGCTCTGCTGTAAGCACGGTAGGAAATAAAGAAGAGGCACAGGGCTCAACCTTGACTCTATCCTCAAGAATATGTGGTCTTATCGGAGATGTTTGTTCCCTTTCTTGAGGCAGCGTGCTGGAAAAGTTCTGTTAGGTAGTGTAAAGTCAGAGGAACCACCAGAGAGAAACATGGAGGAGAACAAGGAGGAGGCAGAGTCATTGCCAGAAAAAGGATGTGGGTCATTATTGCAGGAGGTAAGCAAGACTAAGAGTGGAAGAGCAAACAGCAAGTCCAGGAATTAGAAGACAAGAATTATATGTGCTAGAAATCCTTTTCATGTAATGTTTGATATATGCTCTGGGGGAATGTTAGGTGGTCAAATGGAGAACATAATATATTTTACCTGTAAAATGCTATATGAGAATATTTTAAGAGCTTCATAGATACATTATCCAGAAACCATGTTTTTTGTGTTAGTAATTACCAGATAATTTGTGCAGGCCAAAATTCCTATAGAAACTTTAGAAAGGAGTGGATCCTCAGAGTTCAAGAGTTGAGGGAAGGCTTTATGGAAAAGGTTAAATTGAGCTTGGTCTTGAAGGAGGAGTGAAACTATGGGAACTGGAGATGGGCAAAAGAAGTTGACTGCAAGGCCCTGTCCTCTATCCTTTGACGATTCTCTTCATTTGCCTTGTTTTCTTTGAACACCACAGCTGAGTTTCCCTTGACAACTCCCTTAGCTGTAAAACTCCCCTGCGCCGGGTTCTTACTTGTCTGGCCCCTCTGGTCCCTCAGCCTCAGCTCTGCCCCTATCAACCCATGATCCCCTCAGCACATCAGGCCACTCCTTTACTTACCTCTCCTTGAAGCTCCTTTTATCAGCACCTCAAAGACAGCCACAAAGTACCTTCTGGAGCCTAGGCATCTGTTCTTTTCATCACTCTGCTGCTCCTCCAGTTTCCTTTACCTTTTACAACAGGTAACCTCTAAATCCTTTCCTCTGTCCCAGATTTGATCCTGTAGCCCATAGACTCTCTGATCTCTATGGACTTTATCCTCCCAGATATCCTGCCAAAGTCTAAATGTCACCTGATAAGCCTCTCCCCTTCTCAGCCCACAATTCCTAATCTTTCCCTGAGAAAGCACAGATGCAATTTAGTCAGTGATCTCTTATTGAGCATCTAGTGTTTGCCTAGGCCTGCTTGGAGCTATACCATAAACTCTCAGGTACACAGATGTGAAAGTCATGTGCTTGCATTTGATGTTTATAATAATAATAATTTGATGTTTATATTAGCCTAGAGGCTAATAGGCAAGGCAGGTATTGTTGGTGACATTTGAAAAAAGGAAAAAGATTTACAGGAATGGTAAGTGGCAAAGTTGGGACAAAAAACCAAGTCTCCTGACTCATGGATCAGTACTCCTTCTCTGCCATGTTGTCAAACCGTCATTTCAAAGCTTAAGATAAACCTGACCTGATTCCCAGGCTCATCCTTCCTGAAACGAAAGTACTTCATGTTTGGCCCCGGGAAGTGTATACTCATCTCCTTTCCCTGGGACTGGCCAGAGCAAACAGAGTCCATCTACTGATTTGGGCCTGCACTGAAGTGACCTACTTGGTCTCTTCGTAGTCAGGTTCCTTCTTCACGATGGCACTTGACCAACTCCATACACCTCTCATTTCTATACACTGGGCTTCTCAAGAGCCTTAAAGCCCCTAAATACACACAATAACATAGAAAAAGATACCCAGAGGTGCTGTTGAAGACCCTTCCCCAAGTGGCCAGAGCATATTATGTTCCACCTCATTCTGTTTTCAGTCCCAGAGTACAAACACCCTGAGGTCCATCTGGCACTGACACTGTCTGTGAAATAAGGGAGAGTGTGCTAAGCATCACACAACATCAGTTACCAAAGATAAGAAATGATATTCATGACATTTATTTCACTTGAAGTTCATTTGAAATCTATTCTGGCAAAAAATTTGAGTCAAATGATTGGTTACTTGGCTGGTTCTGCTTGTGTGCCTGTTCTTTATTTTCTGGCTAATTCATCTTTGCCTTCTTTACGGTCGCAGAAAATGCTTCCCCCACCTCTCGCCACCAATAAATCTATACTTCCTACCTGATAAATTACCTACCTTCTTGAAGGACTGATAAAATCTACACATGATCACAGGGAAGGGAACTTTCCTTTTCTTTACCTCACCTTTTCCCATTCATTCCCATTTTCCCCAACTCAGTTTCCTCCGGGAAACTCTGGTGGCATAGGGGTTAAGAGCTACAGCAATTTCCTCTTGTTTTCTTCCCTTCAAAAACTGCTGTTGAACCCTTGGGCTACTGCATGATTTCTGCCTTAAAAGAATACTCAGAACAACACGGACACAGAAAGAACACCTGAAAGACTGTCATAGTGATGTTACTGAATATTTATTAGAGGCTTACTATATTTTGGCTCTATGATAAGCCACTCACACACACTGTCTCATTTAATGCTATGGAATAGATCCTGCTATTGTGTTTATATTTCAGATGAATTGAGGGCTGGAGAACTTAACTAACTTTCCTAAAGTTAAGTGACTAGGTGGCAGAGATAGGGCTTGAACCTAGGACAGAATGAGTGCAAAATCCTTGCTAGTAACCACCGGTAATCCAGCCATGGTTAAAGAAAGGGATTGGTTCATCGTGACTTTGAGGGAAGAATTTACATGCATCGACGAAAGATAGAGTGTTTGGTCTCAATGAAAGGAAGAACTTGGTTAGTGTTAGGAGTGTCCAATGAGGAAATAGGCAACCTTGTGTTACACTGTGCTCTTGTTAATGGACTGCCTACATTGTTGGAGACACTGCAGAGCAGAGGCCTGCATTGTGTAGAAAGTCAGATAAGTGGCTTCTGAGGTTTCTTCTAATCTTGGCATTCTATATTCCATGAATACTGTGACTACTATGAAATTTGTCTCAAATAAAAATCGTTGCTTACAAGCTCCATTCACATATCCTGGAGCCGGAAGATGGAAAAGTGTTCTTCAATTTCAGAACATTTCCTTAAAGCCTGAAGGAATTATACAAAGCTATTTAGCCTACAAATGCCCATTGGTTCCACCAATGGAACCAAATATGTCCCCTACTTTCCTCCTACTTGTTATCACCTTGGGGTCCCAAGCTAAGACTCATCCAAACTGGTCACTTTCTTTCCTCTTCCGCAAACCAATTTTTGTGAATACTCCTTCACGAAAGAAAGTTAGCCAATTTGACTGTGTTGTGTCCATATGGCTGGGTTACCTGAGCTATTGCTTATTTTCATGTTCGGTTTAGAGTCTGATCCAAAATGCGTTTTAATCTCTGTGGTGCAGGAATTTAGTTCCTAATGTGTCAGCATCATTCCACCGAGTGTTCCATCACCACTCTTAACCCAGTTATCTGCAGGGACCTTGACCCCAGATGGGGAGCCCCAGATGGAAGCCAGGACATTGCTTCAGGAAGGACTATGAAAAATGTGTGTAAGATACAAAAAAATGTGAATTATGTGTGAAACAAACAAAAGCACCAGGCAACATGGAATTCATATCAACAAAAGCTTGCTGCAGGCTGTTGCTTGCTTCTAAGGGGGAAGCTGACTCTGGCGCCTGCGGAACGGTAGCAGGGAAGGGCTTTTGCACAATAGTTGCAGACACATAAGTGATGGCCTGTTTTGACTGTAATTGCTCTAAAGTTCTTAAGCTGTTCTCTTGTCTGTGTGTACCTCCCCCAGCATTTGTTATACAGCTGGGGATGTTACTGATTGTTGAGCCAGTCAGAGCCGTAAGAAAGAGAATAACTGACATTTATAACATTTTGACATATTCAAGAGGCAAACACCCCAAAGAGTGGGGCCTCCAATTGAGTTTCTTGTTGACTATAAACCAACTCCACAACTAGCCTACTTGTGTGAACGAAGAGATGGCAAGGGCCTCAGGAGGAACCATGCACTGGCATGCTTAGCCCAGGTTCCAATTACAATATTTAATCTGGTGATATTAAACTACATAGACCTTTGGTGTCACCAGTCAAAAATGTTATAAGTACTAGTTTCCAAGCTAGCTGCAGAAATCCAAAATTATCATTCTCTACCTAAGAGATATTTCTAGGTAGGGGATAACAATATATACTTTTTCTTTTTTTGGAAATTATCTTCAGTTATTTAAAAAAATTGTCTCGTTAACTTAGACCTGAAACCATTCCCAAAGCCCACTCTTCAGGCAAAGATTAGCCAGGACTATAAAACAAAAAATAATACATATGAGGAGTGTGCTTCTTAGTTCAGTCAGATACACGAGACCAGATGGGTGGCTCCTGTCTGGAGGCAGGATGAGAAGGCAGGAAGGCACAGGAACTAGTTGAATGGACACAGGGAACCCAGGGTGGAAAAGGGGAGTGTGCTGTCACATCGTGGGGATTGCAACTAATGTCACAAAAAATATGGTATAAATTTTTGTATGAGAAATCAACTTGAGCTGAAAACTTTTACCTACAGCACAAGAAAAAAAAATTTCCTGTTCCTCTTGGGATCCTTGCTGGAGACCCTGGCACCCAAGTGCCATACACTGCTATGTCAAATACAATAAATAACATTCCAACCACGTTCTGTGGAGACCTCACACAGCTCTGAGCTGGCTCACAGCCACCCCTGCTACTACCACCGAAACTGCCTTCTGTAGGTGTTCTGGGAGAAAAGGGCCCTGTGCAGTCCAGCTGACAGTCTTTTGCATAAATATATCTCCCTTTACAAGGCTGATGAGTTTTGTGGCCTACAGGCTACAGCCTCAATCAAAACCCATGACCACCACGCACTTTCATTAATGTGAGAGGTACTGCCTCTTGCTGCTGGCTTCTCCGAATGGGTCCCAGGACTCATTGCAGCCTTGTAAAAGGAGATTGACAATGGCAACCTTCCAGACCTGGTAAAATGAGGCACCCTAAAGTAGAATTTGTCTATGTGGATAGAGAATATTCAATTTAATTCCATTCCATTCCATTTAATTCAATAAGTAGGTATTGAGTGCCCCCTACATGCCAGGTTCTATGGACCCACCTGTAGCCTGGGCTCAATTCAACTTTTCCTCATCCCTTTTCTAAGTATCGATTTTTTCATTTATTAAACTGTTATTAATAATAACACAAGTCCTTTGGGATCCCTGGGAGCTTAGATGAGAATATGTATGTAGTGCACTCAGTCCCTTGCCTGGCACATGGATGCTGTCAGTAAATGATAAAGTGTCCTTCTGCTCCCTCTCCCTTTCCCCAGATCCTCAGAAACACAAACCCATCAAACCCCAGGAATCACTTCAGGCAGAGGCAGAAGATCAGTAGAGAGTCTCTGATGAAACATTCCTGCGTCAAAGTGTCTGGATTACACTGCCTGTTTCATAGGGCTGTAGGAAATTCAGTGAGATAATGCTGCAAAACGCTTAACACATATTCTATGTCCAAAAGCTTCCATGCAATATTATTGCTATTATTTATTTATTTAGTTGTTATTGTTGATGATCATATCTTCTAGAGGTTTCTTGGATTCTGGAGGTCCAGTGGTCCTTCACCACTTCTGCCATGACTTCCAGGCTCCTTAAAGAGTTTGGGCATTCATTCATTCCACAAATGTGTGCTGAGTATCTGCTAATTGCCAGACACTTTGCTAAGCCCATGGGTCACAAAGACAGATTGGGTCACCCAACCTGGTCATACAGGCAGGAACTCTGACCTTAAACAGCTTATAGTTTTTAGAGGAAGCCAGACAAATAAACACATAATTTTAATACCATGTAATAAATGCTAGGGCAGAGGTCAACATGGGGTGATGTGGGGCCGCAGATTGGGGACATGCACGCTGCTATGGGGATGGCAGAAGTGTTGATCAGGGAAGACTTCTTGGTGGGGATGGCCCAGAAACTGAACGTTAAAGGACAGATGTTTCTCAATGTCTCAAGACTTGACTGGTACTCACACTGGTGTCCTTGAAGCACCAGGGCCATATCTAAACCAACCAAACCCATTGCAGTTGAGTCAATTCCGACTCATAGCAACAATATGAAGGCCATATCTAGTGACTAAAAAGGCCTAAATTCTGCCACTAGACTATCCTTTGACAGCAGCTAAGTAGGGTAGAACTTCTGGGAGAGTTCTGTCCCCTGGGACAGAAACAGTCTCATCTTTCTCCCCTCGGATTCCAGAGTAGCACTTTCTGAGCATTTATGTCTTTGCCCCATATTTCACTCAAGTTTGTCCACAGTAGACCATCTTACACAGCTGTGTGCCCCCAGGTGGCTGTGGGGAAGGCCTAACCAGGCAAAGACTAGGAGGCACACTAAAAAATATAGACAACACTCACAGGGAAACCAATAAGAGAAAGAGAGATCCCAAGACCACCTGCCTCCTTAATGCTGCTGCTCTAGCTTCTACCCATGGGCAAAGCTGCAAAGCTGATACCCAAGTGATAAGGGCAAAGAAGTTCATGAGGCACTGGGCAGGAAGTGATACCCAAAGAAATAGAAGGTCCATGGTCCTCCATTTCAGGTGTCTGGTATAAAAAGTAAGCTCTGGGATGCCAGGTTAGTTAATGCCTTTGACCAAAGGGCAGTGATCTTTCTCATCATTCCAGCAATATTTTCCCGAATCCTGAATTGGAAGCCTTGTGCTTACATCCATGTCTGAGGCTGAGCTGGGACGTGGGCATACCCTGTGCTGCATCTCTCTTACCCATATCCTCATATTACATTTTCCTGTGATCTTTAATATCCCTGACCATCTCCTGTTCCATTGTGCTCTCCCTCAGCAAACCCTAAAAATGGCCCTATATCTCATGAAAAGCCAAAGAGCTAGCTTCTTTTATGAGTCACATGTTCAATTATTAAACTTTCATGCACACAATGCTAGAATCAAGATAGTGGTCTCTGCCCATGTTGAGAGTTCAGGAACCCTTGAGGCTATGAGACCACCCAGATCAACCCAGTGAGCTAGTGCGTTTTGGGTGACTGGGTGGGAGTGGTTGGCCCAATCTCCTCAGTTTTACAGCTTAGGGATCTCCTATCCCCACTCTACACGGTGCTGAAACTGACCTCAAGAAGAGGAGAAATGAAACCAATTATTTCTAGAGAAGATTATTGAGTAATTGGAATGGGCTTTTTCAGACCCTCCTTCCTTCCAGTACCCATTATTAAAAGTAATAAACCTAAGAGTAATAAAATGGAAGTAACAAAAGTACAGTGAGTACAAAGCCAGTTTACATGTGTAATGTGTACTCTGTTGTACAATTTATATAGTTCTTTAATATCTGGTTTCTCATTTGATCCCACAAGAATGATAGTGTAGACTGCAGCAATAAGACCAATGTCTCCATTTTTCAAAAGAAGAGGGTAAGTTTTAAAGTGGCCATGGGACAAGGTCAGGGTCACACAGCTGTTATGTGTAGCAGAGGTAGAATTTGAATTCTGGATTTCTGACACCAAGCTCGTTAATATTCCTAGCACGTAATTTATCTAGCACACATTTACTCAGCAGGAACTGTGCTCCAGGCTCTGAGCTGGGACACAGGAGAAAGACACTCCCTAAGGGGGACATTAGAGGCATATACAGTCCCTCAGGTACAAAGTGTCATGACTACAAATCCAGATCATGGGTCTCAGAGACAGCTGTGACCACCTTACTCTGGCCAGCAGAGTTGGCTTCAGAGAAAAGATGTTCCTTGACTTAGGCTCAGGGGATGTTCAGGATGTAGGCAGAGATTAGGGGAGTGGTTGTTGCTGAGAAGTACATTAGGCTTCTTACTACAGGGAAATCTTTTATTGTGAAATTGCACAATGTCATAATGTTAAGGTGTTCATATGGATGTGAAGGATGTCGAAGAGAGAGCTGTAGTCATGAGGATCTTACTCAAG
This sequence comes from Trichechus manatus latirostris, assembly GCF_000243295.1. NCBI lineage: Eukaryota > Metazoa > Chordata > Mammalia > Sirenia > Trichechidae > Trichechus > Trichechus manatus. Next base: position 2,114,770 of record NW_004444125.1, on the reverse strand, counting down.
TCTCTTCAGAGCCCTTTCTCGGCCTCCTTCTCTGGCCCTACCCTGCTCTGTCTCTGGCTCATCTCACATTTTCAGTGTCAGTAGGGGTAGCCATGAGCACAATGAGAGCTGCCCATCCCACCCCTATCAGCACGAGCCTCTCCCCTTTAGACTTAGGTGTACACCTTGGGAAATGCCCTAAGACTTCTTCCCTGGCCTTGATGAAGTTATCACAAGGAGCACCAGCTTCTTAGCACTTTGCACAGGCTTCCTTTCATCTGGGCTTTTCTCTAACGTGAAGGACACAGAACAGAAAGTGCTGAAGATCTGGTTAGTGGGGAGTGAGAGGGGAGAAAAATGGGGAAGGGACTAAAATTCAAAGTCAAGGCCCCCATGCACAGTGTTCCATGGTAGTTTTTCCTCTTCTCATTCTTGTGGAAGCCCATGTGCTCCTGCACTGGTGTCTGGCTCCATCTTTGGCAGCATCTGTTAACAATGAATAAAGAAGGGCTGGGGGAGGTAAGGAGCAGAAGAGAGCTATACTTAAAGAAAAATGTGTTTTCTCACACACATAGAACCACATACCTCCTGGAGGTGAGTGTCCCATCAGGCCTCTCTCATTCTTGAATTTGTAATCAGGAGCCTTTAACTGAAGGATTGAAGCCTTTACTTTTACTCAGTGGGTCTCAATTTCCTCATTTCTTGTATAAGCATAGGCATGAGTAAGGAGTGCTCTAAGTGCCTTTTCTGTGCCGACATCCTGTGTCCAGTGGGGAGAGGTCTAGATCTGAGAACCAAACCCACTTGTTCTCCCATAAGACACCATGCTGTAGGACTTACAGTGTCTCTAGCCCATGACGGAGGCTGAATCTTCTCTAGGCTCCCAAAAGGGAGAAGCAGGAGCTCTGGTAAAGGACTCCATACTGCTTATAGGGTAATATCTGATTCTTTACCTCAACATTTTAAGGCTTCTATGATCTGATGTCTGCTCTCCCCTTATTTCCATCAAACTGTATCATACTTAAGTCACAGTCATGAACAGGAATTAAAATGTAAGAAGAAGGTCAAAGAGGTCCCAAAGACAGACTCAGAGTCACTAGAAGATTACTGGAAGGCTGGACTGGTGAAGGCAATCTTATAGAGAGAGAGAAAAGAAATTCCAATTTTTCTCTGTAGCAAGTAACTACTCTTAGGAAATTATTAATGGGTGGGCAAAGAACTGAGGACCCACCCTCAAAAGCATAAAATGGGAAGACGAAACAAAGCACCATTCTCCTCCCTTCTTCCTTCTGTGGACTTGAGGAGATAAGGATGCTTGTGTAGGCTGGTTCAGCTCCATGGCAAGGCCTATGACTGGTCCTGAGACCCTGTACTGGCAATCACCAATGAGTAGAATCAGAGAAACACATTTCACCTTGGATTTGCCATGTTTTGTTGCTTTAATGGCTAAATTCTAAGAGATTCTAGCCAGTGTTTTCATTTTAAAGATCCTCCTTTGCCTTAGGGTGGTGGGTAGGTTGGAGATAGGAGGGAAGAGGGGGAAAAGGGAGAATAAGAGCAGTTTAGGATAAACTCCCTGGATGGTGCAAACTGTTAATACTCTTAGCTGCTAACAAAAAGTTTGGAAGTAGGAGTCTAGAGTCTACTGAGAGGTGTCTCGGAAGAAAGGACTGACAGTCTATTTCCAAAAAACGAGATTCTGTGAAGAATAATGGAAAAATTTGGGAATGGTTAATGGTGATAATTGAACATGGTGAACATATTTAATGTCATCAAACTGTATATGTGAAAATTGTTGAAATGGCAAATGTTTTGTTACCTATATATTTATCACAATTAAAAAAAAAAAAAACAATCTATGGAGCACAGTTCTACTCTGACACACATAGGGTCACCACCTGAAGGGCAATTGGTACTGATACTGGTATAGGGTAAGAGGAAGAGCTTAATGATCTGGAAATATCCTCCACACGCTTCAGATTAAGGGAATAAAAGAGAAGGTAGATTACCTTCAAGTAAGTGTTAAAGGAGTCCCTGGGTGACAAAAACAGTTAATCTCTCAGCTACTAGCTGAAAGGTTATAGGTTCAAACACACCCAGAGGTGCCTCAGAAGACAGGCCTCATGATCTTCTTCCGAAAAGGTCACAGCCTTGAAAACCCTGTAGAGCAGTTCTACTGCACACATGGGGTTGCCATGAGTAGGAATCAACTTGATGGCAACTAACAACAAGAAAGGTGTCACTTGTGTGGTGAAGGCCTCGGGAGTGTTGTAAAGAGATGTGTCTATATCTCACTTTTTCTGGGGCCAGCCTTGACTGGGTTCCCTAGGTACACCTAAAAGGTCTTCTGTAAACTTGGCCATTACTGACCCACTGTGTGACCCTGGAAATTAGCCTGTTAGTTCCCAAGTTCTCTGCATATCTGTAAATTGGGGATTCCATTGCCTGGACCTCTCAGCAGCCTTAGGGATTAATGCTAGCCTTGTTCACAAATGTCTCCAAATCCATAAAGGTTTGGATCAATAATTAACAAGAAAGAGAAGGCATAAACATTTCAAATATATATCAACTCCCAAATCTGTAACAGCCAATAAGTCTAAAAACTGAGTGGTCACAATTTCCCTCAGTGACAGGCAGCCCATGCACTTTCAAAAGTAATTCTTCAATAAGCATAAATTACCACGTGGGGAAACCTTCCATGTATGCCATGACTGTGGATTTATTAAGTGAAAATGAAACTTTTAAATAAATATCTGGAACTAAAAATGTATTTCCCATCTAATAGGGCCACAGAGCCAAGGGTTTTAAAACAGGAGTGCTATGAAGCCTGGACCCCAAGAGTGTAAAGCTGTGCACATTTCCTTAGGAGCCATTTTGCTGAGTCAGTCATTGACGTGCAATCTCCCTCCCCACCTCCCCAAATACCTGGGTCTTCCAAATATTAGCCAAGAGCAACAAGGGCACAAAAGTCCCCTGTGGGGATCTTTCCCAACTCCTTGGGGGTATCTGAAGAATCTTATTTCACCAGGAAGATCTTGATTAGGAATCTCCTCTCAGATTCTTAACCAGCAGGCTCCGTTTATCCACCTTCCCAGCCAAATGTTCCTGACAGGTTATCTTTCCCCTAGGATTCAAACAGGCCAAGGTCACTTACGGCTTTTGATTAGATTTGTTGATACTAAATAATCCTTGCAAAAACCAGTGGAATGTACAAGCATAAGATGGATGGGACACATACAAAAGGTAACCAGACACACAAATATTTGATGGCATTTCCTGCAGTGTAGGCAGCAATGCTCAGTGAATGCTACTTATCACTCGAGCAAACATTTTGGCCCTTCTCTATCATGGAGCTTCGCACCTGCAGTATGGCCCTGATTACACTAAACCAGTGATGATCATTTCTACTTATCTCACCAGAAAACATTGTAAGAAGCCAGGCCTAAGCTAATCATCCCATGGAATCCCCTGTCGGCAAGAATTTGTTCATAAACAGGAAAACAATATACTTTTAGGCAATGAGAAACAAGAGGACATTTTCTAGGGCGTTAGGTAAAAATGTCCTTGGTTATAAAATAGAACCTCAGGAAGAGATGGACTCGCACTTCTGTTGGCAAGAACGAGGAAGTATTGCTCTTGACAGGTATCCTGTGACAGTTAAGGGAAGAAGCTTTAGGATGAAAGTGAAAGAAAGGGAGAGCAGTGATGAATAAAGAATTGATCCTTGATGACTTCGTAGAGGCACTAGGTCAATTTCTTTTTTCCTTAGGAAGTTCAAGTTCTAATACGAGAATTTCAACAATTATGAGAGGTGGGATATCTCATAGACTGTTGAAGATTCTAGTGTATTCCTGAAGAAAGATGTCAGCACTAGAAACTAAGACACTTGTACTACTGCTTTTAATTCTGCAATGGGAGTGAGAAACCCAGAATCACACACACACACACACACACACACACACTGTCTCCCCCAGGAAAAACTCTTTTTAAATTCCTATCTAGGAATTCCTGAAAAATCTTTTTAGGAAATACAAAGGGATTTTCTTGTAAGAGGAAGCCAGTCAAGAAAGTTTTATAGGGCTAAAATAATGCCACATTTGCAAAATTGTAAATCTTATCTGGATTCATATAGACCTTGTTACAACTTATATTTTTCACAGTATCTTCTCATGATGATGGTGATAGTTGAGTATTTCCTTTTCATGTTTGGAGTATCCATTCACAACACCAAAAACTGGAGTACTTAATTATGTCCATCTGTAAATTTTTCAACAAAAATGTACTTTTCAAACTTCTGATTTTCTGTTGTTATTCTGGATCCCTCTAGCCCATCCAAATCTCTTCAGGAATAAAAATGCCCACAATAGACTCAGCTCTTAAGAAAGAAGCCAAATATACTGAAAGACAACCTTTGTGGTTTTCCTATAAAAAACCCCATTACCACTTCCAAAGGTAATGTTTATTCCTTTGCTGGCAAAACTAGCCATCCTTGGGCATCCTTTGAGTTGGAGACTATGGTTTTCATTCCCCAGTGACTGATATTGCTCCTTATTATCCATCAGCTTTTGCTATGACCAAGTCTACAGTACCATTGATTCAATCATCAATGGAAAACTGTGAAAATGGCCATAACTTTTATTTCAGTTTAGTGGATATTTTTGAGTCCTCATTATGTGTAAGACCCAGTGCTAAATACTCAGGCTTCGTAGTGAATAAGATGCAGTCTGTATCCTCCCAGTCTAGTGGCGCAAATGTGTGTAAGTATATAAATTCAATACATGTCATATATGTTAGTATAGAAGAGTATACAACTATGGGAGCACAGAAGAAGGATAGTTAAAACAGTTGCAGCAGAGCCTTGGAAGAGATTCACAAAGGATGTAGTGTTAAAGGATGAATTTAAGTCAGTCAGGGAAAAAAATGAGTAATGTGTGCTACTCATAGTCCTAGGCATGCAGGGCTGATTCCAGGTGGTATTACTGAGTAATAAACCACCACAGAAATTAATGGCTTAAAACAACAATCATTTATTTTGCTAGTGAATCAGAAAATTGAGCAAGGTTTATCAGGGATGGCTCATCTTTGCTCCATGTGGCATCAGCTGAGGCAGCTCAACTGGGAACTGGAGGATCAACTTGCAAGCTATTTCATTCACATGGATGGCAATTTAGTGCTGATGGTTGGCTAGGAGCTCAGCCAAGGCTGTGGACTGGGAGTCCATTATGAGATCTCCACAGGCTGCTTGGGCTTCCTCATAGCATGGTGGCTGTGTTCCAATAACGAGAATTCCAAGAGAACAAGGCACAGATGCAAGACATTGTTATGACTTAGCCTTAGCAGTCACGTAACATTACTTCTGCTGTCCTTTATTGATCAAGGCAGTTACAAGGGTCTTCTCAGTTTCAACAAGAGAGAAGATAAACCCCACTACAAGATTGGAGAATTGTCAAAGTCACATAATAAGAAGATTAGGTGGAATGGGAGATATCATTGTAGCTTCTTTAAATCAATACAATGTATCACAAGGTCCCTGTCCGCAGTCCTATTTTGTAGAGAGCTCTCCTCTGGCCTTCCTGCATCCATACAGGGTGAGAAGTATGTAGGGCCAAGTGGCTTTGTCTGCCTACAGCATGTGGTCTCCCTACCTCTACATCTAGAGCATACTTCTAGTGCTCAGATCTCTGGATTTCCCCGATCAAAAGACCTGAACTTGCATCCAGGGACAGTGTAGCAGTCTTCCCTGAGTCTGTCCTCTTGTGAGTGAGATGGCACCTCAGGTATGTGCATCCCTAGGCTTGAGATATCGACAAGGTGGTGAGGGTGTTAGACATAGCTTAGGGATATCGACATGGGGATCTCCTCAGTGTAGGGCAAGAAAGGGTGTGAGACACCATTTTTCCTCAGACACTTCAGCCTGCTTATTATTAACTGCAGTTTCATATTTTGTTTAAAACGTTTTATATGAAATGTAAATACAGTAAAATGCATAAACCAAGAATAAATTTGTTGTTTTGATTAATTCACAAACCTGTATAAACTAAAATTCCGTCAAGATATAGAAGATTACCATCATGCCAGAAAGTTCCTTCTTGTCTTTTCATACTCAATCCCCTCCAAATTACCCAGAAGCAATCACTATTCTGATTTTTTTTCTCATCACAGAATATTTTTGCTTATTCTAGAATTTCATACAAATGGAGCCATACAATGTCAGTGTCCACTCTTATGTGTAAGGCTTGCTTTCTCTCAGCATGATGCTTTTAAGATTCATCATGTTACTACATGTATCAGTAGTTTAAATCCTTTTTGTGCGATAGTATTCTATTGAATGAATATATCTGTATTAGTTTCCTAGAGCTGCTGTAACAAAGTATTATAAAGTAAGTGGCTTAAAATGACAGAAATGCATTATCTCATAGCTTTGGAGGGCAGAAGTCCTAATTTAGAGTGTCAGAAAGGCCAGGCTCTCTCAAGGCTCTAGGGGAAGAGCTTTTCTTGTCTCTCCCAGCTTCTGGTAGCCCCATCTCTTTCTTGGCTTGCAGCTGCAGCATCACTCTGTCATCACAGGATGTTCTTCACTCCATGCTGGTCTCTTCCCCTTTTTTACAAAGACACCACTCGTATTGGATTAGGACCTCCTCTACTAGAGTATGACCTCGTGTTAACTGGTAATATCCTCGAAGACCCTACTTCCAAACAAGATCACATTCACAGGTACCAGGGGTTAGGAATTAAACATATCATTTTTGGGGACACAATTTAATCCATAACAGTACCACAGTTTTTTTTTTAATCCATTCTTCTATCGATTATTTATCATTTGAGCTATTATGAACATAGCTGCTATAAACATTTTACAAGGCTTTTTTTGTGAACTTATGTTTTCATAAGTCTTGGGTAAATATTTAGAAGTAGAATTGTTGGGTTATAGGGTAGGTGTATATTTAGTTTTAAAAGAAACTGTTAACATTTTTTCGCAAAGTGTTTGAACCATTTCATATTTTCACCAACAATGTAGAGTTTCAGTTTGATGTTCTCAATCTTTTGCCTATTTTTCTTGGTGTTGTTTCTTTTTATTATTGAATTATTGGAGTTCTTTCTATATCTTGGGTGCCAGTCCTAGATACAACTTTTACGAAAAATTCTTTTTCCCAATTTAGGGCTTGCCTATTAATTCCTTTAATGATGTCTTTTGATGGGTTAAAGTTTTTAAATTTTATGTAATCTAAATCTTCATTTATTTTTCATTTTATATTTATAGCTGTCTGTGATCTAAGAAACTTTGCCTACCTCCAAGTCATTAATACATTCTCCTCTGTTTTTGTCTAAAAGCCTTATGGTTTTAGCCTTTATAATGAGGTCTGAAATCTGGGCCAGGAAAGCCGGACGAATGGAACCAGGGAACCAGGGGTGGAGAATGAGAGAGTGTTGACAAATCGTGGGGTTGGCAACAATGTCACAAAACAATTTGTGTGTTAACTGTTTAATGAGAAACTAATTTGCTCTGTAAACTTTCACCTAAATCACAATGAAAAACGTAACTTTTGTGTATGGTATGAAGTAAGGGTCAAGGTTCATTTTTCACCATATGTGTATTCAGTTATTTCAGCATCATTTATTGAAAAGACTTTCCTTTCACATTGAATTGCCTTGGCACCTTTGTCAAAAATCAAATAAATATAAATGACAATTTTTTTTTCTGGACACCATTCTGTTCTGTTAACCTATATGTATTTTTTATCACTATGGCAATAACATACACCTTTATTACTGAAGCTTTGTTCTTCTTTTTGATCATTGCTTGATATTCTAAGTCCTTTGGGTTTCAATAAAAGTTTTAAAATAAAAGTCCAATAAAAGTTTTATGTATACTGTTTGCAAGGCAATTCCCACAAAAAAGCCTGTTGAGATTTTGGTTTGAATTGCATTGAATCTATAGATAGATTTGGGAAGGATGGATATTTTAACAATATTGAGTCCTTCAAATCATGACTATGGTATGCTTTTCCATTTAACTTGGTCTTCTTCAAATTATGTAAGCTTTTTTTTTGTTTTTAGTTTTCATTGCACATCCATTATTAAAATTATTTCTAAGAATTTTAAGATTTTGCACTATTATAAATTATTATTTTTTTAATTTTGTATTGTTTGCTGCTAGTCTACAACAATGCAATTGATTTTTATAACAATAAATTTGTATTCTGCCACTTTACTAAATTCACATACTAGTCTCAGTAGTTACTTGTAGATTACTTAGTATTTTCTATGTAAAAATCATGTCATCTTTAATTATGGATAGTTTTACTTCTTTTCTGACATTCTTTTTTTTCCTGCTTATTTTAATTCCTAGGTCCTCCAGTACAAGGTTGAATAGAAGTGGCAGTAGTAAGCATCATATTCTGATTCCCAATCTTAGGAGAAAACATTCGATATTTTATAATGAAGTACATTCATTATAGGTTTTTTTGTAGATGCACTGTTTCTGACTGAGAAAATTTCCTTCTACGCTTAGTTTGCTGGGAGATTTTTTAAAAAAAAAATAATGAATGTATATTGAATTTTGTCAAATATTTTTTTCTGCATCTATTGAAATGATCATATGGGTTTTTTTTTCCCCTTTATTTAACTAATATGGAGGGCCTGGGTGGTGCAAATGGTTAACACGCTTGGCTGCTGCTAATTGAAAGGGTGGTTTGAGTCTATCTAGAAGCACCTTGGAAGAAAAGCCTGGTGATCTGCTTCAGAAAATCAGCCATTGAACACCTTATGGCGCACAGTTCTACTCTGACACACATGTGGTCAGAATTGATTAGATGGCAACTGTTTTTTAGTTTTATTCTACTGATAAAGAGATTTACACTGAATAATTTTGAATGGGAAGTTACCTTTACATTCCTGGGATAAACTCTACTTGTTTATGATGTATTATTCTTTTTATTTATTGCTGGGGTTAATGTGCTTCTATTTTGTTAAGTATTTTTTCCATCAGTGTTCTTGTGGATATTGATTTATAATTTATATTTTGTAATATTTTTGTGAGATTTGGTATTAAGATTATGCCACGATTACAACATGATTTGGGAAGTTTTTGACCTCTTTTATTTTCTTAATTTTGTGTAAAATTATTATTATTTCTTCCTTAAGTACTTGATAGCATTCACCAGTAAAATCATTGGAACCTGAGGTTTTGTTACAGAAAGTTTTTTTTATAAAAAATACAATTTCTTTATATAGTGCTGTTAAGATTTTGTTTCAGCTTGTGTTATTTTGATGAGTTCTATTTTTAAGAAAAGCAACTATATAATTAAAGTTGTTTATTCACGTAAAATTGTTCACAATATTCTTTTATTATCTACTTATAACTATTGGGTTCATAAATGATAACTTACCTTTCGTTCACAATATTGTTAATTTGTACTATCCTCCACTCATTTTTCTTGATCAGTCTAGTTAAGTGTTTATTGATTTTTGTTGATTTTTCTCCTCCAAAGAAATAAACTCTGGCTTTCTTAATTTCCTAATTTTTTTCTATTTTTTAATTTTGTTAATTTTTTTTTTGGTTTTTACCTATATTATTTTCTTCCTTCTACTTACTCTGGATTTACTTTGTTTTTCTTTTTCTAGCTACTTAAGGTCGTTGATTTTAGATCTTTATTTGGATCTGTTTATGTTGTTGTTTTGATGTTCGGTGTCCTTGAGTCAGTTCTGACTCATAGCAACTCTCGGTACAACAGAACGAAACACTGCCAGGTTTTGCACCATCCTCACAATCCTTGCGTAGTCTGAGCACATTGTTGCGGCCACTGTGCCAATCCATCTCTTGGAGGGTTTTTCTCTTTTTCACTGACCTTCTACTTTATCAAGCACGATGTCCTTCTCCAGGGACTGGTCCCTCCTTATCCCACATTCAAAGTACGTGAGACGAAGTCTTTCCGTCCTTGCTTCTAAGGAACTTTCTGGCTGCCCTTCTTCCAAGACAGATTTATTCATTCTTCTGGAAGTCCATGATATATTCAATATTCTTCACCAACACCATAATTGAAAGGCATCAATTCTCTTTGCTCTTCCTTATTCATTGTCCAGCTTTCACATGCATATGAAGTGATTGAAAATACCTTGGCTTGGGTCCTCAAAGTGACATCTTTGTTTTTAACACTTTAAAGAGGTCTTTTGCAGCAGATTTGCCCAATGATTGCTGCTTCTGTGGGCATTGATTGTATCCAAGTAAAATGAAATTCTTGACAACTTCAAACTTTTGTCTGCTTATCATGATGTTGTTTATTGATCCAGTTGTGAGGATTTTTGTTTTCTTTATGTTGAGGTATAATCCATACTGAAAGCTGTAGTCTTTGATCCTCATCAGTAAGTGCCTCAGGTTTGCTTTCAGGAAGCAAGATTCTGTCATCTGCATATTGAGTCTTCCACCAATCCTGATGCCACGTTCTTCTTCATATAGTCTAGCTTGTCAGATTATTTGCTCAGCATAAAGATTGAATAAGTATGATCAAAGGATATAACTCTGACATACACGTTTCCTGATTTTAAAACACTAATTATCCCCTTGTGCTGTTGGAATGACTGCCTCTTGGTCTACGTACAGGTTCCACATGAGCACAATTAAGTGTTCTGGAATTCTTATTCTTTGCAATGTTTTCCGTAATTTGTTATGATCCACGGTTGAATGCCTTCACATTGTCAACAAAACACAGGTAAACATCTTTCTGGTATTTCCTGCTTTCAGCCAAGATCCATCTGACATCAGTAATGATATCCCTTGTTCCATGTCTTCTGAATCCAGCTTTAATGTCTGGCAGTTTTCTGTCAATGTACTGCTGCAACTGTTTTTGAATTATCTTTAGCTAAATTTTACTTATGTGTGATATTAATGATACTGTTTGATAATTTCCACATTCTTTTGGATCACCTTTCTTTGGAATGGGCACAATTATGAATCTCTTCCATTTGGTTGGACAGGTAGCTGTCTTCTAAATTTCTTGGCGCAGACAAGTGATCTCTTCCACTGTTGCATTTATTTGTTGAAACATCTCGGTTGGTATTCTGTCAATTCCTGAAGCTTTGATTTTCACCAATGCCTTCAGTGCAGCTTGGACTTTTTCCTTCAGTATCATCAATTTTTAATCACATGCTGCCTCCTGAAATGGTTGAACATAGACCAATTCTTTTTGTTACAATGAACATGTATTCCTTCTATCTTCTTTTGATGCTTCCTGCGTCATTCAATATTTTCCTATAGAATCCTTCAGTACTGAAATTCGAGGATTGAATTTTTTATCAGTTCTTTCAGCTTGAGAAATGCCGAGCGTCTTCATCCCTTTTGATTTTCTAACTCCTGGTCTTTGCATATTGTATTATAGTACTTTATCTTCTCAAGCTGCCCTTTGAAATCTTCTGTTCGTTTCTTTTACTTCATCATTTCTTCCTTTTGGTTTCGCTACTCTATGTTCAAGAGCAAGTTTTAGAGTCTCTTCTGACATCTATTTTGGTCTTTTCTTTCTTTTAAATGACCATTTTTTTCTTCATATATGATGTCCTTGATGTCATCCCACAGCTCATCTGGTCTTCGGTCAGTATGTTCAATGCGTCAAATCTATTCTTAAGTTCTATCTTTAGGCATTTAAAAGGATCCTTGGTGATGCAGCGGTTAATCACTTGGCTGCTATCTGAAAGGCTGGCAGTTTGAACCCACTATTGCTCCACTGGAGAAAGATGTGACAGTCTGCTTCGGTAAAGATTACATCCTTGGAAACCCTTATGAGGCAGTTCTACTCTGTCCTATAGGGTTGCTATGAGTCAGAATTGACTCAAAGGCAGTGGGTTTTTTTTGGTTTATAAGCATTTAAAGCAAAGTTTTCCCCTAGGTACTGCTTTAGCTCTATCCCATAAATTTGGACATGCTGTATTTTCATTATCATTGAATTTAACTTATTTTTTTTATTTGCATCGTTATTTCCTCTTTGTCCAACAGATTATTTAGATATATCTTTAGTTTCAAAGTAGGGCTTTTAAAAATATTTTATTCTTATTGAATATAAAATTATTTCCGTTATGCTTCTACAATGGTTTTATAATTTATAATGTTCTATAAATTATAATTACATCAAACTGCTGAGCAACATACTATTTTTTGTCTGTTATTGTATCAGTTAATAAAATGAGGGTTCAAAATGTATGATTGCAAAATTGTCTGTTTCTTTGTTTAATTCTGCTCTTACTTCGTGTGTTTTATAGTTCTTTCACTAAAAAAACCAAACCTATTGCTATCTAGTCAATTCTGACTCATAGTGACCCTATAAGACAGAGTAGAACTGCCCCATAGTGTTTCCAAGGAGTGGCTGGTGGATTCGAACTGCTGACATTTGGGTTAGTAGTCGAGTTCTTAACCACGTGCCTCCAAGGCTCTAATTCTCTTACTAAACTCAAATTAAAAAAAAAAAAACCTGTTGCCTTTGAGGTGATTGTCACTCAGCGACCCTATAAGACAGAGTAGAACTGCCCCATTAAGTTTCCAAGGAGCAGCTGGTGGATTTGAACTGCCAACCTTTTGGTTAGCAGCCAAGCTGTTAACCACTGCATCACCAGGGCTCCATGTTCTTTTACTAAGCTCATACGTATTTATGGTTGTCATGAATTTCTAAAGGTTTAACCCTATTCTCATTATATGATATTTTTCTTTTTCTGTTGTAATACTGTCTGTTTTGAGGTCTAGTTTGTTTGATAATAATACAGACATCTTATTCTTTGCATGCATACTGTTTGCAAAACATCTCCTTTTCCATTCCTTTACTTACAAATTATCTGTCTTTGTCTTAGTTATCTAGTACTTCTATAACAGAAATACTACAGGTGGCTGGCTTTGATGAAGAGAAATGTATTCTCTCACAGTTTAGGAGGCTGGAAGTCTGAATTCAAGGTGCCAGCACCAGAAGAAAGCTTTCTTTCTCTTTTGGCTCTGGAGAAAGATCCTTGTCATCAATCTTCCCCTGGACTAGAAGCTTCTCAGTGCAGGAACCTCAGGTCCAAAGGACACACCCTGCTCCTGGCATTGCTTTCTTGGTGGTATGAGGTCCCCCTGTCTCTGCTCACTTCTCTCTTTCATATCTCTAAAGATATTGACTTTAGACAAAACCTAATCTTGTAGATTGTGTCCTGCGTCATTAGCGTAACTGCCTCTAATCCAGACTCATTAACCTAGAGGTAGGATTTACACACATAGGAAAATCACATCAAATGACAAAATGGTGGACAATACTGGAAATCATGGCCTAGCCAAGTTGATACACAATTTTTGGGACACAATTCAATCCATAACAGTCTTTATATTTGAAGTATCTTAGATCTTGCTTTTATGTTTTATTCTTTTTTGGTGTTTTTATTTTTAACCCATTTTGACTGTTCTGCCTTCTAAACTAGAGTGTTTACCCAATCATCATTTAATGCAAGTATTGATATGCTTGATTTCAGTCTACTATTTTATTACATAAAAAATAGATACCTTCCAAGTGTATAGGTCTATTTAGTCTCAAATCCTATTTGCTATATTATCAATACCTCATAAAAACCAAAAAACCTCACTGCTGTTGTTATGGATTGAATTGTGTGTATCAATTTTGCTAGGCCATGTTGCCCAGTATTGTGTGATTGTCCACCATTTTGTCATCTGATGTGATTTTCCTTTATGTTGTAAATCCTACCTCTATGATGCTAATGACATGGGATAGGCAGGAGTTATGTTAATGAGGCAAGATTCATTCTACAAGATTGGATTGTGTCTTGAGCCAATCTCTTTTGAGATATTAAAGAGACAAGTGAGCAGAGAGACAGGGGGACCTCATACCATCAAGAAAGCAGCACTGGGAGCAGAGCGTGTCCTTCGGACCTAGGTTTCCTTCGAGGAGAAACTCTTAGTCCACGGGAAGATTGATGAGAAGGACCTTCCTCCAGAATCCAACAGAGAGAATGTCTTCCCCTGGAGTTGACGCCCTGAATTTGAACTTCCAGCTTACTAAACTGTGAAAAAATAAATTTCTCTTTGTTAAAGCTATCCACTTGTGGTATTTCTGTTATAGCAGCACTAGATAACCAAGACAGCTGTAAAGTTGATTGCAACTCATAGTGAGCCCCATAGGGTTTCCAAGGCTGTAAATCTCTATGGAAGCAGACTGCCACATCTTTCCCCCGAAGAGCAACTACGGATTCAAATTGCCAACCTTTTGGTTAGCAACCCAGTGCTTTAACCACTGCACCACCAGGGCTCCTGAATACTTCATACAATGCTATAATTTTTGCTTTAACCAGTGTCATGTATTTAAAAATTAAGAGGAAAAAATTGTCTTTTTATATTTACCAAGATATTTACCATTTCCAATGACTGTTATTTCTTCCTGAAGATCTAAGTTTTCCTCTAATTTAATTTCTTTTCTGCTTGACATAACTTCTGTGAATTCCTTTTTTTCTTTTTCCTTAAAATACCTTTTTTCACTTCATTCTTGAGGGATATTTTTTCCTGGGTATAGAAGTCTGTTTTCTTTTTCTTTTTTTGGCAGTGGTGATATCCTTTTTTAAATCCTTTAAAATGTTGTACCTTCGCTTCTGTATATTTAGATCAAGTTGCTTTGTTCCCCTATTCCAAATGTGTCTTATTTCTCTAGATGCTTTTGCAATTTTCTTAGCATTTCACTTTCAGAAGTTTTACTATGATTTACCTAGAGTTAGATTTCTTTGCATTTATTGTGCTTGAGTTTTCCTGAGATTTGTGACTCTGAAAATTTATTTATTTTCACCAAATTCATAAAAAAAAGTTTAATATTTTCTCAAATACTTTTCCTACCCCATCCTCTCTTTTCTCTCCTTCCAAGACTCTAATTACCTGTATGCTAATCCTTTTTTACATTGCTTCCTATGTCTCTGTTTTCATTTTTTCACTCTTATTTTATCTGCTTTTCAGATTGGATGATTCTATGAATATATCTTCAATTTCACTCTTTCCATTTTGTCTTCATGCCACTGTTATACTTATTCAGTAATTTAAAAAAATTATGTATTGTATTTTTAAAATACAGAAATTTCCATTTCATCTTTTGTACATTTTCTATTTTTCTGATATTTCCTGTCTTTTCATTTATTGTTAGAATATTTACTTTTATTGCATTAACCATAGTTTAATAGTTGTTAAAATCTTTCTTGACTGATTCTAATACCTATGTCATCTCAGGGTTGATTTCTACTATTTTTTTTTTTTAATTGAGGTTGAGTCACATTTTCCTGCTTCTTCATATACCACATAATTCTGGATTGCTTCCTAAATATCGTGAATATTATATTGTGGAGATGAAGAATTTGCTGTATTCCTCCCAATAATTTTTAGTTTTGTTGTTGTTCTGGCAGGAAATTAATTTGCTTTGAATAAAACTTCATACACTGTCTCTTGGAGAGTTGTTTAAATCTTGGTTTCTTTTCTTTATCCTCAGCTTGGATGCTCACACACGTACAGTTTAGGGGTTAGCTTGAGATACGGGAAGACTGTAAACATAGAACTTGGGGCTACATCTCTTTGGCCCTTTCTTTTTTGGAAATCTCACCTTCTTTCACAGTTATACAGTTGCCACATGTCTTTCCTTTAATTTTTCAGTCCAGAAGACTTGATATTTACTCTCAGAATTTTAGTCAGTCAAAATGGTTTTGATTTCTACATGACTTCTGATTTAAAGTTGCAATAGCAGGGAACGCACACTATGCCATTCCTTCTTTCAAGTATCAACCCACCTCTGGAATTTAACTACTTTTGTTCATGCTCCAGTAATTTTAGCTTGTTATGTATTATCTAGAATTTGTAGTTTTTCTCTGCATGCTTTGTCCACTAGGAGTTACTTAACTATACTAGAAGTGAAAATCTTACCTTAATTTTTGAAGGATATTTTTATTGTATATATTTTGGTTAAGATTTTTTTGTAATTTTAGTGTTTTTAAGATGTTATTATTTTGTCATCTAACTTCCATTAGTACTGTTATAAAGTCAGTAGTTATTCTTATCACTGTTATCCTGTGTATATTGTGTCTTTCTTCCAAGGTATTTTAAGTATTTCTTCTTTATCTTTGTTTTTCATCAGTTTGACTATGACATTCCAAGGTGATTTTTAAAAATTATTATTTATTTCATTTGGAATTAGCTGAGCTTCCTGTACTTTTGGGTTAATATCTTTAATCAATTTGAAAAATTCTCAGCCAATGTATCTTCAAATATTTATTTTTCCCATTTCCTCTTTCTTTCCTCCTGGGACTCCAATTTCAAAAATGTAAAACTCTTTGATATTGTCCTTCAGATTTTGGATGCTCTGCTGTTTTTTTTTTTTTACAAATGTCTTTTTTTTTTCCTTATTCTCCTGCTCCTCTTTCCCCGATCCTTCTTCCTCATATAGTATCAATTGACCCATCTCCAAGTCTACTGATCTTTTCTTTGCTGTATTTAGTCTATTAGCAAGCCCTTCAAATGAATTTCTTCTATTATATATAGTAATTTCATTTTTAGAATTTCTGTTTGACTTTTTTGACATATGTGTTTTTCATTACTCTGCTAAAATTCCAATTTTAATTTTAATCTCTTCACTTGTGATGTTCACCATTTCCACTAGATTATTTAACATATTTTCATAGTTATTTTAAAATATTTTTCTTTTATTTCCAAGATCTGTGCTGCGTGTTTGTATCTACTATTTGTTTTCTCTTGTTTATGTGCCAAAGTTTCCTGTTGTCCTATAAAATTAATTTCATCTGAAGAGAATAACTTTTCAATCTGTTAATACTTTGACTACCTTCTTTACTGTAAGACTAATTTGTGCAACTTGAAATTTAAAATTTGATTCTCAGCTTGATTTGAAAGTTTATTTTCCTCATTTTCTCCCCTCTGTTTTCTTCATTGTTACTCTATAAAGTTTGTACATGTCACCACTTTGCCCTCCAGCCCCACATCTTATAATGACCTTTTAGAACTCTTTCCCTGTGGCAGTTTTATGGAAATTACAGATCTTGTCATCGAGTCAGTAGACCATTTGTTTCGATTCTTGTTCTTTTTCTATGTTCCCTTACACCTCTATGATCAGTCTCCTATAATCTTATGTCATGGTTGGGGATTTCCCCTCCAGCCCTTGAGTTCAGACATTGGACCTGGTTTTACTCTTTCAGTTTGTATGGAACACTTTTATCTGTGTTACCACATGGGGACTGGATTACTGGTTACCACTGACAGGACTTTGGTCCACTACTCAGAGGGCCTCTGCTTTCAGGTCTGCTTACTTCTTTGCATTTAAGTTCTATTTCAGTCCATGGTGATTTTTGTTATGATTTTAAATGCAACTTTGTCTTTTTGAGTTTCTCTCTTTTTTATATATTTTATCTCTCATTAGTATGTGTTTGAAGCTGGTAAAGTATATTAAACAAAAATGTAATATGTCATCTTTACCAGAACTTTTTTACTCATTTTATGAATGGAGAACTAAGGCTCAGAAAAGGCAAGTGACTTGCCCAAGATCTTAAGATGAGCTTGTATCAGAGCCTGAGCGGATACTCAGGCCTCCTGAGTCCAAGCTCTGGGCTTCTTTCACTGACCCAGGATGCTTAGAAACTGACCCAAAGGCAGGCATTAGCACTGAAAGACTCCTTGCCTTCTTGCAGGAATAAACCAGGAGGCAGAGACAACTGCTGGGAAGAATCACCTGATGTCTCCTGATAGGGCAGAGAAGATGTTTAACAGATTTCGTCACTGCCAAGTTCATGTCTGAATTAAAAACCTTTGTGTCAGCGCTCTGTCATAGGCCTGCATGAAGCGCCTCACCCCACAATTGTGCTGAGCCACATGCAGCCACTGACCTTTACATTCTCCAGAACATCCAAAGCTCAAGAAATTGTATTTTCCCTTTGGAGGTAAAGTAACTTCCTTATAAAGAAGAGAAAAAGGAAGAAAATTAATTTTCAATGTGGAATAGGCAAACATTTCATTGTACATTGTACAAATACATCAAATACAATTGTCAGTTGGAAACTGTCACTCAGTTTAAGAAAAAAAAAATCCACATGGCTTGTGAATCTGGAGGAAAAAAATTTTATAAAACCTGATTTCTGGAAACAGTCACCTGATAAAAAGATCCCTGGTGGGGTAGTGATTAAAGCGCTTGGCTGCTAATTGAAAGGTAGGCAGTTTGAACCTACTAGCCACTCTGCAGAAGAAAGATGTGACAATCTGCTTCCATAAAGGTTTACAGTCTTGGAAAACCTACGGGGCAGTTCTACTCTGTCCTATGGGGTCGCTATGGGTGGGAATCGAGTTAACAGCAATGGGTATACAATTAAGGGTTATCAGACTTACCTCTCTATTTTATAATTTGAAAGTCTGTAAAGATGAAGTCATTAAGCAAATTGTTTGCTGAAATAAACTGAGATATTTGAATTACAATGTGAAATTAGATATTTTTCCTCCTTTCGATTAGTTAAAAATAAAGAAAAAACTAGCTAAAAGTGCTTTTGGTCTTTCTAGACATAGAAAACACACTGCAGGCATTAGATTTTCTTCAAGCCTCAGATGGATTGCCTTAATGCACCGAGATCTCTGTGTGGCTTGTTCTCTATCCATGAGACCCCTCTCTCCTATTGATCCCTATAATTCTATGTTCCAAATGCAACAGGGCACACTCAGACAGCCGCTTTACTTGCAAAATATGCACTGGAAGATGATTTGTTAAGTGGATTGCACCCTTAGCCAGCATCTCTCAACACCAGGTAGTGGCTTAAACAGGTATTCAGTCAACTAAGTGCCGGAAGCAGTGGCTTGCAGATAAAGGGCAGCCACAACCTGGGAAGGCTGTTATTACAGAACATAGCTACAGGAAGGGGGCATTTCCCCTGTTAGCTTCTAAGATTAGCTTGTGTAGCAGTTGACCGATGTGAACAGGCCAAGCTGAGCATGTTTGAAGATGAAGTCAGTGTTTGTCTAATGCTTTGAAGATAAAGGTGAAGATAATGAGCAAATTCCTGTTATTATAAGTGATCTAATAATTACTGTAATAATTATCTTCATCTCACTATAGAACAAAATATAGATACATTCAAGTACACTGAGTTTCATAAAATATTGTATATTTTTCACCTGAAGTAGGGCTCCTTGTGAGTCATAACCCAGATCAAATAACTAACTTTCAGAAGCAAAGAAACTCTCCTTACTCATCAGGTTTCAGATTGAGCTACCTCTCTTACACCTTGCAATCAAGTTAACACAGAACGCTAAACATTTTAGAGGCTACTGAATGGGGGCTCAGGAGAGGAGAGGGCAGCCCAGCTCCCAGTTTTTCTGTCTTTGCAGAAAATCTTTGTCAAACATTGAGTGATTATCTCCAATGAACCAGCTAATGTCTTTAAGTTTAACTGACAGGTTGTTTTGACATCATTAGACACAGCGAAACCAAGAATGAAAACAATCTGGTAGCCACGTTTCACAGTTCCTGATTGTAGGCACAAGGAAATCAAACACACCTTCAAAAAATCCTGAAATGCAATCTTTGATCCTGGATTTCGTCAAGGTCCCACCCACCTCTTCTCCTTCATTAAAATTTTCTAGCTAAAGTAACTGTGGACATGTCTTGGCTCTGCCTAGATCATAGAGTGAGATGCATTTCATACTCTTATCATCATGAACAGCTATTCAACTACATCTGGGACACTGCCACAACCAGGAAGGTACGGGAGACTGATGGAGGGATTCCTCGATTTAGAACATCCCAGAACTTAGAGACTAGACCTGTATGTGGGGAGAGGTGATCAAATAATCAGGGGGCTTGACACTCTGCATTCAACCTAGCTTTCAAATCCTAGAGATTGAAAACGTGGAAGTTTTAAATCTTAAAGAGAATTTGCTGGAGATAAAGAGGCCCTGCCTCACGTAATGGGGAATAACTGTTGAAAATTTGATGTTATAGAGTTAGGTCCAAAAGAGATTCAAATCAACGACAAGACAATCCGTCCATTACTTATTAGGAAGGAAATTTTGATATTTAGATATCTAGTCTTAATCTAGTCTTCCTCCAGTGGAGCTCTTGGCATCTCAATTAGAGAAGAATCCAGGGCAGGTGTCTCATCTCTGATGTGGCAGGAAAATGCAGGGTTGGTATACATCAGCCCCATCTGGAAAGTGCCTGCCTTTCGTCATCGCTTTCCACCTTCATGGGGCACCCTTCCTCGATCACAGGCATGGGCCTTACTTCAAGGACCTCTCTGTCTGCTCTAAAAATGTTACCATTAAATAATCAATTGATCAGTGTGCTCTCAAAATTAAGTGACTGAGAGGGTCTTATGTGTGTATGCATGGGGACTATTTACAGAGGTGTGTGGGAGGAATAGTTTATCAAAAGCACTGAAGTTTTGGTCAGGAGCCCAGGAATAAAATCTCATCTGTGTCCCCTACAAGTCACATACGACTTCTTTAGGAGTAAAGCAGGTACAACAATATCCTTTTTCATAGCTTATAGAGTTAGCATAGGGATAGAATGAGATGATTTTTTACTCTATAATTTTTTGCTTTTGGTATATTGTTTAAAAATACTTTTTTATGCATGGATAATAAACATAGTCTTCTGTATTTGTTAGCAATGTACAGTTTTCTGTTTTGTTTCTGAGCTTCTTTTTTGTAGTGTTTAAACCAGCTCATTATTTTTGTCCCTATAGAGACAGCCTAGTATCTTTCTTAAAACAGACTTTCCCCAGGGATATATAATGTGATTTTTGTTGTAAGGCAAGTCCCTGTTAATGTGCAGCTTTATATTTGGGCTCTATATTTTGTTCATTTTCAACTAGACGGCAATGGATTTACTTTTATTTTTTTTTTAATGCAAATAAATCACTTGTGTTATTACTATAGCTTTAAACTAAGTCATAATATCTGTAGTTATTCCTCCTCCTCCTACTCTTCTTCTTCATCCTCCTTCCTCTCTAAAGATTCTTTGCTCTTCTTAGATGTTTATAATCCCTTAAGAGTTTTAGAATTGGTTAGATAGGTTCCATTTCATAAAAAATCTTGTTGGAGTTTTTTTTTTTTTTTTAATAAATTGCATTTGATTCACAGATTAATTTTGGGGGAGAATTGATACTTTTGCAAAAGTGTGTTTTCCAAAAGGAAATATTGTATATTTATATATCTTTCCTCATCTTCTTTAATACACTTTAATTAAAAAAAATAAATATTTCTCTGTAACTATCTTGCACATTTTTTTGCAAGAATAATTTCTGGGATCTTTAAAAACCATTTTTTAATTGGTAACTGCTGGTTGATGGAAAGAATATTGATTTGTAATTCATGGTCTTGTTTTCAGCAAACTTGCTTGTGTAAATCAGGATCCCAGCAGGAAAAAGATGGAAAGCTCAAACTAGGATAATCTGAGAAGAATTTTACAAACTAATTACAGAGGTGGGAGTAGGGTATACAAAATATACATGGGGTAATGTAGTGTCCGAGTTCATAATAGCAGGTCTCCATTGTCACCTCTATGCTTGAAGGGGCCAGAGTAGAGAACAGTGCCTGGAATTCAGAGGCAGGGAGATATCTGTGGAGCAGTCTGCTGGCTAGCACTAAGACTTTGGTGAAGAGGATCAGCTAGCCAGTGGTAACCCAGCATTGAGGGGAACAATAACCTGCCCTCACTCTCCTCTGATCTCATGTCTTTGCTCCTGTCTCTCCAACCACTGACTAAACCCATCTGAGCCAGAGAGCAGGGGAGACAATTGATAAAGTTCATAGAAATTAGTCTACCAAGGCACAGAAAGAGTGAAGAGTGGAGAGTGGATTTGGAAGTGTAAATGGACTACATTCATCACATTGCAGAACTCTCCCATTAGGTTTAGTGGTTTGTCTATAGTCTTGTATTTTCTAGTCAGACAATCATGCCATCATCAAATATCAATTTTGTCTCTAACAATCCTTAAACCTACTGGCTTTTTTTGTTTTATTTCGCTAGCTAGATAATCTAGTACAATGTGACCTAAGTCAGTTTGTCTTGTTCCTGACTTTAATGAGATTACTTCTAAAATTTCACCAGTTTAAGTATGATATTTACTTTAGATACGGATTTTGTTTTAGATATCTTTTATCAAGTTAAGTAAGTTTCCTTCTATTCCTAGTTAAGTAAGTGCTTTTTTAATATTTATTTATTTATTTTAAATCATGAATGGATTATTTGTTACATTTAACAAATACTTTTTAATACCACTATTAAATATGTGTGCTAATGTGGTAATTGTATTTTATTTTTTACATTAAAAAATAATTCTTGCATTTCTGGAATACATCCTACTTGGCTATGAGACATTATTAAAATGTATAACATTATTTTGATTCCTTAATATTTTGTTTAGGGTAATCTTGTCTATATAAGTGAGATTGGTCATAAATTTCTTACCTACCCTGTTTTGGTATAAAATTTGGAATAGCTTAATGAAATGAAGTGTGTATTTCTCTCTCTCTCTCTTATTCCTGTAGAAATTTTGAGTAAGATAGGAATTAGCTGTTTTTAAAGATTTGATAAAACTCTTTTGACATGGTGGCTTGGTTGAGATGATTGTATATTTTTAGCTACATATAAAATATTTTTAATCATTATATTGTACATGAATTTAGAATTTGATTTATTTTTGAGTCAATTTACATTTTATTATATTTTCTAAATTATTGACATAAAATTGTTCTAAATATTCATTTATACTGTAATTGTTTATTTGTAGTTCTGACCCATTTTACATTCCTCTTATTGTTTATACACATCTGCTTTCTCTGTTTTTTTTCTAATTAATCTTGCCAGAGACTCCTCCATTCCTTCTTTCCTTGTTTCTTTCCTCTTTATTTCTATGTTGCCTTTTTTCTGCTATTTCAATTATCTTTTAGGTTTGTTGATAATCTCTATAATTTTTTTTTTTAATTTTATAAACTTTCTCTTACGTCTATTATTGACTTTGCCATATTATCCTTGGATTTACTACTTTATTTGCTTAACTTCTTGAGATGAAAGCATACTATTAATTTTCCATCTTTATTTTTTTCTAATATATAAATATAAGAATTTAAATTTTCCTCTGAATCTAGTGAGATGCCAGATGCCCAATAGAAACAATCACATAACTGTAATTACAACTATTGACTTATATATGCATATCTAGGTATATGTGTATAGATATTTATAAGATAGTATTTTCATTATAATTCATTCTAAATGTTTAAATTTCTATTATGATTTTTTTCAGCAGTATTGTGTTTTCAGTTTACCATGGTTTTCATCTTGTCTCTTTTTTTCTCTTTTCCTGCTTTTATCTGATTTTTTTCCCTATTTCTCCCTCTAGTCTGAAAATTACACCTTTTCTTTCTATCCGTTGTTACTCTAAAATGTTTATCATTTCTACTTCAATTTACACATTCTAAGGTTAATTAAAACAGTTAATATCTTTATTTTCCTTCTGAACATCTTTCTTGTTGTTATTTAATAATCTACTTTATTTTTAACTTCCCAAAGAGATTACTATTACTAGTTTTTTTTTACAGTTAATGCCAATTTATATTTGTCAAAATGTTTTCTTATTTCTTTCTCCTCTATTGATTTTATGCCGGGTGTTTTGAATATATCATATCAAATAAGGTGACAAGGTTTATTTCTGTGTGTGAAGCATTTCACATTTGTACTTGATATTCTGTTTAAAATCAGTTTATACACAGGAGGCAGTGTAGCGAGTTAGCTTACAAGACAATGTGTACTTGTCATATATCTGCTCAATCAGTGTCAAACCTCAATAATTCTGAGCAACTAGGATAAGTCTGAATTAGATCCCATTTGGTAAAGAAATAGCATTCTGTTGCCTTTCAAGTTCTCCTTCCTCCTCTTTTTTTTAAGCTCCCATCATGGCATCAGATGTCTGCTGGTAGAAGCTTCAGAATTTAACTGAATTAAGAAGGATGATGTGTTAAGTAGTATGTACTTTGAGTAAATACGGTGCTTCTAAATTATTTGAAGCTTTTTTTTTTTTCCTCCTATCATCTCTGGCCACAGACATTGGGGTTCTTTACTTTTCAGGATCAAAATCTGATATATGGTATAATCTGGTTAAAAAAAAACAAAAAAACTTAAGAATGTTAGCATTCTTAACATTTAAACCTAACACATTAGCAATGGTTTTTATGTTTCTTCTTCTTCTTCTTCTTTTTTTTTTTTTAAGAATCTGTGTTTTCATCATACGTTAGGTCGTTCTTTTGACACACTATGCTTCAGGTATATTATACCCTCTAATCTGAGAAAAGTAGAAATGTTTGGAAGTCTGATTTTTACAACGAAATGTTCTACTGACACTTCAATACTGAAAATATAATTTGGAAGTTGTTGTGGTCTTATAATTCAGTGTTTTTAATGCTAACACAAAAATACTTTGTTTACTGTAAAATGTTCTAGAAATACTAGTTATGATGTTCTGAGTATATACAGTCACATGACAATGTTTCTACTGAGCATCTGACATAATATCTGGTTTAAACTTTGAACTTGTCGTTCAAATTGCCATTTGTGCAAAGTTGGTAAAATTATATAACACATACTGTCTACTCTTTAAAAATAAATAATTGATAATGTATTTTATATAGAATAAGGAACCCTGGTGGCCAAGTGGTTAAGCGCTGGGCTGCGAACAGAAAGGTCGACGGTTTGAACCTACCAGCAGCTCCTCAGGAGAAAGACATGGCAGTCTGCTTCTGTAAAGATTTACAGCCTTGGAAACCCTGTGGGGCAGTTCTACTCTGTCCTACAGGGTCGTTATGAGTCGGAATTGACTTGATGGCAGTGTTTTTTTTGGTTTTGGTTAATATAGATTACATGGTTAATTTTGGGTTCTTAATTTAAACTTATCTTTGCTCCTTTTTTAAATCACTTTGCATCTGATATTAGAGCAATATATATCCTTCTTTAGACCATGAGCTCCTTGAAGACAAGGACTGGTTTAAGTCATTTCCGTATTTCTAACAGAACAAGGTTTTATATGAAATAGGGAGTCAATTAATGCTGCATAAATGAATGAATAATGTTGTCCTTTGCAGCCCTAGCAGTTTGACTTAGCATCTAGGGATCTGAAAGATGTGCTTATGGGACTATTATTATAAGTGATTCCCAGGATTTCAGGTGGCCCCAAGCAAATCTCTGAAGAAACTTGCCTGCCCAGTCTCTCCATCCTCGCTAGGATTAGTGAAGGAAAGCAAAGACTGACAGCAAATTTACATGTTGAATGAATTCATAAACACATATCTGTAAAACCTATCACTAGTTTTGTATCCAAGCATTGCAGGCCTCCCAGAAAACTATATTGAATAAACCTGTGCATAAAAAAAAATATTGAATGAAACTTTAAAATTTCACAGGTCCTGAATAGTTCTTCACCACTGTATTTTATATTAGCCACACTCTTTTTCTTGGCCTTGTGTCTACATTTCTATGCACTTACTGTCTGGACGCACTCCTTCTTAACATTTAAACAAAAGGGCTAGATAGGTATACATGCAGGCGCAGTATTAAGAGAAGAAAAGTAGGAGCTATTTACAACTGGCCCTTGTCCAGGAGACGGACACAGTCATGCCAGTGACAAGAGGAAATGCACTCTTCTCTGCATTAAACTCTGAGTGCTTATGAAAAGGGAATTGGAGAAGAGGGGCATTGCCAAGGCAGAGAACCAGATAAGGTGGCGGGCCTATTCCCAGCCCTGCTTCTGCCATATACCTCGTAAACTGATAACTTGGGGTAGAATTTCCCAACCAGCAACTGGAAAAGAAGTGGGTTTTACAGCAAATTGAGTCAGGCTGACAGCTCCCAATAAACAGAACATAGCTCTTCTCTGTAATCTGGATAGGAAGTTGCTGTCTGCCTTTCCATATCTCCTCTATCCTCTTCTCAGATGTCAGAAGTTGATCCAGCCTCTGCATAGAAAATAATAACAATAAAATTAATGGATAGGTCACATAGATTGAACACTAACCAGGGGCCAGTGACTGTGTTAAGTGCTTTATAAATATAATCTCATTTAATTTTCTGAGAAAGTGCGCTGTAAGTATTTGATTTCACAGATAATAAAACTAAGGCTCAGAGAGGCTAAGTAATCTTCCTAATGTCTCACAGCTGGTAAGGGGCAGAGCCATGATACACGCTCAGTTTTATCTGGTAACAATGCCTGCTCTTCAGCCCTCCTTCCACTCTACCAGTCCTAACTCTAACCCAGACCACTCTGCCAGAATCCCACAGACTGCTAGCACAGCTCATTCAACAATTACGTATACTTACTTGCTTACATATCTATAGCCGTATTGGGCTCTGAAATCCTGGAAGGCAGACACCATGTCTGCTCATTTCTGCAGCCCCAGTGCCTAGCACAGTGTCTGAGTCAAAATAAGAACACAAGGAATACTTAATGACTGAATGAATGAATAAGTAAATGAAGCATACATTTGATAAAGAGGTGTTTTTGTCAGAGACCCTTTACTAATCGCCTTACTGGTCATCTCTGTCCCTGTATGGAAAATCATGCCACATAATAGGATTTTTATTTATTTTTAGGTGTAGCTGCCAACCCATTTTTCTTGGTGAAGCAATCAAAACATAAAAGCAACAGTAGAAGGGAATAAAAGGTTCTCCTCAGGCGTAGATGTTACAGGAGGAGGCTGCAAGACCAGAGTTAGAATCCCGAAGGTGGTCTGTTGACTAGGATCAAACTCAAAGTCTTGCTCCTCTTGCACTCCAGGGGCCAGAGTGAGCTCTTTAAATGCAAACTAACAACCATCTCTCAGGGTATAAGACAGCTCCCTCTGGGCTGGATTAGGACTGCTTCCAGAACCTGGGTTCATTCTTTTAGAGACCGTACCAGCCAAAAGATCTGGTCTTTCAGCGCTTTCTTAGGAAAGCAGCCACCACTTTGCATTGTACCCCTGTGGAATCGGCAGATTCAGTCTGAGTTTTTCAAAGACAGAGCTCAGAAGAAGGAACAGACAGCCCAAGGCAGACCCTGTGGGAACTCAGCATGGACCACACAAGAGGATTCACACACACCTGAAGCTCCAGCCACGCCAGCTGAGGGGAGGGGTCACACTAGCTCCTTAGGGAAGAAACACGGGAGACTGAGGCCAGTACATGCAGCCAGTCCTTCATCCTCTGTTGTCCATGAGTACCCAGGATAAACTCTATCAAGTTCTCGTGCCAGAGTGTGAGCTCAATTATTCTCAACTGTTCATTGAATTAAAGAGACATACGCTTTTCCAGATATTGACTGGATAGAATCCATCAGTCCATTGAAGGGGTCAAACCAGGTAGACAGCCCTTTTGGCAGAATGCTACCTGAATATCCTGCATACTTGTCAAAGACTTAGGGGACAGAAGAGTTTGCTTTCTTTTTTCCAGATTTCTAATAAGTCCAGTATTTTAGGAACATAGGGTATTTGTGTAGAAATAACAGGAGATGGAGTGGCAGAGAGAAGTGTATACAGGTCTAACTCTTCCCAGTCAAATCATTCATTTTCTGTGAGCATCTTCATGGGCTGTCTTGAGTGTGCATTTCTGTAATTAATCCCAGGTTGTTAGGAAGATTTTCCCTCTCTGTCTCCATATGCTAGCACTGTCTACACTCAGGATAATATACATAATATTAAACAATCAAAAATGCTGATTTCAATAATTTATAAAGGGTATGGTGGAACATATAAGGTGGACTAGGTGACCTGGGAAGGCTATTATATATCTTCCTTTTGTCTAAAATCCCACATTACTCAATATTCTGAACTCTTTTTATAAAAGTTAATTTCCTTAAAAAAAAAAGATGTAATATTATAGAGTAAGCTTCCTTTTCTGCTGTAGAATGCTATTGTTGTTGTCAGGTGCTGTAGAGTTGGTTTCAACTCATAGAGACCCTATGTACAACACAATGAAACACCGCCAGGTCCTGCACCATCCTCAGAACTGTTGTTATGCTTGAGCCCATTGTTGTAGCCACTGTGTCAATCCATCTCCTTGAGGGTCTTCCTCTTTTTCGCTGACCCTCTACTTTACCAAGCATGATGTCCTTCTCCAGGAACAGATCTCTCCTGATAATATGTCCAAAGTATATAGGAAGTAATCTCTCTATTCTTGCTTCCAAGGAGCACTCTGGTAGTACTTCTTCCAAGACAAATTTGTTCGTTTTTTTGGCAGTCCATGGTATATTCAATAGAATGCTACAGAAGTGCAAATTTCTATGATAACATTAGTTACCAACAAGCACAGATTGATTTTAGGGAAGGTGAGGCATCTTTAGATCAAATCACTAAGAAAGTATGTGATTTTAGTGCAGTTAAGATGGAAATAAGCAATCTGTTCGTTCTTCTCTCCTGGTGCATCCAGGTTTGTAGTCATCCAGCTCCATCCCCCACACACATGTGCACACTCACTGCCATGCATACACAGGTCCACACCTGGGGCAGACCTCATTTCCCCGTGTCCAGCCAGAAGCTTCACACAGCTGGAGTGGGGAGCACCTGCATGGCTCTGCTTTGTGTCTGCTGCACTCTCTCACGGGCAGGCCTGGTTACCATCTGCATAGGTAAGGCCCAGGCCTGGCCTATAACCACCAGCCTCACTCTTCCAGGCACAAAGTAAACCTGGACATAAAACAGGCATCCTGCCATACCTGAGAGGGCCTGTTTCATGTTGGCATTTCTCTCTCACACAAAGAAACTTATTTACGCCTGCCGCTCTCTTTCTTAATATACACCTCTTCTTTTTGTTTTCAGATACTGAGTCATTTTGGGAACTGGAGGGATCCGCTGAGGAGGACTCAAAGCTAAGTGGCTTTGTCACTGATTCATTCATCTATTCAAGAAACTGCTGTGTGCCAGGCTCTGCGGAGAATATCAGCCATGCAATTGAGCACCTCAGACTTGTGGCAGAGACAGACTTATAAACTCATAATCCCAGCCAAGTGTGATATTGGGTGAATATATGAGAAGTGGTTTGCAAGCACATAAGAGAAAGCTACAAACTTTATCTGCCAGCATTTGGGAAGGTTTTACTGAGGACATAGTAGTATCTGCTTTGGTCCTTGAAGAATGTGTAGGAGTTTCCTGGTTAGAGGAGTGAAGAAAGGTGTAAAGTCATAGTTTAGAAATTACACTGGTGTTTCAAAAACAGCAGATTGGGGAATCACAAGAATGAGTAAATGGTTACACAATGGAACTATATTACAAATCAGTAACTAAAAGATCTCAGGAAAATCCCAAAATATTTTGCAAACTAAATAGCACATTTCTAAATACCTTGTGAATCAAAGTAGCATTCAAAAGGGAAATTAGGTAGTATTTTGAACTGAATCAAAATGAAAGTAAAACACAATTGAAATTTGTGGGAGACTTCTTAAGCTGCAGTGGGAGGGGGTTGTAGCATTAAACATCTATATCAAAAAAGGACAAAATTTTCAAATCAATGACCTCAATCACCCCAAGAAACTAGTAAGCAAAGACCAAATTAAACCCAAAGTAGAAAAAAATAATAATAATAAAGATCAGAGCAGAAATCAGTGAAATTATTGTCAGAAGAGTAGAGAAAAATCAATGAGACCAAAAACATGTTCTTTGAGATGATTAATGAAATCAGTAAACCTCTAGCCAAAATGACAAGGGGGAAAAGAGACACAAATTACAATTAATTGGAATGAGCAACGTGGCATCACTGTACGTTCTACAGATATCAAAAAGGATAATAAGAGAATAATATGAGCATCTTTATGCCAATAAATTCAACAACATAGATGAAGTGAACAAATTCCTATGAAGGTATAAACTACCGAAGCTCACTCAAAAATAATAAATAACCTGAATAACCTTGTATCTATTAAATCAATTGAATTTTAGTTAAAAACTTTCCATCAGAGAAACTCCAGGACCAGATGGTTTCACTGGTGAATTCTACCAAACATTAAAGAAATAAATATTACTAATTCTATATATACTCCTCTAGAAAATTGATAAGGAAAGAATATTACCCAGCAAATTTTAAGAGGCTAGCATTATTATTAAAACTAAACAGAGATATAACAAGAAAATAAAACCACAGATACGTGTCTTTCTGGAAAATATGTGTAAAAATTCTAAACAAAAATTTAAGAAATTGAATATGTGATAACTAAGTAGATTTATCAAAGGAATGTAGGATTGCCTTAACATTAAAAAAAATCAATCAATGTAATTCATCTTATTAACAAACAAAAAGAAAAAAATGACCATATCAATAAAAATAGATAAAGCATTTGACAGAAGTACAACATTCATTACTGACAAAAAGTCTTGGTAGTAGGGGCAGGGCCAAGATGGCAGAGTAGTCAGACACTTCCAGTGGACCCTCTTACAACAAAGACTCAAAAAAACAAGTGAATAAATTACATATGATAATCTAGGAGCCCCGAACATCTAAGGCAAAGTTGAGGAACCAGACTGAGTGGCAGGGGGAGGGAAAGAGGGTTCGGAAGAAGGGAGGAGTTGCGAGACCTGACCTGACAAGAGCCTGGGCCCTTCAGGCCTGATCAGCTCATGGGTCAACGGTGAAGCAGGCAAGCAGCAGTGGTCGGGAGGTATATTCCACACTGGGAGAGAACCAGCTGCAGAGAGTCTACTCAGTCACCCAGAACGGAAGCAGCCCTAGATCGGCGAAAGATAAGTACTTGTGTGCGGCCTCCCACACAGATTAAAAACACCCACCTTAGGGAAAAACCTCTCTCCCATTTACCTCCCATCTCCCTGCTCTGCACTGGGTCCCGGACCGGCTTCAGCAATTGCCGATTTCCC
Source organism: Trichechus manatus latirostris (assembly GCF_000243295.1). Taxonomy (NCBI): domain Eukaryota; kingdom Metazoa; phylum Chordata; class Mammalia; order Sirenia; family Trichechidae; genus Trichechus; species Trichechus manatus. Next base: position 2,083,917 of record NW_004444125.1, on the reverse strand, counting down.
TGGGACAGACGAAGGATCCGTCACATGCTCTGAGCCATTCTCCCAGCCTTAGAGAGTGAACAGATTAACAAACGGGAAAAAATAAACTGCCAACTCCCCTAAGCCAGGAACCCAGTATAGGCACAGGTACTTTGCCTAAGCATAGGCATAAGGGATCCACAAGTTTGAGTGCCTTTCTTCCTGCAGAGACTTGTGTGGGCCCATTTCAACAGTGTAGGCCCTCATTACTGCAGTACAACAAGGTATATACCTGAAGTCTAACTTCAACTGTTTCAACTGTGAAGTGGCAGGCTCGTGACATTTGACACTGCTCTGCCTATTAAACAGGGTCTTCACCTACCCAC
>NW_004444125.1:2081755-2083473 GCF_000243295.1 Trichechus manatus latirostris | reverse complement strand
GCTGTAAAATCCACCCACCTACGCGCTCCAGGGAACAGGGGCTTACCTTCCTCCTCGACACTCTTGGTCGGCCATCAACTCCCTGCCTTGCTCAGAGGGAGTCCTGCTACAGCCAGAAATCTGTGCCTACACTAATCACCCATCCCTGTCTAAGACTGTAGGTGACAGCCTGCACTACAAACTTGGTGGCTATCTACCTGGGCACCTGAGCTGAATCCATACAGGAGGAGTGGGCAGACTCCTGAGTGCACATACCAAGAAACAGATCTAACCACCTGGTGACAGGACATTAGAGCTTCAAAGGTGCCAATAATCAAACTAGCTCATACAAGCAGCCTATTTGGGCATATCAAAACAAAACAAGAAGCTAAGACACAGTAAGCAAACATAAAATAAATAAATATAATAACTTATTGAAGGCTCAGAGACAACGGTCAATATCAAATCACATAAAGAGGCAATCCATGATGGCTTCAGCAAGTGCCCAAAATAAAGAATCTAGAAATTTTCCAGAGAAGGAAAATTTCTTGGAATTACCAGAGGCAGAATACAAAAGATTAATATACAGAACTCTTCCAGAAATTAGGAAGGAAATCAAGCAAAATGCAGAACACACAATAGAGGAAATTAAAAAGATTAGAGAAGAGCATACTGGCAAATTTAACTGGCTGCAAGAATACATAGAGAGACAGCAATCAGAAATCCAGAAGATTAACAATAAAATGTCAGAATTAAACAACTCAATAGAAACTCACAGGAGCAGAATAGAGGCAATGGAAGTCAGAATTAGTGAGATTGAAGATAAAGCAATTGACACCAACTTATTTGAGGAAAAATCAGATAAAAGTATTTAAAAAAATGAAGAAACTAAGAATTATGTGGGACTCTATCAAGAGGAATGACCTATGAGTGATTGGAGTAACAGAATGGAGGGGATAACAGAAAATATAGATAAATTGTTGGAGCTTTTTTGGCAGAAAACTTCACTGATATCATGAAAGATGACATCTATCCAAGATGCTCATTGAACCCCACATGAGGTAGATCCCAAAAAGAAAGTCACCAAGATATATTATAATCAAACTTGCCAAAACCAAAGATAAACAGAGAATTTTAAGAGTGGCTAGGGGTAAATGAAAAGTCATCTACAAAGGAGAGTCAATAAGAATAAGCTCAGACTAGTCAGCAGAAACCATGCAGGCAAGAAAGCAATGGGATGACATATATAAATCCATGAAGGAGAAGAACTGCCAGCCAAGAATTATATATCCAGCAAAACTGTCTCTCAAATATGATGGTGAAATTAGGTCATTTTCAGATAAACAGAAGTGTAGGCAATTTTCAAAAACCAAACCAAAATTACAAGAAATACTAAAGGGAGTCCTCCAGTTAGAAAATCAATAACCTCAGATAACAATGCAAGACTAGAGCACAGGACAGAGCAACCAGATATCGATTCAGATAGGGAAGTCACAAAAATACATCAAAGCTAAAACATTGAATACAGGGAAACAGATGTCAATATGTAAAAGATGACAATATTAAAACAAAAAAGAGGGACTTAAAAAATGTAGACATAGACTTTTCATATGGAAAGGAAGTCAAGGAGATATAAAGAAATAAAAGACTGGTATAAACTTAGAAAAATAGGGTTAAATATTAAGGTAACCACAAAGGAAACTAACAATCCTACAAGTCAAAATAAAAACTAGAAAAAT
>NW_004444125.1:2035333-2080517 GCF_000243295.1 Trichechus manatus latirostris | reverse complement strand
AATACTCCCAAACTCATTCTATGAAGCCAGCATAACCCTGATACCAAAACCAGGTAAAGACACCACAAAAAAAGAAAATTACAGACCAAAATCCCTCATGAACACTGATGCAAAAATCATCAACAAAATTCTAGCCAATAGAATTCAGCAACATATCAAAAAAATAATTCACCATGATCAACTGGGATTTATACCAGGTATGCAGGAATGGTTCAACATTAGAAAAATAATCAACCTAATCCATCACGTAAATAAAACAAAAGACAAGAACCACATGATCTTATCAATTGATGCAGAAAAGGCATTTGACAAAGTCCAACAGCCATTCATGATAAAAACCCTCAACAAAATAGGAATAGAAGGGTGATTCCTCAATATAATTAAGGGTATTTATACAAAGCCAACAGCCAACAGCCAACATCATCTTAAATGGAGAGACTTTGAAAGCATTCCCCTTGATAATGGGAATCAGACAAGAATGCCCTTTATCACCACTCTTATTCAACATTGTACTGGAGGTCCTAGCCAGAGAAATTAGGCTTGGAAAAGAAATAAAGGACATCCAAATTGGTAGGGAAGAAGTCAAAGTGTCTCTATTTGCAGGTGATATGATCTTATACACAGAATACCCCAAAGAATCCACAAGAAAACTACTGGAACTACTAGAAGATTTCAGCAAAGTTTCAGGATACAAGATAAACATACAAAAATCAGTTGGCTTCCTTTACACCAACAAAGAGAACTTTGAAGAGGAATTGTGAAATCAGTACCATTTACAATAGCCCCCAAGAAGATAAAATACTTAGGAACAAATCTAACCAGAGATGTAAAAGTCCTATACAGTGAAAACTACAAGACACAACTGCAAGAAACCAAAAGAGACCTATATAAGTGGAAAAACACCTTGCTCATGGATAGGAAGACTCAACATTGTGAAAATGTCAATTCTACCCAAAGCGATCTACAGGTACGATGCAATCCTGATCCAAATTCCACCAGCATTTTTTAATGAGATGGAGAAACAAATCACCAGCTTCATACGGAAAGGGAAGAGGCCTCGAATAAGTAAAGCAATACTTAAGAAGAAGTGGAAGTCCTCACGCTACCTGATTTTAGAATCTATTGTACTGCCACGGTAGTCAAAACTGCCTGGTACTGGTATAACCACAGATACGTAGACCAGTGGAACAGAATTGAGAATCCAGACATAAATTCATCCACCTATGAACAGCTGATATTTGACAAAGGCCCAAAGTTCATTAATTGGGGAAAAGACAGTCTCTTTAACAAATGGCACCGTCATAACTGAATATCCATCTGCAAAAAACTGAAACAAGACCCATACTTCACACCATGCACAGAAACTAACTCAAAATGGATCAAAGACTTAAATATAAAATCGAAAACAGTAAAGATCATGGAAGAAAAAACAGGGACAATGCTAGGAGCCCAAATACATGGCATAAACAAAACATGAACCAGAAGTAACAATGCACAAGCACCAGAAGAGAGACTATATAACTGGGAGCTCCTAAAAATCAAACACTTATGCTCATCAGAAGACCTCACCAAAAGAGTCAAAAGATAACCTACAGACTGGGAAAAAATTTTTGGCGATCAGCATCTAATCTCTAAAGTCTACAAGATACTGCAGAACTTCAACAACAAAAAGATAAATAACCCATTTAAAAAATGGGCAAATGATATGAACAGGCACTTTGCCAAAGAAGATATTCAGACAGCTAACAGACACATGAAGAAATGCCCACTATCATTAGCCATTAGAGAAACGCAGATCAAAACTACAATGAGATATCATCTCATGCCAACAAGGCTAGCATTAATCCAAAAAACACAAAATAATAAATGCTGGAAAGGTTGTGGAGAGACTGGAACACTTATTCACTGTTGGTGGGAATGTAAAACGGTACAACCACTTTGGAAATCGATTTGGTGCTTACTTAAAAAGCTAGAAATAGAAGTACCATATGATCCAGCTATCGCGCTCCTTGGAATATATCCTAGAGAAATAAGAGCCATCACACGAATAGTTATATGCACACCCATGTTCATTGCAGTACTGTTCACAATAGCAAAAAGATGGAAACAACCTAGTGCCCATCAACAGAGAAATGGAGAAACAAATTAGGGTGTATCCACACAATGGAATACTATACAACGATAAAGAACAACGATGAAGCCGTGAAACATCTTATAACATGGAGGAATCTGGAGAGCATTATGCTTAGTGAATTTAGTCAGTCACAGAGGGACAAATATTGTATAAGACCACTAGTATAAGAACTCAATAATAGGTTTAAATATAGAAGACAACATTCTTTGATGGTTATGAGAGTGGGGAGGGAGGGTGAACGTTATTCACTAACTAGATAGTAGACAAGTATTATCTTAGGTAAAGGGAAGGACAACACACACTACAGGGGAATTCAGCACAACTGAACTAAACCAAAGCTAAGAAGTTTCCAGAATACAAACACTTTGCGGGACAGAGTAGCAGGGGTAGGGATCTGGGGACCATGCTTTCAGGGGACTTCTACGTCAATTGGCATAACAAAGCTTATTAAGAAAGTGTTCTGCATCTTACTTCGGTGAGTGGTGTCTGGGGTCTTAAAAGCTTGCAAGGGGCCATCTAAGATGCATTGACTGGTCCCAACCACCTGGAGTAAAGGAGAATGAAGAACACCAAGACAAGAGGGAAGCATTAGCCCAAGAGACAGAAAGGGCCATATAAACCAGAGACTTCATCAGCCTGAGACCAGAAGAGCTAAATGGTACCCAGCTACTACGAACGACCTCCTGACAGGGGACACAACAGAGAGTCCCTGATGGAGCAGGAGAAAGGTGGGGTGCAGAACCCAAATTTTAGTAAGAAGATCAGACTTAATGGTCTAAGACTGGAGGAACCCCGGAAAGCATGGCCCACAATTTCTCTGTCAGTTCAGAGCTAAAACAATTTCCAAGGCAACTCTTCAGACAGGGATTGGACTGGACAGTTGGACATAGAGTGATACTCGTTAGGGGTGTGCCTCTTAGCTCAAGTAGATGCAGGAGACTGGACAGGCAGCTTCTGTCCAGAGGTGATATGGGAAGGCAGAGAGGGTTAGGAGCTGGTTGAATGAACATGGGGAATCGGGGTGGAAGGGAGGAGTGCGCTGTCATAGTAGGGGGAGAGCAATTGGGGTCACATAACACTGTATGTATAAGTTTTTGTATGGGAGATTAACTTGATGTGTAAACGTCATTTAAACTACAAAATAAAAAATAAAAAAATTTTAAAAAATAGTAATGGTAAAGTAGGAATAGAAGGTAATTTCCTCAACTTGACAAAGTGCATCAGTGAAAAAAATCTGTAGCTAGCATCATACTTACTGGTAAAAAACTGAATGTGTTGCCTCTAAAATTAGGAAGAAGACAAGGATTACCGCTGTCACCACTTCTGTTAAACTCTATGCTAGAAATTCTCGCCAGTATAATAAGGGAAGAAAAAGAAATAAAAACCATCCAGTTTAAAAGGAAACAACACTATCTTTATTCTCAAATGACATCTATCACACATGTAGAGGGTTCAGTGTAAATCTACAAACTAGTAGAATAGTAAATGAGTTTATTAAGATTTCAGGATAAAAGATCAACACAAAAAAATCAATTGGCTCTCTATACTAGGAACAAACAATCAGAAATTTAAACTAAATTTAAATGTGGAAAAGAAGATAAAATTTGAGGGAGAGAGCATTTGTGCAGAAGGGTTATGGAAAGATTTGTTAATATTGAATTATGGAGAGTCTAGAATTATATTTTAATATGATTAAAAATAGAGAATTATCATTTTGAACAGGGGAATTATTTTACTCAGAGCTGTGCTACATATGAATTTTGCTGGAAGGGCTGGGAAGGGAGACAAAAAGCAAGCACATCAATTAGGAGGTTATTGCAATAGTCTATGAGTGAGGCAATCAGGGTCTAGGTAGGGCAGTGGTGGCCAGAACAGAGAGGAAGAATAATGTGAGAGAGCTCTGAAGAAAGAATTAAAAGATTATAGTGATGACTTAGCATTATCAGCAAAGAGAGAAAAGTCAGCATACATTGCTTTAGACAGAAAACTAGATAGAATTTAGAGACTTCTCTGTTTTAATTTAGTATTGTCTCTGACCCTGACTTGTTGAGGGAGCTCTGGCATTTCTGGACCTTGATTACCTCGGGGAAAGCTGGGAGGCATTCTGTGTTGTACAGACTCATAATATGATAGTCTAGAACTGTGTTGTCCAATATGTTAGCCATTAACCTCATGTAGCTATTACACACTTGAAGTGTGGCTAGTCCAAACTGGGATGTGTTGTATGTGTATAACTTAGTACAAAAAAGACTTAGTTAAAAAAATATATATATTTTATTAATAATTTTTTATATTGACTATATGTTGAAATTGTATTTTGCATCTACTGGGTAAAATAAAATATATTAATAAATCAATTTCTTCTGTTCCTTTCTACTATAGTGTGGCTGCTGGGTAAATTAAAACTTAGATATGTAGTGGTTCTGACTCGCATTATATATCTATCGGACAGTGCTGATCTTGAGCTTCACCAGATGCTTTGTGTTCAGGGACATCTAAAATTTGCCATGAGAGTACTTTCTGCCCACAGTCATGCCCAACCCCAGGATGACAGTGGGGTGGAGCAAGACAGAGGAGTTAGGCACGTTTCTCAAGGTGACTTCAAAGTAACCTGGATCTCCCTAGGAGGAGTTTTACCACCCACTTGAGGGTTTAACCTAGTGAAATCCTTTTAAGCAGCAACTTGGAATTTGTCAAAATAATTCAATGAAAAGACTAAGATTCTTTCTTCAAGTGCAGGTTAATCTCTAGTCAGCAGCTCTTCTCCTCTGCCTCCAAGCAATGATTAGCAATTTTAAACTGGGCCAGACCCAGATGACTGCTTCTCCCAGCTCACCCATCCCTAAGGCCTGGCAGCAAGAGAAAGGCAAGCCTGCTGATGATGATCATATTCTCTTGATACAAGACTGACACCAACAGGGACAGCAACAACCCAGGGAGATTGGAGCCTGAGTTCTGACACCTTCTCCCTGCTCCTAGATCTCTGACATTCTTTCCCAAGCACCACCCACCGTGCAGTACTCAAATCATGCATGGCTGGTAACTCTCATCTGCTCCAGGGACGTCATATTGTGCACACATATTACCTTACCCATCCCACGTGGCTGTTGTTATGCTGTTGGATTCACCCCTGAACTTGCGATAAAGATTCATGTGCTACCCACTTCCCTCATCTGCAACCAACTGGACTCCAAAATATAGTCATTACCTGCTTTCACGTGCCCCTGCTCAGCTCACGAATACTCAGTCACATCCCTCCTCCTCTAATGTCATGAACGAAACCTAAAATCTTTACTTTGACATTTAAATTTTTCATATGATGACTCAAATCAACTTTCCTCATGCATATCTCAATACCTCAGCAGAGCGGGGCTTCTCTAACCTTCCCATACAGAACATACTGGAGAAATAATGTGGTGTGGTGGTAGTCACGGTGATGGTGTGACAGTAGAGCCCAAAGTGATCTGATGCAAGCATGACATGTCTTTGAAGTCCCTGATTTACCTTAAGCATTCAAGCAAACTTTGCATTCTATTCTATAAATACACAGACACACACACATGCCCCCATCTTAAACCAGCATTTAATAGAATTGTTATACTGGGAATATATTTTATGAGTATATCATGGATTCTTTGGAGCCCTGGTGATGCAGTGGTTAAGAGTCACGGCTACTAACCAAAAGGTCGGCAGTTCAAATCCACAGCCACTCATCGGAAACCATATGGGGCAGTTTCACTCTATCCTATAGAGTTGCTGTGAATCAGAATCAACTCGACGGCAATGGGTGTGGTTTTTTAACTTGCCAAGTATTCCCAAGGGTAGGTAGTCCTCGGTTTAGGAAGAAAGGCCCAACATAAACCTATTTCAGTCAACCTGGTTTCTTCAGCTAGGAAATATCTCTCAAGTTTCTTTGGCCTCTAGGAACTACTTGGCCCCTCCGGAGGTCCTATGTATTCGAATTCCTCCTATCACTCAAGTTTTATTGCTTCCTTGCTCCTTTTCTCATCAGTCCAGCAGGACATAGTTTCTCACTTCACTGAATTGCTGCTGCAGTGTCTGTCTGTGTCTTCTAGTTTGTCCTTAGCTGCTATGTCATGTGCGATGTCACTTTTCTATCTCCTCCACTACTCATGAATTTTGAGATGACAGAGACCATGTCTGCCTTGTTCATAGCACTTAGCACAGTGCCTGGCATATAATTGGTTCTCCCTGAGGAACTGGTAAATCAATGAACGTTTGGATGAAAAAAAATTTGGTATGTCTTATCTTAAGAGACTCAATATCTTGAGGACAAAGATGGCCTTCTATGCCATTAGTTTCCTGCGGGCCTCCATGTGACTAACTCTCATTTACTGTCTGAAGTGTTTGGGTTTTTGGGGATGATGGATAGTGAGTTTGAGTATTCCACAGAATTATCTGTCAGTTCAACATATTTTCTTTACAAACAAATTACTAGAGTGAGCTATTTTATATTTGGTATGCTATATAAGATTATGTTTTAAAATAGCTACTTGCTTCAGCATGGATTACACCTCAACATAAAGAAAACAAAAATCCTCCCAACTGGACCAATAAGCAACATCATGATAAATGGAGAAAATATTAAAGTTGTCAAGGATTTCCTTTTACTTGGATCCACAATCGACCCCCATGGAAGCAGCAGTAAAGAAATCAAATGTTGTATTGCATTGGGCAAATCTGCTGCAAAAGACTTCTTTAAAGTGTTAAAAAGCAAAGACGTCACTTTGAGGACAAAGGTGTGCCTGACCCAAGCCATGGTATTTTCAACCAACTTATATGCATGCGAAAGCTGGTCAATGAATAAGAAAGACCAAAGAAGAATTGATGCATTCAAATTATGGTGTTGGCAAAGAATATTGAATATACCGTGGGCTGCCAGAAGAACGAACAAGTCTGTCTTGGAGGAAATACAGCCAGAATGCTCCTTGGAAGCAAGGATGGCGAGACTTCATCTCACGTATTTTAAGCATGTTGTCAGAAAGGACCAGTCCCTGGAGAAGGATATCATGCTTGGTAAAGTAGATGGTCAGCAAAAAAGAGGAAGACACTCAATGAGATGAATTACTCAGTGGCTGCAACAATGGGCTCAAACATAACAACAATTGTGAGGATGGCGCAGGACTGGGCAATGTTTCATTCTGTTGTACATAGGATCACTATGAATCGGAATCGATTCAACGGCACCTAACAACAAAAGCACTTGCTTTAGTACTGAACATGATGAGACTTAGATGTAGAGACTTACTATTGAGAGGCATTGAGAGACTGAGAAGCAGAGGAGTCTCTGGAGGCCATTCTGAGAAAGGATTAGTGGGTGGGAAAACGGACAACTAGATGGCAATTGCCAAAAAGAGGAGATAAGTGCTTCTCTCATCAGTTATCAATGGGTGTTCCTGTGTCTGTCCTGCCACTAAGACTTTGAGGTCTTTGATGGAGTGTAGATCAAATGCAACACCTACCACCAAACTGCCTATAAGGTAGGGAGAGTGATGATGTAACATAGTGGAGGAGAAAAGGCATCTCCAGTCCCTTTAAAATTCAGTGCACAAGATAGAGAGCTAAGAAATGCTAGAAAGAAGAAAGGAGAAGCATGAGCAACGCCAGCTCTCCTGAGGGACGGAATGTATCAAAGGGCATCAGGGAGAAGGTTGAATTTTATAAACTAGGTTTGCTCAGAAAGCCTAATGTTTGTGCTTTCTGTCATTTAAAGCTCTTCCCAGACTTTTGAGTGAAGAGTTCCTGTTCCACATTTCAGATATTTCCACAAGTGGTGGAGAAAGTGATTGGGGACCTAGAAAGAGGACATAGAGTCAACAACTTGGCAACTTGACCTATTCCTGAGTAAATTAATAAACAATTGCAGAAATTATGAAACTCCGAAATGTTCTTGAATGAGAACAGAGGGAATTGACTGAATTCTTAATGTTAAATTAGGGGAGATCTACTGAAGTTCTACAGGAAGTCGGGAACAGACTGGGGCCAGAACTCAGAGGCTAGGATTCTCTCCTTGACTTTTTAACAAGTCGGACCACACACTACCACCTCCAGCTCTTGTGCTTCTTTCACTTGGACACTGCTTTTCCCTATCATAGTCCTTAACTTTATCCGCAAACTATCAGTGATGCTTTTAGATAACCAAATACATTCCAAGTGTGGTCTGAAGGCTAGTACTGAGCAGTTGCAGCATTGCCTGGACTCTTCAGGCCTCACTCCAGCACTAACAAATCAGAATCTGAATTTAACAAGAGTCTCAGATGATTTATATGCACTTTCAGTTTCAAGCACCATCTTCTAACACCCTTCACTGGGCTGCTTCTTTATAATGGGCATTCCGGACTCCTAAGGTTCCCAATGCTCAGCTTCTATCTTCTCAAATTAAGTCTCTAAATCTGGTAATCTAACTGTTTTTTGTTTTGTTTTGTTTTTTTCCATCTTCAGGATCCTTTTTCCTGGAACACTGCTGACAAGAGGTGCTACCTGGTTATGAGAATTCCAAGACTTTACATGCTCAAAGGGAGAAGAAAAGAAAACATCTTAACGTCAGTTTAACTCTTTTATACACTTCCTTAATTACACATATGGAGCCTCTGATTTGCTTTTATTTTCCTAAAGTTGTAACTTTCTAATTTCCTGAAGCTATGGGATGTGTAACTATAGATCATGTCTTCTTATTATTGAACATGTTAGATCAAAATTACAGTTTTGATGCTAAGAAAGTACCTTCCCGAATCAAATAAACGGTCACATTTGCAATATTCAGCCAGTCAAAACCTTTCTTGGTCTTTTCATGAGTTATCTCTACCCACTATTACCCTTTAGGTCCCTTATGAACAAAATGTAACATTGTAGGGTAAGGTGAGCTAGATTGTGCATTGGGAAAAATGGGAATATGGTAAAAAGAAACGAACCTATGGTGGTGCCAGCAGTTTGCAATCAGCTGCTAACCTAAAGGTTGGCAGTTCAAACCCACACAGAGACTCCACAGAAGAAAGACTTGGTGAACTGCTTCGGTAAATGTTACAGCCAAAAAAACCTTACGGAGCAGTTCTACTCTGTCACATATGTGATTACCAGGAGTTGGAATTGACGTGACGGCAATTTTTTTTTTTTTTTGGATCAGGCAATTAAGGGCGTTTTGGCTGAAGACTTCAGTTTGATTGTAACACTGTTATGATTAAAAAAAAATGGGGGTGAGGAGGGGCTTGATTTGACATTTTAGAGTTTCCAAATGAAAGGCAGTATACTCTGGCTTTGGATTAATCCAGACCCACGTTAGGTCAGTTTAGTTGTAATAAGTTTGTGGTTTTTCAAACTATCCAGTTTTCTGGTAAATTTCTTCAAAATTGTCAGTCTGAAAAAAAAGAAGGCAGACTCAGGTTGAGACAGATTCAAATCTAGATTCAAATGCGAGTCCCAGCATTTATAGTCCCGTGAACTTGGACAATTTACACACAGTTTTCTCATCTATAAAACACTGAAATTCATAACCTCTGCGTGGGGTTGGTGTGAACATTAGAGATAATAAATGCAAGGTATCTGGCACCTAATAAGGACTCAGTAACTGGTAGCTGTTAATATCTAGCTTCTAGAACTACACGTAGTAGACCAAAACATGTGTGAACTATTTGTAGAATTTGTTCTGTCTCTGAACTCATCTTCGTATATTGAGAGATGGAAAGTAATGATAATCCAAAGAAAAGGTTTTCTCCAGGTTACCTGACATAGGAGTTAACCTATAAAAGCAATACTCAACTTAAAAATGATCTTGTTATCCAACTCTGTCAGTAGCACTAATTTTAAAGTTACATTTAAGGAATGCAATGAGCCAGCTAGGCATCCATGGACATTCCTGGAATTTAAGCCACATTGTTTCTATGAGATGATCCCCAGTTCTAACCTAGGCCCAGGAGAAGTATATCTTAATCTCTTTCCCATTAATGCAGCAGCTATTAGATCAGGTCAAATTTCTTGCTAACCAGGTTTTGGCAGAAAGTAATTTTGACCTCAGAATGGGATGACTCAGACAGTCATATGCACAGGATGTTTGTATGTTATATGCTCATGTTCCAGCTGAATTGCTGGACAGCAGAAGAGCTAGTGGTGTGGTACTTGGAAGTCAGACACATGGCATACATCAGAGGTCTTGGGATTGAGAATCTGGGAAAGCAATATACACTTTTCTGCCCTTGACCATGATTGATGGACTTCAGTACATACTTAATATTTATTTTATGTGCATATTTATTCTGTAAATTAATCCTTCTCTGTAACATGATTTAAATAGTGCTTATAATTTGGGGGCAGAATACTGACTGATATACTTCAGGTTCCATATACCATCAAGGCAGTTTGTGACATTAAATTTTGTGGTTGTATGTGAGTGGGCTTGGGCAGGGAGGGGAAGAAAAAAACCAACAACAGTTGCCCTTGAGTTGATTCAGACTCATGGTGACCCAATGTGTGCTCAGTAGGGTTTTCAGAAATAGATCACCAGACCTTTCTTCCAAGGTACCTCTGGGGGGACTTGAACCTCCAATCTATTGGTTAGCAGCTGAGCTGTTAACTGTTCACACTTTCCAGGAATACCAGGGAAGAGAGGCACATTAATACTCCTGAAGCTGGTTTTTATAGAATGCACTTAAAGTCCACAAATGAATTTTTTTTTCTAAAATGACTAATTAATCTCCATTTATCTTACTCAATGCTGATAAAATGGGAACATTATTCAAACCATTGATATTTATTTCCAAAAACCTACTTATCAGATTTTTGGATTTTTTTTTAAATTCTTTATAATGATCTTTCTGTTCTTTGAATAGTTTTGTCCTTTTCTTTGAAAAAAAGAGTGACACTGTAAATTTAAAAAATATATTTTTCACAGATATTTGCATATGATCAAATTTCTTCAGATCGAGGAAGCGTTTATAGGTCTCATCATTTTTCAACTTCATGTTCTAACTAGTCATAGTTTGATGTTAGAAAAACCTTTTAGGAATTAAAATAGAGATTTGTTTTTTTTTCTTTCCCACCAATGTATCTACCACCCCACATAGAAACTAAAATATTGACAGAAACATGTTATGTGATACTCCCATCCCATCTCCTTATCTCTCCTCATTTAAGGTAACAACTATCCTTAATATGCTGTTCAATATACTTTTTTTCTTTATTAAAACTTCACACTTATTTTTCTAGCAAAGATATTAGGTAATCAGTATTTATCACCTAGGAACATGTGATTCTTTCAGAAACGTTCAAAGTAATGTAACACGATAATGGGACTGGAAGAGACTTTAGTCCTCATTTTCTATTTAAATACTTGCAATTTAATGTTTGACAAAGAGCAGAACAAATCAAATTTTATGATACTCTTTAAGCAGTTCTACACTTTACATGAAGAGTCTGCTGTTAAATAGGAACACAATATTATTTCCCATCTAGAACTGGGGTAATTGTTGTTGTTAATGTGCCATTGAGTTCACTCCGACTCATAGCAACTCTATGTACAATAGAACAAAACACTGCCCTTTCCTGCGCCGTCCTCACAATTGTTGCTATGTTTGAGCCTGTTGTTGTAGCCACTATGTCAATCCATCTCGTTGAGGGTCTTTCTCTTTTTCACTGACCCTCTGCTTTACAAAGAATGATGTCCTTCTCCAGGAACTGTTCCCTCCTGATAATACCTCCAAAGTAAGTGAGACAAAGTCTCACCATTCTTGCTTCTTAGGAGCACTTTGACTCTACTTCTTCTAAGACAAATTTGTTGATTCTTCTGGCAGTCCATGGTATATTCAATTGTCCAGCTTTCGCATGCATATGAGGCAACTGAAAATACCATGGCTTGGGTCAGGCACACCTTAGTCTTCAAAGTGACATGTTTGCTTTTTAACACTTTAAAGAGGTCTTTCACACAAGATTTGTCCAATGCAATACATCATTTTATTTCTTGGCTGCTGCTTCCATGGGCGTTAATTGTGGATCCAAGTAAGACAAATCCTTTGACAGCTTCACTATTTTCTCTGTTCATAATGATGGTGCTTATTGGTCCAATTGCAAGGATGTTTGTTTTCTTTATGCTGAGGTTGTAATCCATACTGAAGCCAACATTAATAAAATAATATAGAGTTAATACACATGACAACGTCTGTACTTGCCTTCCTATTTGTGCTGTAACAGCTAAATAATGCCAGTTTTAGGAGACAGGACATAGGTCCTACTCATTTGTGTCTGATTTGAAGTAATTAAAGTAGAAAACAATCACTGGCACACTACTAGTGGACGAAGGCTTGTTATTAAAAATAAAATCAGCTTGGACATGGGAAATCTATTAACCATTGTTTTGTTACTATTGTTAATAGAACTTTTCTGTGCTCATTATCGACTTGACTGATGACCCACAATGCAATACAAATTTGATCTACTTAATCAAACATTTATCAGGTTTTCAATTCCCGAAAGCCCTCGTCCTCACGTTCATCTCTGAAGAACCACCTGGGATTTAACTTGGTAAATGGAAGAATCACAACTATGAAATAAGCTATTTTGGTTATTGAAGCAAAAATCTATTGATGACAAACTGCTCTGGCCTCTTTAAAACTTTCTCGTTTTCATCAGCTCACCTCTTATTGAGAAGAAAAGTAATCATACCAGGCCATACCACATGTCGTATGAAATGTGTGCATTTATGTGTAAGAAATACGATACACCGAATTAGAGAACATTCAAATCTGTTTTATTATATGCATGGTTTCACTTTACGTATAAGAATCTAAAATAGATAAATAAATAAAGCATACCAAATTTATTGACAAGCTCATTTTATCTATGTGGAAAAAAATGAAAGAAAAAATTAAACATGTTCTATTTTGCAGAGAAATTCTTTCAATGATCTTCAGTTTCTTATTTTGTCATGGGAAGCAACTGGAACATAGATACCAGTAAAAATAGATTTTAGAATAGTTATCCCATCTTACCGGAAACTTGTATTAAAGTTTTGTTTGATTTACTGTTTCATCATCTCCTGTAAAAGTCTCTTGAGTGTCGACCTCAATTATTCATATTTGGTAACAGGTGTGACAGTGACTTCAGGAGCACATCTATTTCCCCCAGGTGAGAGTATTCCAAAATACTCTGGCAAGAAAAGAGAAGAAACAATGACTAAACATTGACTAACTCTACCATTTGAAAAGCTAGTATCTCAGAGTTTTGTTTGTTTTCTAATCTTTTGAGAGCAATCTACTTTATAATTCTTATCTACTAGCCTACCAAAGTGTTTTTCAACTCCCTTAAACTCAGTACTGATTCATCACAGGCACAGCAGTAGGTCATACAGCTTCATAACCCTTTCATTCTGATGACCGTATTTCTGGATTGGGCCCTGTTACATCAGCATTCTGGGCTTAGCCTTTTGTGATCGAGTCCAGTATAAACTGGCCATTTACCAAGAGCATAAATGTTCAGCAGCTAATTGAGACGCATGTTCATGCGGACAGGAATGTTGATGAGATTGCTGTTCTCTTGATCCAGGTGGTCATAAATAGTGGGCAAACAATAATCTGCAGGATGTCCACATGTTGGTCATTCCGAATATGATTATGCTGGTTCAAGGCATCACACACAGCTAACAGTCTCAAGAGAGCCATGTGACACCCACCTTGCTCTGGGGGCCACCCACCTTGCCTGCTTGCATTCCCATCACCTCCTTGCCCCCTATTTCTTTCTTTTATTTATTTTTTAAATATTTATATGTATTTCTAAAAAGTAGATAGTTTTGTTTTGGTTGTTGTAAATTTAGAAAAATGTGTATCATGTCCTATGTAATACTTTGGAATTTACTCTTGCCACTGAATTATATATTGCTAAGATTAGTTCATATGATTGCATATAAATATAGTTTATTCTTTTGGAATGCTCCAAGATACTCCACTGTGAATATATCACAATTGACTTATCCATTCTGGTGACACAGTGGTTAAGCACCAGGCTGTTAACTGAAAGGTTGGCGGTTCAAAACCACACAGTGGCTCCAGTGGGAGAAAGACCTAGCGATCTGCTTCCATAAAGATTGTTGTTGTTAGGCTGTTGTTAGGCTATAGTCTATGATCTTTATCAGTAAATACTGCAAGTCCTCTTTGCTTTCAGCAAGCAAGGTTGTGTCACCTGCATATGACAGGTTGTTAATGAGTCTTCCTCCAATCCTGATGCCACATTCTTCTTCATATAGTCCAACTTCTCATATTATTTGCTCAGCATACAAACTGAATAAGTATGGTGAAAGGACACAACCCTGACGCACACCTTTTCTGATTTTAAACCACGCAGTATCCCCTTGTTCTGTTCGAACGACTGCCTCTTGGCCTATATACAAGTTTCACATGAGCACAATGAAGTGTTCTGGAATTCCTATTATTCGCAATGTTATCCATGATTTGTTATGATCCACACAGTCGAATGCTTTTGCATAGTCAGTAAAACACAAAAACATTTTTCTGGTATTCTCTGCTTTCAGCCAGGATCCACCTGACATCGGCAATGATATCCCTCATTCCACGCCCTCTTCTGAATCTGACTTGAATTTCTGGCTGATTCCTGTTGATATACGTCTGAAACTGCTTTTGAATTATTTTCAGCAAAATTTTACTTTTATGTGATATTAGTGCTATTGTTTGATAATTTATGCATTCTGTTGGATCACCTTTCTTTGGAGTGGGCACAAATATGGCTCTCTTCCAGTTGGTTGTCTTCCAAATTCCTTGGCATAGAAGTTGAGCATTCTCAGTGTTTGTCGAAACATCTCAATTTGTATTCTGTCCATTCCTGAAGCCTATTTTTCGCTAATCCCTAAACTGCATCTTGGACTTCTTCCTTCAGTATCATTGGTTCTTGATCATATGCTACCTCCTGAAATGGTAAAGATTACATAAAGATTACAGCCTACAAATCCCTATGAGGCAGTTCTACTCTGTCACCTGGGGTCACTTTAGTTGGAATCGACTCCATGGCACCTAACAGTAACAACACTGTTAATGAGCCTTATAGCGTTTCCAGCTTTTAATCTTATAAACAACTCTGATAATATCTCTTACACACATGTAAGACTATCTTTCGGACACACTCACCCACATACACACCCACAACTAGGAATGGAATTGCTGAATAGTAAGGTGTTTACAAGTTACTAACCTGTCTTCCAAACCGGCTGTAACAATTTACACACTCACCAGCAATGTGAAATAGATTTTATTGATCTCATTCTCTCAAACATTTGACTTGATTTTTGCCATTGAATGGTTATAAGATGGTATCTCATTGTGATGTTGATTTGCATGTCCCTGATCACTAATGCAATCAAACATCTTTTCATCTGTTTATTGGTCATATGTAATTTTTCCTTTATGAAATACCTGTTCATGTCTTTTGCTTCTTTTTCTTTTGGATTTTCTTTTTTCTTTTTTATTTGTAGAAGTTTTATGTTTTTGATGCTTATTCTAATGTCAGTTATGTGTTTTACCAATATATTCACCCAACTTATATCTTAGCATTTTGCTTTCTTTAAGTGTTTTTTATAGACATTTTAATTTTAATATAAACAAATTTATTTATTTTTTATTAGTTAGTATCTGATATATTATTTAAGAAATCTTTCCCTACCCCAAGACTAAAATGATCATTTTCATGTTATGTCAATTGTATTAACTAATGTGTTAACTCATTAATTGCTATGATTACACATGTCCACTATAGAAATGTGTAAGACACAACCCTCAAGAAGCTCTCAGCCTAGTGTGGAAATAAGCACAAAAACAGATAATGATGTAGAGTTACTTAGTGCTATTACAACTTGTATCACACTTGGACAGAAACACATTTCCTAAAGACAGGATTCTGTAAGGTGAATAACTTATGTGGTTTTCTTCACATTTGCTGCCAAAATTTGACTGAAAAAAGTGGGTGCATGTAGTCCAGTTATTTATCTATAAAAATATTAAAGGATCTCAAAATAAATTTTTAAAATGTGTCATATACAGCTAATTATAAAACACATTTTATATATCTATGTTTTGTGAGTTTGAAACCTCCCTCTTGGTGAGTTTGAAACCACTCACCAAGATACTAGTAAAGATCTTTGAGTTATAAAGCTTGGACCAATTATAGTCCAAACCAGATTATTTTTGGTGTGTAACATGTTTGCTTTCATCTCAGTTAAATGTGTGAGTTATAACTGGATGTGTACTTGACTCTTGACTTGGGAGTCTTATTACTAATCACACTGAATTCTTAGATTTTGCCAATCAATGCACTTGATCAAAGCGTAGACTGAGTATCTAGCTGTTATTTATTGATATCTATTTATGGCTTGGCTTTGATTACTTCAAGTATGCTCTGCAACATGCAAGTTTTCTGCTTTCTTAGTAAAATGACCATGATGCTCTATCCTTTCTCCTTGCAAATCTCAGTTCTCTAACCTATTTGAGTTCTCTCTGGTGGCTTCTACAGGATTCATATTGTATGATCTCTAGGGGAGGAGAATACTTTAAACCACCTATCATGGAAAGTTTTACCTCTTGCTTTGAGTTAGATCTAAAAATTGATACCCATGGTGCAGAAAAAAATACACGATATCGCTATGAAACTTTGAACTTCCCCCAGCCAGCAGTAGCTCTAGCAGTAAATGTAACTACATCATATTCCAATGTCTTTTGTATTATACGTAAGAAGGGAGAGCACAGGGTAAAACGGAACAAGGGTTACTTAACCCATGTGATGTGGTCAGAGAAAACATCACAGAGAAGATGAATTATAAAGGATCAGTAAGAGTCGGCTTGATATAGAAGAAAGAGGAGGAGGACAGTAGAGCATAGGGCAAACAACAATAGATAAGGTGTATTGAGCTTTAAAAGATGGTTTATTTCCTCTTGTGGTTAGGAAAACATTGATATCACCCAGTTAAAATCTCCAGCATGGCAGAAGGGGAATCATGGCCACCATCACCATCACCACTGGAAATCAAGCTGGCAGTTAGCATATGTAAATACGATCTCAGATACATTCATTCAAAGTGACATTCAGATCAAAACAGATCATTTCACACAAGGAAAAAAGGGCAAACCCTAGCCACAAATTGTGTGCCAAGAAGGTGGTTTCCAAAAAAAAATAAATTCCCCAAGGTCTCTTTCCTTACCAAGGGCAAAGTGTTCAAATGCAGGGTCTTGCCACATGTTTCCATTCTAGCAGATGGTAGAAAAGTTTGTCTGAAATATGGAACTTGTTAAGGGGGAAGGACTTCCTGATAGAGATCAAGAAGGCCATTTAAATTTACTTAGTGGTCATATGGGTTGTAATCCATTCATGCTTGTGAGTATAATGCCTTTATAGTTACTTGTAAGTAGATTGAGAGCCTCCAGAATCAACTCATGGGAAAAGGCAGTTTATCTGCTGCTTAAACTGCTACTGAATACGCCAGAAGATACATACATTCTTTGTCTATGATATTAAATGATGCTTTATATATACATCATCTTCATTTTTCTAATTAGATTTAAAAAATATCATCTTGATTGTCTTTGGGAGAGGGATCAAGGACCATAAAAGGATTATCTTTGGGAACTGACTTTATGGTCTTTTTGGACAATACATCATGATCAATCACCACTACCCCAGGTGCTATTTGTATTGATCAGGATGCACTAGATTTTGCTGTGATATTGAACAACCCCAAAACCTCAGTGACCCGAAACAAGAAAAGTCTACTTCTCTCTCATACTAAGTTCACTGTGCAAGACTTTCCAAGGCAATTGTATTCCATGTCAACACATTCTAGGCTTCTTAGCATTCTAGGCATTCTAGCATTCTAGGCTGTTTGAATCTTAGGACACCTCCATATCAATACACATTTCCATAATCTTCCAGGCAAAGTAACAAAGTGCTGGAAGGTACTGCACTGATAATTAAATGGTCCAGCTCAGAAGTGCAAAGTAGGTTCTGTCCACAACCCATTGAACAGAACTAGTCATAAAGCTCCACCCAAGTGCAATGTTGGCTGGGAAGTGTAAGCTCCTATATTCCTAGAAAGGGAGGAAAGTGGATAAAGGCAAGTTTTTAGCCTCTAATATGAACGGTTCCAAATTTGCAAAGCAACTTTATGCAGCAAGGATTAGTATGCATGTTTTAAAGGTGAGAAGCAATATAGACTAGGCACTGACAGCATAGGTTTGGAGTCAGTGCCTTGGATCCCTGACCTATGATCTATGGAGGCTCAGACAAGATCTAATCTCTCTAAACCTGTTTCTTTTCTTTCTTCCTTTTTTGTTGAATTGAAATGAGAGTACCTACCATATAGAGATGTGTTGAGGTTTAAATACAGTAGGTAAACTGGATGGCAAAATTTCTGAGACATAATACATATTCTATAACTAGCTCTTATTAGTAGGAGATTGATGATCAGATGTTAAAAAATACTTGTCTAATGAGTGAGAGTATTAATCTTAAATGAACATTAGGGGAACAAACTGATCCAGAAGAAAAACTAGATTCAGAACTCTTATTTGTCTAATTCCAAGGCTCTGCTTTTCTCTTTATCACAGTGCCTCTCATTTTGACATGGAATGCTAATGTATTATCAAGATGTCCCAAACCTTCTTTAAGAACAGCCTCTGTCTCTAACTCAACACCCCCACCCTGGCCTTACCCTATCCACGGAGTAGACTTGGGTTTAACCACAACTGCTCAAGTATTTGTGGAAGGTAAGCAAGTTATGGTTAAACACAGGTAGCCGTGTGATGTGTCAGGAGACTTGGGCTCTTGTGCTAACTTTATCACTCAATACTTGTATGCCCTTAGGCAATTCACTTAAATTCTCAACTATAAAATATAGGTGATAGTATGTTTCCATTCCTACTTTACAGGGCTGTGGGGATCAAACAAATTAGTAGATTTAAAAACACTTTTTAAAATAGTATTATTATCAAGATCTGCATATGAGCTCCATATTCAATTTTTTATTCTAACTTAACAATTTTTATAAGTTTATTGTTTACATTTTAAAAGATAATTTGCTTTCATAAAGTTTTAAAAGTGTTATATGTATTTCCTAGAACTTCTACAGGGTACTTACTACTTTTGGCTCTGATTTTAGGAAACTCTGAACCATCATATCCCCCCAACATCTGCATAATAATTATTAGATTTAAGGGGCTTTTTGGAATTCTGATTAACACTCATTTTCTTAAAATGTGCTTTGGAACTGAAGATACTAGGAAATTTCTGTATTATAAATTTTGTGGCTAGGATAACCTAACCTGGTGTGAATTGCACAATGACTGTAATAATTGTACACGATTTTAGATGTGGGGAGGGCTTGACATATTTAAGATACTGGGAGTTTCCTGCTTTGTGAAAGTTGCCCAAACCCAGGCATGGGAGCCGAGAACAGTTCATGACATGTATTTTATGCCTTCTATGGAGTCACAAAAGGAATTCCAGGGATAAGAACTTGAACTAGTACCAGCTTTGCCTTATTTAAGCAAAAGTAAAACAGTCTACATTTGTTCCTCCTATTTCCTTGTTTTTTACTTGTTGGATCATGATTTTATTAAAACACACACACACACTTTGAAACATTCAAAGGGTTATGACAGCAGAAGTTGTTGCTATTATGACTTAAGGACAGAAAAGAACCCTCAAAAGTGCTCAATTTAGCAAAGAAACAGATGACTTGAAGATTCAGATCAGTGTAAGATACATGGGTCTAGTTTCACTGCAAGGACCTATAGTGAGGACAGTTATGAGTCCAATGGTCCTGAACCCCAGACAACTACGCACTCTGTCTATGACCTAGCCTGGCTTGCTGCCTGCTTCCTGGTCAGCCGTGCAGACTGCCTCCTCTTTTCAAAATATATAAAACATATTTTATTAACGTTAAAATTGTTCTTTCTTGAGTAAATATTTCTCACCCCACAAAAGCATGGATAACAAAAGTTTCGATAAATTGGGCTTAGTCATAAATAAAAACCTCTGCTCTTTGAAATACACTGTTAGGAAAGACACTATTAAAACATATAAAAGATAAGCCACAGGCTGGGAAGAAATATTTGCAAAACATGTATTTATCTTTTTTTCCAGGTATAACCTATACAAAAATAAAATTCACCTATTTTAAGTGCAGTTTGATGCATTTTGTTAATTGTATAGAAATGTGTAACCATCACAACTGTCAAGATACAGAGCAATTTTATCACTCTAAAAAGTTTTTTTTATACCCCTTTGCAGTTGGTCTCCACAGACCCTCAAACCAGGCAACCAATGGTTTGTTTTCTGTCACTGTGATCTAGCTTTTAAAGAGTTTCATGAAAATACAAAGGATGTATGTATATGCATATATATATCCTTTGGGCTGTATATATCCTTTGTGTTTGACTTCTTTAACTTAGCAAACTCTTTTCAAGATTTATCCATGTATTACATAATATCCATGCCTTTTTATTGATGATAATAGCTCATGGTATGAATATAGCGCAATTTGTTTATCAGTTTACCAGTTGATGAGCATTTGAATTATTTCCAGTTTTTGAATTATTTCCAGCATTCTTATAAATAATGTTTAGAACATTAACTTACCGGCCTTTTGTGGACATAGGTTTTCATTTTTCTTGCGTAAATACCTATGCATGGCATGCTGGATCATATAAAGTGTATGGTTTACTTTAAAAGACACTGCCACACTTTTCTCCGAGTTACTGTTTTGCATTCCACCAGCAATGGATCATTTCCATTGCTCCACATCTTCACCAATAATTTGTATTATCGTTCTTTTTAACTTTAGCCGTTCTAATGAGTGTATGTGTATTTAAGAAAATATATTCTGCATGACTGCCTTCTGTCAAGTATATATTTTGCAGATTTATTTCCTCATTATCTAACTTATCTTCTTGTCTTGTTAACTACGCTTTTTGAAGAACAAATGTTTTTCTTTAATTCTGTTGAGGGCCATTATTCTTTTTTTTCCTTTATAGTTCATGCTTTTTGTATCCCATTGAGAAATCTTTGCCTAAACAAATTATCACAAAGATTTTGTCTTTTATTTTCTTCTAGAAGTTTAATGATTTTGATCTTACAGTTAACTCTATTATTCAAATCAAGTTAATTTTTGGACACGATTTGTGTTAAAGATGATATTTTTTTTTCCTATTAGATAACTCAGTTGTTCTAGTACTGTTTGTTAAACAGACTATCATTTCTGCATTGAATTACCTTGAGAACTTTGTAAAAAATCAATTGACCGTATAAATTAGATATAATTCTGACTCTCTATTCTGTTCTTAAATCCAATATGTTTACCCTTATACAGATACCTCACTCTTTTTATTATTATAAATTTTAGCAGTAGTATAATCCATCCACCTTTTTTTCTTGTTCAAATTATTTTAGCCCTTATAGATCAGTTACATTTCCATGTAAATTTTAGCATCAGTTTACCAATTAAAAAAAAAAAATCCTGTTTGGATTTTCATTGGGATCATATGGTAATCTATAATTCAGTTTGAGGAGAACTGACAAGTAAATAATATTAAGTCTTCCAGTTCATGAATATGGTATATCTTTTCATTAATTTAGGTTTTCTTTGATTTCTGTCACCAGAATATGGTAGTTTTCAGTTTACAAATGTTGCACGTATTTGTTAGATTTATCATAAAGTATGTCACCTTCTCTGGCTGTGTTGTAAATGGTAGTTAACAACCACCTGCAGACCTGCACCGCGAAGCAAGACTCACTCTGGTCTCATACAGCGGCTCTCATCTTTGTAATAAGCTCTGGGTGGAGGTCTATGGAAAAGAGTGAAGACTCCCTTTATCTATGGCTCTTAGTTATTCTCAATGTTCACCTTAGCCCATACTTGGACTTTGAAAATTCATGGAATTTTAGCAGCTTTATGTTTATCCATTTTTATGGCAGCCACCACTTCTTCCCAGGCTCTTTGCCAAAAATAAAATAGCTTGTGTGTCTCACCACTCCTCAGAGGGGCTTGGAACTCAGTTTACTTCATTACCTCGCAATCTCATCTCTCTGATGGGGTCAAGGAAAGATTTTGTAGATCATCTGAATTTTTCTAATTGTTAGTATGGGAACTACCTTATCTTGCATCTTTCTATATCCCAAGAGGAAAGGGATCACCACTGCCTTTAGTTTTGAAGGATATTTTTACTGAGTTAGATTTCTAGGTAGGAAGATACTTTTCTCTGGCAAAATTCTCTATCTAGTCATCTATACTATTGAACCTAGAAACAACGGGTTTTTTTTTCTTTTTGTTTTTAATTCTATGTCGATAACTCAGTATTTGGATCAAGTGAATTATCTAATTATCTGTGGTCTAGTTTGTGGGTTTGTCTTGAGTTTTCTTTCTTTTTTCTTGATTTTTCACTCTGTATCTCAGCATGCCTGGCTATTTTTGATGAATGCTAGAAAGGTTGTATTTAAAAAATGTAAACATTTTGGATGATTTTAACTTTTCTCTAGAGACGGTTTTGTTTTCTTCTGAATGGAATTTCTAGAAGAGGCTTATCAGCTTGATCCAATTAGGATTTGATATGGTTTTGTGGTCATGTTGTAGGTTAAGTACTCCACTGCTAACCGAAAGGTTTGAACCCCAGTAGCTACTCTGAAGGAGAAAAGACCTGGCTATCTGCTCCTGGAAAGATTACGGTCTAGGAAACCCTGTGTGACAATTTTACTCTGTCATATAGAGTTGCCATGAGTGGGAGTCAGCTAGAAGGTACACAAGAACAACAGCAACAGGAAAACTACAGACAGTGGGCCAAATCATCCCACCACTAGTTTTTGTAAACAAATGGTTCATTTGTATGTGTTTTCATGTTACACTGGAAGAGTTAAGTAGTTATGAAAGAGACTTCATAGCCTGAAAACCCCAAAATATTTACTGGCTGGCCTTTACAGAGAATGTTTGCTGATCTCTGCCATTACTACTGTCATAGTCATTACAGAATCTGGGGTGTTTACAAATGTTCCTCAAGTCCTGGCTGCTTTAGGTGCCCTCTCTGGTGACTTCAAAGAGGTTTTAAAATATATACAATTATATTTAATTCTATCCAGCTTTTACATGTGTTTTTTTTGGCAGAAGGATTAGGCTGATATAAGCTCTCCTATCAGAGCCTGAAGTAAAAGTCATCTCATTTTTTCTTTATAAATTTACATTTCCTGGTTATTTATGAAAGTCCCTGTGTAGCACTAACATTTTGTGCTCGACTACTAACCTAAAGGTTGGCAGTTCAAACCAAACTAGTGGTGCCATGGAAGAGAGGCCTGGTGATCGGCTTCCATAAAGATTATAGCCAAGAAAACCCTGTGGAGCAGTGCTTCTCTAACACACTGGGTTACCATGAGTGGGAATTGACTTGATGGCAATGGGTTTGTTTTTGAGTTGGTTATTAGTGAGGTTAAACTTTTTTATTTTTTCAATTACTGAACATTCCAGTTTCTTTTTCTATGATTTTTTAAAATAAACATTATTTTAGAATAGCTTTAGAATAAAAGTTGTGAAGATAGTATGGAGAATTACCATAGACCCCCCCCCCCATATAGTTTCACTTATTAGTAACATCTTACATTAGTATGGTACAGTTGTCACAATTAATGAACCAATATTGACATATTATTATTGACTGAAACCCATAGTTTATTCAGATTTACTTAGTTTTTACTTACTATCCTTTCACTAACGCCCTTTTTCTGCTCCAGGATCCCTTCCACAATAGCACATCCCATTTAATTATCATGTATCCTTAGGCTTGTCTTAGCTGTGACAGTTGATCACTTGGCTGAGGTATGGTATCTCAGCTTTTCTGCTATATCCCTCTCCCCTTTCCATTCTCTACTCTTTAGAAGGAAGTCAATATGTGCAGCCCATTCTTAAGGATTGGGGAATTATGCCCCACCTTCTTGAGGATGCAATATCTACATAAATTATTTTGAATTCTTCTGCATGAGGAAATTTTTTTAATTCTCATTCATTTATTTATTCAGTTATTTATTTCTGTCAGTATGGGATCATGGATATTTATTTTATAATTTGGGTTATAACCAATATTACTTTATTTATTTTATTACTCACAATTGTTCCAGCTTTTGCTATTGGGTACTCTTTCAGTTGACCTGTGTCCTTTAGACATATTGACATATGCCCATCATGATTTTTTTTTGCTTGTTTGTTTTTTAATGCTTCCTTAATTTGTGGCAGTACAATATGTTACAGACTCATCTTGTATATTTCCTATCCCAGCCCCGTAGTCATTTCTGTCAAACTATTTTTAAAAGTGACTCTATATTTTTATTCCCAGAAGAAATGAAAGACTTTCCCATTGTTTGGAATGTTCGTCCAAAATTAATAGTGCCAGTTTTTTGGATTTTAGCCACTCTAATAATTGTATAGTGGTATTTAATTCTTGTTTTAATTTGCATTTCCCTAATAACAAATAATATTTAGCATCTTTTTATGCTTATTTGTTGTCTGCATATCTTCTTTAGTGAGGTGTCTATTCCAATGTCTTGTTTATTAATTTTTATCATTGACTTTTAAGAGTTTTTTGTATATTTTGAATACAAGTCCTTTATAAGGTTTTTGTTTATGAAATATTGTCTCTCAATCTGTAGCTTTTAATATTCTTAACAGTGTCTTTTGCAGAGCGTAAGTTTTAAATTAAGTAAAGTCAATCTTAACTGTTTTTCTTTCATAGATTGTGCTTAGTTTGCTATTCTTACTAAAAATTTACTGGTAAACTTCATGTGGGTTTTCTAATATATTATCTTCTTGAAGTTTTATAGCTTTGCCTTTTACATTTAGATCTGTGATTCACTTGGAGTTAATTTTTGTGTAAGGTGGAAAGTTTACATGTAGATTGACTTTTTTGTTTTGTGACTTTTTTATTCATATCGGTTTTTCCATTTTTCTACTGGGTTATTTGTATATTTATTCTAAATAGAAGGAGTGCTTGATATACTCTGATTATTAGTCCTCTTTTAGTTACATGTTTTGAGAGTATCGTCTCCAAGACTGTATTCTATTGCTTGCTTTAAAAAATTTTCTTGGTTTAGTTTTGGCATACATACATTACCGCAGTATCGTTCATATACGCAATTTCAGAGAACACCATTCACATTTTATATTATTGAATATGGTAAGCTTGCATACAGACATTTTAAGTTTTAATTTTAAAGCTCACAAATTTATCAATCTTTCTGTTATAATTATACTTTTGTCTTATTTATGAATTTTTTTTGTATTTTGAGATAATATATTTTCTTCTATATTTAATAATTTTGAAATTTATGCTTGGGGTATTATTACGCATGAAGTTTATTTTTAAATATGAGATAGATATCTGGTTCAGTTTGTTTTTTTCCTCTTGGAATAAGAAGTTGTCCCAACATTATGTATTGCTTAGCCCCTGATTTTCTTGTTTATTTGCTGTTACCTCTGACATAGATGAAGTTCCCATATATGTATGTATTAGACTAGTGTCTCTAGTCTGTTTCTTTGGTCTATTTATTTATCCTTTCACTAACAAAATGCCTTTATATTTATATTAAACAAATTTAAAAGTTTGATGTCTTAGTATAGTGAGTTTCCACTTACTCTTCAAATCTGTCTTGGCTCTTCTTGGTCTTTTATACCTCTATATTTACTTCAGCTTATCAAATTCCATTAAAGACTTGTTGGGATTTTTATTAGAATTGCATTGAATTCATAGATTTATTTGAGTAGAATTGCCATATTTTAGACTTTAAATACTTCTGCTCACAAATCTTTCCATACATTTAGACACTTAAATGTTCCTTTATAATTTTTTTATCTTTCTGTAAAATTTAGCATGTATTTTGTTAAATTAATTCCTGGGTGTCTTATAATCTTTGTTGTCGTTATGAATGGCATTTGTATATTTTCAATTACATTTATAAATTGGTTGTTTCTGGTATATAAGAAATGTATCTATTTTTTTATCTTTTTCTAGTAACTAGCTAAGTTGATGTACTCTTTTTACAAGTCCTAATACTCCGTAGATTTTATTATGCATGTCATCAGTTAACAATGACAATTTTTTCTTTCACAACCTTTTTTCTTGGTTTATTATATTCTGTGCTACAGCCACCATAAAATGTGGAATAGAGTCATTAATAATGAGGATTATTTTCTTGGTGATTGGAATGCGAAAGTTTTAAACAAAGATGAAGGCTAGGTAGTTGGAAAATACGGCCTTAGTGATAGAAATAATGCTAGAGATCGCATGATAGAATTTTGCAAGACCAATGACTTATTCATTGCAAATACCTTTTTCAACAACATAAATGGCAACTATACTTGTGGTCCTCACCAGATGGAATACACAGGAATCAAATTGACTACATCTGTGGAAAGAGAAAATAGAGAAGTTCAGTATCATCAGTCAGAAAAAGGCCAGGGGCTGACTGAGGAACAGACCATCAACTGCTCATATGCAAGTTCAAGTTGAAACTTAAGAAAATTAAAACAAGTTCACAAGAGCCAAAGTATGACCTTGAGTATATCACACCTGAATTTATAGACCATCTCAAGAATAGATTTGACTCATTGAACACTAATGACCAAAGATCAGACGAGTTGTGGAATGACTTCAAGGACATCATATCTAAAGAAAGCAATAGGTCATTATAAAGACAGGAAAGAAAGAAAAGCCCAAAATGGATGTTAGAAGAGACTCTGAAACTTGTCTTTGAACGTAGAGTAGCTAAAGCCAAAGGAAGAAATAATGAAGTAAGAGAACTGAACAGAAGATTTCAAACGGCTGCTTGGGAAGACAAAACAAAGTATTATAATGAGATGTGCAAAGACCTGGGGTTAGAATACCAAAAGGGAAGAACATGCTTGGCATTTCTCAAGCTGAAAGAACTGGAAAAAAAAAAGAAAAAAATTCAAGCCTCAAGTTGCAAATAGAAGGAGTCTATGGGCAAAAAAATGAATGACACAAGAAGCCTCAAAAGAAGAAGGAAGGAATACGGAGTCACTGTACCAAAAATAATTAGTCAACATTTAACCATTTCAGGAGGTAGCATACTATCAAGAACCTATGGTACTGAAGGAAGAAGTCCATGCTACATTGAAGCTATTCGCAACAAACAAGGCTCCAAGAATGGACGGAATACCAACTGAAATGTTTCAACAGATGAATCCAAAGGTGGAAGTGCTCATTCATGTATGCCAAATAATTTGGAAGACAGATACTTGGCCAACTGACTGGAAGAAATCCATATCTTTGGCCAGTCCAAAGAAAGGTGGTCCAACAGAATGCAGAAATCATCAAAAAATATCATTAATATCACTTGAAAGTAAAACTATGCTGAAGGAAATTCAAAAATGGTTGCAGCAGTATATCAACAGGGAACTGCCAAAAATTCAAGCTGGATTCAGAAGAGGATGTGGAACAAGGGATATCACTGCTGATGTCAGACAGATGTTGACTGAAAGCAGAGAATACCAGAAAGATGTTTACCTTTGTTTTATTGACTATGCAAAGGCATTAAACTGTGTGAATCATAACAAATTATGGATAAAATTTGAAGAAGGGGAATTCCAGAACACTTCATTGTGCTCGGGTGGAATCTGTACATAGACCAAGAGGCAGTTCTTCAAACAGAACAAGGGGATGCTGCATGGTTTAAAATCAGGAAAGGTGTGTTGTCAGGATTGGAGCCTCCAGACTAAGACAGACTAGAAAGAAGGATGTAGTGGTCATCAGGAAAGGTGTGCACCAGGGTTGTATCCTTTCAGCATACTTATTCAAACTGTATGCTGAGCAAATAATCTGAGAAGCTGGACTATCTGAAGAAGAACTTGGCATAAGGATTGGAGGAAGACTCATTAACAACCTGCAATATGCAGATGACACAACCTTTCTTGCTGTAAGTGAAGAGGACTTGAAGCACTTACTGATGAAGATCAAGGACCACAACCTTCAGTATGGATTACACCTCAGCATAAAGAAAACAAAGATCCTCACAACTGAATCAGTAAGCAACATCATGATAAACAGAGAAAATATGGACTTTGTCAAGAATTTTATTTTACTTGTATCCACAATCAATGTCCATGGAAGAAACAGCAGTCAATAAATCAAATGACACATTGCATTGGGCAAACACTG
This sequence comes from Trichechus manatus latirostris, assembly GCF_000243295.1. Classification (NCBI taxonomy): domain Eukaryota; kingdom Metazoa; phylum Chordata; class Mammalia; order Sirenia; family Trichechidae; genus Trichechus; species Trichechus manatus. The sequence continues at coordinate 2,052,173 of NW_004444125.1, read as the reverse complement.
CTGCAAAAGACCTCTTTAAATTGTTAAAAAACAAAGATGCCACTTTAAGGACTAAGGTGCACCTGACCTCAGCCATGGTGTTTTCAATTGCCTCCTATGCATGCGGAAGCTGGACAATGAAGAAGGAAGACAGAGAAGAACTGACACCTTTGAATTATGGTGTTGGCGAAGAATATTGAATATGCTATGGACTGCTAGAAGAAAGAGCAAATCTATCTTGGAAGAAGTACATTCAGAATGCTCCTTAAAAACAAATATGGTGAGCCTTCATCTCATGTACTTTGGACATGTTATCAGGAAGGACCAGTCCCTGGAGAAGGACATCATGCTTGGTAAAATAGAGGGTCAGTGAAAAAGAGGAAGACCTTCAATGAGACGGATTGATATGGTGGCTGCAACAATGGGCTCAAACATAGCAATGATTGTGAGGGTGGCGCATGACCAGGCAGTGTTTCGTTCTGTTGTACATAGGGGTCACTATGAGTAGGATTCTACTAGAAGGCATCTAAGAACAACAACAATCACAATGTCACACACTAGTATATTATCTGTAGGTTTTACTAGAAACACTTATTAGATTAAGAATAGCCTTCTAGTTTGATGAAATCTTTTTTGTGTGTTTACTTTTTCAAATGTTTATTTTTCTCATATAGTTACAGTGACCACATGTTCATTTCTTTTCATCTGATAATGCGATACATTATATTTGATCCTTCATTCTTTCTATAAATATTCCTTGGGTGGTGCAAATGGTTAAGCTCTGGACTACTAACTTGAAAGGTTGGAGGTGCCTTGGAAGTAAAGCCTGCTGATCTACTTCTGAAAGTTCACAGCCTTGAAAACAGTATGGAGTGCAGTTCTACTCTGCATGCATGAGGTCACCACGAATTGGAATCAATTCATCGGCAACTAGCAACAACAATATGGTTGGAATTAGAGCACTAGAGAGAGAGAACTAAGAAAATAGGAGATGGTAGTCAGAGGGTGGTTGTATGCAACTGAGAATATGTAGACATTGCAGTTACAGACATGGAAATTATGATGTCTCACTATGGGAATGAATGACTGAAGTAGCACAGAGGACAAGATTACCTGAGGAGAGATGTTTAAGGAATTAATGAATTTTGGAAGAATAACGTATATGCATTTTGAAATCACCAAGCGTTAAGATAAGAATAGTGTTGGTGGCAGGAAACCAAGTGCTGAAGTCATTGAGACATGAAGAGAAGTAAGTAGAAAATAGCAACAAGAATTGTAAATCAAAAGAAAAAAAAAAATTGTCATTGAGTCGATTCTAACTCATAGTGACCTTACAGGACAGAGTAGAACTGCCCCCATAGGGTTTCCAAGGAGCGCCTGGTGGATTCAAACTGCCGACCTTTTGATTAGTATCCAAACTCTTAACCACTATGCAACCAGGGTTTCCACAAGGAATGGTAGCAATGGTATAATCTGATGCCATGTGGTTCAAAGCTGGAGCTTTTACAGGAGGAGGAAGGGAGAGTGGTTTAGAAGTAGCAGCGAAGTGTTGGTGAATACTTAACTCCTCCTTCAGTTGAGAAAGCTGGCTGTTATGTAAGCAACATCCTCAAGGGAGAGTAAGGTTTTTCTAAGAATAAGAAGTGGAAAGATATTTGGAGAAGATTTTTAGTATATAGGAAATTTTGCCAACAATTAACTGAATTTCAGAGGTCACTGGAAAAGGAACTCAAGAATTTAGGAACGGTTGAGAGATCGGGATAGAATAAGATATATGGGGTAATGTGTCTGAAGGGTGACTCAGGAGTCTGGATCGTCTTGTGGTAACTGGGCATAATGTGGTTAATGAAATTAGGCCTGATAAGCACAACACAGATATTGATAATGTTGCTCTGCATACTGGTGGAGTAGGGAGGCATAGATGTCTGGATTATATTTGTTGCTGTTGTTAGTTGCCAATGAGTAGCTTCTGACCCCACATGTGCAGAGTAGAACTGCTCCACAGGGTTTTCAAAGCTGTAACCTTTCAAAAGCAGACGGCTGGGCCTGTCTTCTGAAGTGCTTCTGGGTGGGTTTGAACTGCCAATCTTTCAGTTAGTAGTCGAGTGCTTAACTTTTTGCGCTACCCAAGCACTCCCCTGTTAAAAGAGGCCAAAAGTCTGGCAAGCATAGACTTAATTCCAGTTGAAGTCCTTCCTCTATGCTTGTGGTCCCATCTTGATCCCTGATCATGGGAGGAGCAGGTTGAAGGTCTAGGGTGGAGGATATGGTTATAGTTCCAGTGAATAACACCCACTTTTGATCTCTCATTGGGGAGAGAGCGGCCTATATTCTACTTTCATGCCTGATGATAAAGCTGTGGATGACTGGGGAAGCCTGGTTAACATCTGCCATGAGGGTCTCCTCTCTGCCTCTGATAATTGTGGGATGAGGCAGATAGAAAGACTGTTTTACTTTTTATGTGAAATATTAGCATCTGTGTTAATAAGTGAAATTTGCCTATAATTTTCCTTCATTGTCATGTATTGGAATCAAGGTCATCCTAGCCTCATAAAATGAGTTTGGGAAAATTCCTTCTTTTATTATTCTTTGGAACAGTTTGTGTAATACAGGGATTTTCTGTTCCATGAAGGTTTAGTAAAATTGTCTATAAAATTGTCCAAGTCTGATAGCATTGATGTTTGGGGAGGGGAGGATAATGAGATAAACATTTTTAACTCCCAATTTAATTCCTTTAATGAGTATTCAGTTTGTCTTTTTTTTTTTTTCTTTGATTAGCATTGAGAATTTTTTCATTTTTTTCTAGAAAATTACTCATTCTATCTTAGTTTTCAAATTTATTGGTATAAAATTATTTCCAATGATCTCTTAAGATTTAAAAAAGTCTCCCCTGTACCTGTAATTATATAGTCCTTATGATTATATTTGTCTCTTGAATACTTTGTTTTGGATTTGACTATTTTATTAGCTTTTGAAAAGTAAGTTTTGGTTTTGTTATTTCATTATTTTTTTCTTCCTCCTACTTTCCTTGTGTTAGCTCTAATTTTTTTTTTCTTATCTTTGTAAGTTACACATGTAGCTGATGGTCTTCATTCTTCATTATTTTCTTATTATGTGTTTTAGATGTAAACGTCCTTGTAAGTACAGCTTTATTGCCTTCCTTAAGTTTTATATGTGGTTGTTTTATCAGCCTCCGTTTTTGAATTCCCTTTTTATTTCTGACAGTGGAGCATTTCTCTTTCTTATGAGCTCACCTCTGTATTTTAAATGCTTTTTCAATTGTAATATTTTTATTTGTGGAAAAAGAAGTTTCACTTTAGTCTACTGCGTTGCTGGAATAGAAGACTAATACACCTCTTAGAGATGCTGATGATTTTTGTTTTTTTGGAATAAGACGGAAAATATAATGCAACTCTAATACTGAGCTTTCTGAAAAATAAGATCCCTAAGTCTGAGTAGTAATAGAAGAATTTATAGGCAGGAATGTTCCATTATAAGTTTTATTAATAATCTTTCAAAATCATTAGTGAAGGGGACAATAGCATTTTGTTTTCTTCATCTGTAAACTGAGAATAAGAAGCTCTTTCTGGCTCTGTCATCACAGTACTGTTCAGAGAGTAAAATGAGAATAGTAGGGCAAATACTTTAGAAAGTGGGCATCATTAAAACAGTTTCCAAGAATCTGGAGTCAGATATAAACGGAATGTACGTGAATGTGTTTTGTAGACCAGCACTACACGAATACACATCACTGATTATTATTTTTAAGAACCTATTTGTAGAAAACGCCACCCATCTGTCAGTTTGATAAACTGTGGTGGCTTGTGTGTTAGTGTGATCCTGGAAGCTATGCCACTGGTATTTCAAAAACCATCAGGACCACCCATGGGAGATAGGTTTCAGCAAAGCTTCCAGATTAAGACAAACTAAGAAGAAAGCCCTGGCTGTCTACTTTTGAAAACTAGCCAATGATAAACTTATGGATCACAAGAGAGCATTGTTCAACTTGCTTGCTTTGGACATGTTATTGGGAGGGATCAACTGCGAGAAGAGAACATCAGATTTGGTGAAGTAGAGGGCCAATGAGGACATAGAAGGCCCTGGGTGTGGTGGATTTGCACAATAGCCACAACGATGAACTCGAACATGCCGGTGATCGTGAGGATAACACAAAACCAGACCATGTTTTGTTCTGTTGTACATAAGGTCTGCATGAGTTGGAGTTGACTCAATGACAGTTAACAGCAACAACAAAGATTTGTAGGAGGAAATATATAATTTCTATATGCTTTCACTGTCTAGTCAAACTAGCACACTTAGAACACAGGCTGAACACATTAAATGTTCAATTAGTTGACATCAAAGGGTAAATGTTTGTAAGTTAATTCAGCTAACAGAGAATGAAGAGCTTGTTGTGTGAAGGGCACCTTTGAAGCTTCCATTTATCTCATTTACCTAGATATTGTTTCACTGTGCTACCTTTCAAAGACTCTACTACACCCTTCTCTGTATGTGATTTCTGATATTCAATTGTATTTTAACTGTAGTTATTAATGTTAACTATTACATCAAATAATATTGGAAATGGGCAGGATCTACATGAAAATTGATTAAAATTATTCATAAAACTCAATATACATGCATAGATGATAGGATGTAACATTTTTCTCTTCTTAAACTTTGAGAAGTTTATCATTAGATGTCAGGTATTTTAATCAAATTCTAAACCATAGCTATCTTTACTTCTAGTGATAAAGCATTTAAAATTGAACTGCTGTCAAATGGATAATCTAAGTTATGATAGCTAGTTATTCTCTTTTAATGTTTAGAAACTATTCTTTCCGGGATCAGAAGTATACTTATGATTTCTCTGCATTTTGGATATTGAAATTTCTCAAATAGTAGAAAAATGGTAATTTGTTCCCTTGACAGTTAACTTTGTATTGCAACTAACTCAATCCAAAGTAGAAATATTTTACTCTATTCCTTCATCTTCCATCTTCTTTTGATGTTTCGTAAGTCTTTCAATATTTTGCCCATAGAATCTTTCAGAATTTCAACTTGAGGCTTGAATTCTCTCTTCAGTTCTTTCGTCTTGAGAAATGTCAAACATATTCTTCCCTTTTGGTTTTCTAACTCCAGGTCTTTACACATTTCATTATAATACTTTACTTTGTCTTCTTGATCTGCCCTTTGAAATCTTCTGTTCAGCTCTTTTATTTCATCGTTTCTTCCTTTCGCTTTAGTTACTCTACATTACGAGCAAGTTTCAGAGTCTTTTCTAACACCCATGTTGATCTTTTCTTTCTTTTTAATGACCTTTTGCTTTTTTCATGTATGATGTCCTTGATATCATCCCATAACTCATCTGGTCTTTGGTCATTAGTGTTCAATGAGTCAAATCTATTCTTGAGATGATCTCCAAATTCAAATGAGATAGACTCAAGGTCAAACTTTGACTCTCATGGAGTTGTTTACATTTTCTTCAGCTTCAACTTGAACTTGCATATGATCAATTGATGGTCTGTTCCACAGTCGTCCCCTGGCCTTGTTGGGACTGATGATGTTGAGTTTCTCCATTGTCCCCACAGATGTAGTTGATTTGATTCCTGTGTATCCCATCTGGTGAGGTCCACGTGTATAACCACCGTTTATGTTGTTGAAAAAAAGGTATCTGCAATGAATAAGTCATTTGTCTTATAAAATTTTATCATGTGATCTTTGGCCACGTTTCTGTCACTAAGGCTGTATTTTCCAACTACCAATCCTTCGTTTCCAACTTTTGCATTCCAATCACCAGCAATTATCAATACATCTTGATTGCATGTTTGATCAACTCCAGACTGCAGAAATCAGTAAAAATCTACAATTTCTTTATCTTTGACATTAGTAGTTAGTGTGTAAATTTGAATATTAGTCATATTAACTGGTCTTCCTTGTAGGCATATGGATATTACCCTATCACTGACAGTATTGTACTTCAGGATAGATCTTGAAATGCTCTTTTTGACAATGAATGCTGCAAAAGACCTCTTTAAAGTATTGAAATGCAAAGATGTCACTTTGAGGACTAAGGTTTGCCTGACCCAAGCTATTGTATTTTCAATTGCCTCATATGCATGTGAAAGCTGGACAATGACTAAGGAAGACTGAAGAATGAAAATGAAAACAAGTCCATGAAAGTCAAAGTTTGACCTCCAGTCTATCTCATTTGAATTTGGAGATCGTCTTCAGAATAGATTTGACTCATTGAACACTAATGACCAAAGACTAGATGAGTTATAGGATGATATCAAGGACATCATATATAAAAAAACCAAAAGGTCATTGAAAAGAAAGAAAAGATCAGTGTCTTTGAATTATGGTGTTGGTGAAAAACATTGAATATACCGTGGACTGCCAGAAAAACTAACAAGTCTGTCTAGGAAGAAGTATAGCCAGAATGCTCCTTAGAAGCAAGAATGGTGAGACTTAACCTCAAGTACTTTGGACATGTTATCAGGAGGGACCAGGTCCTTGAGAAGGACATCATGCTTGGTAAGGTAGAGCGTCAATGAAAAAGGGGACGACTCTCAACGAGATGGATTGAGATAGTGGCTGCAACAATGGACTCAAACACAGAAACGATTGAGAGGATGGTGCAGGACCAGGCAGTGTTTCATACTGTTGTACATAGGGTTGTTATGAGTAGGAGTTGACTCGACGGCACCTAACGACAACAGGAACAACATTCCTATATCTAGATCCAAGTTATTAAGTTCTTCAGGTTTTATTTCTCATGGTGTTATAGATTTTACTAAAAAGTACGCACAATATATTTTACAGTACAAGCTATCCATGCATTCATTCATTCATTGCAAATGAGTGTGGAGGAGTTGTATACATCCTACATGAAGCCTGTTCTGATAATTTTAGCTTACAGAAAGCACTCTTTTGAGTACTTAAAAAGCTCACCTGTCCTATGCCCTGTGCTGTGTTACTGGGCAGTTTGCATGTGTATATGATGTGGCCCCACCTAGATCTGTGAAAGGGAACCTTGAAAAATTTTAGGCTGATGCCTCCCTGATGATACCTTAAATAACAACATATTTCCAAGTGTAAACTAGCTGAGACTCCATACTGTCCATGAGATATAGATACTATTACTCAAGCCCCCTCTCCCCTTAACCAGTTCCTGTGCTATGGGGAGTGTCATGTGCTCTCCATGTGCTTTTGAAAATCCTTGGAGCCTCAGGTTTCTGCTGATGATTTTCCAACTTTAACTTGCCCTGTATTTTTATTTTTTTTTTTTAATCTCATCTTAACATTTAACTGAATGAGAAACCCCATTGCTTTATCCCTGATACCTTTTCCTAAATCTTTCTACTTCCTTGGCCTCACCCACACTCCTCCTACCCCAAATACAACTCAAAAGAGGAATTTTAGTAATAAAATGATGGTGAAGGGGATTTCTGCAACATTGTTCATTAGATAATTTCAATGGAATGTAAAAGTCTCTGTTCCCAAAACCATAACTTGATGACAGCTATATATAACCCTGGTGGCATAGTGGTTAAGAGCTACCGGTGTTAATCAAAAGGTCAGTAGTTCAAATCCACCAGGCGCTCCTTGGAAACTCTATGGGGCAGTTCTACTCTGTCCTATAGGGTCACTATGAGTTGGAATCGACTCCACGGCAATGGTTTTTTATATATTTATTGCAAAAACTATCCTTAACCATTTCTGCTACAGAAGACTTCAGCTTCCAGGTATGCTTTTCTGACTTTTCTTCAACATCACAACACTCCAACTATTTCTCCCTTCCTGCAGAGCCTATTCAGTATGCCCAAACCCATACTCTGTTCCTGTCCTTCGTCTATTTATGCAAAAGTACATTAATGGGCTTAATAAACAGTAGTGAATGTTATGCTCTTTCTCTTTGCTTATTTAATCCCTTCCAGGGGCAAGGACCATGGCAGAGGATTGTTGCCTCCATGTTATGAATTATGAATTATGCCACCCGTCCTGCAGTAAAACAAATTTTATCTCCAAAAATGGAGGATGGTTAGTGGATATTTCTTCTGGGATGGTATCTGCAGATGATCAGGATCAATTATGTATTTATGAGAATTCTTGCTTCACTAATTAGTAACTTTCTGATCTTGTGTCTCAATTCCAGGAGATGTATATGTTGTTGTTAGGTGCTGTTGAGTCTGTTCCTACTCACAGAGACCCTATGTGCAACAGAAAGAAACACTGCCCAGTCCCGTGCCATCCTCATAATTGTTGCTATGCTTGAGCCCAGTGTTGCAGCCACTGTCTCAATCCAACTTGTTGAGGGTCTTCCTCTCTTTCACTGACCCTCTGCTTTACCAAGCAAGACGTCCTCCAGGGACTTGTCCCTCTTAATAACATGTCCAAACTAAGTGAGGTTAAATCTCACCATCTTTGTTTCCAAGGAGCATTCTGGCTGTACTTTTTCCAAGACAAATTTGTTCATTCTTCTGGCAGTCCATGGTATATTTAACAGTCTTTGCCAATACCATAATTTAAAAGCATCAGTTCTTCTTAGGTCTTCCTTATTCATTGTCCAGTTTTCACATGCGTATGAGGCAATTGGAAATACCATGGCTTGGATCAGGTGAACCTTAGTCTTGAAAGTGACGTCTTTGTTTTTTAACACTTGAAGAGGTCTTTTGCAGCACTTTTGTGCAATGCAACATGTTGTCTGATTTCTTGACTACTGCTTCCACTGTGGATCCAAGTATATATATGTAAATATATATATATAGCAAGACAAAAGCAAAGAGGAAGATGAAGAAAAAATGTATTAACCATGAGAAGTTGTGGAATTTTGATTATGATATTTAGAGATGAACTTCCTGGCAACCACAGCAGCAAGGGAAAACTTGTGAGCTTCATCAACAGTACAGAGGAAGTACACTCATTCCTCAAGAGGAGCAAAGTTTCTGGCATTTAATCACAAAAATAACATTCTTACTGGTGCTCTGATATGGTTATAGCCTTGACAATAGTTTTACAGCAAATTCAGAGCAGTTTCCATGCAACATTTGCTTGTATTGACTCTCTCATAATACTCAAAGGTATGGCATTATAAGACATCTTAGTAAAAGTAATTCTGTTGTGGCTAAGTTAATTGGTTCAGAAAGCCTCTTGGTTATGCCAAAGGTGTGAAGGATTCAGAACTCAGTACCACTGAGACCCTACTCTCAGACAAAATCTATTGTGCACTGGAACCTCACTCTATTCACAACAATGTATGTTTGACCTTCAAGTGGGTCCAACTTGTATCTTATTTTACAGAGTTTAAATTCTTGGGAACATAAACAATTCAGTCAAACTGGTTTTAGTCCCAGAATTCTGAGATTCTAGAGACAGCATAATATTGATGTGACAGGTTCTTGGTCAGAAGTTTTGGTAGCCAAACTTTCTACTACAACATTGTGATATCCTTTAGGATTCCTGGACTAAAGATTTAGGACTTGAGGATGCTAAAATATATACAATAGGGAACTACTCATCTGCAGGATCAGTCCTCTCATTCCCACCTATACTGCCTAAGGATGGTGGAGTCCTATTTATGCATAGCTCAAGGCTGAACTCAAGTCCAAGAGAAGACACACAAAGCGCAAGCTATTTTGGGTGCGCTTGCTCAGAACCTCACAGGCTAGGGAGCCCCTGGTGGGAGTAAGCCTACTTGGTGCTTACACAGCTGAAGGCTCCTTGTGCTCTTGGACTGGCCCATCACATGTGTGGCTTCAAATTGTTCAGACCTCAGGCTTCAAGTAATCTTTTGTTCTACTTTCCTGCTTTGTATGTTTGACTCAGTAGCTTTGCTTATTTTCTTAAAGTATTTCCTTTTGGTTTGTATTTCTTGGCTTGGCCCAGCTTGGGTTTTTCTAAACGTAATCTTCTTTGGAACCCCTAGCCATTTATAACACCACACCCCAGAATGACCACAAGTTGCTTTAGATAACTTCTGCTTCCCGAGGCTTGGGAGAGTCCTCAGGACTGTGCTGGCACCTTCTCTCCACCTGTGCACAGAGGGATCTTAGCAGCACTGTTGTGTAGGGTCTGGAACTCTCTTATTTACGGTCCAAGTGATGTGTCCAACGAAGACAAAGACATCCCATATGCTTGTCTTCTGAGTTTTTTTTTTTTTTTTTTGGTATTGATATTAAGAATATTGATTTTCTAAAATTACAAACTTCTCTACTTCATCTTTGGTGTTCTGCAACTGAGGAGGCCTTTAAAATGAAGCCAGGCAGAAAGACAGTTCTCCACAGCAGCCCCAAGTCTGAGAGGCAGCATTAGACCTCCTTTACATAGATCTACCAGCCTTTTTTCCCCCTGAAGAAAGACATAAAACCATTACCCCAAGATTGTCAACATTCCAAAGCAACTAGTCCTGCGGATTTCCTGCGTGCAAATGGTCATCGCCCTTCCCCAGAGCTGAGCTCCAGGCTGGAAGCTCTTGGCTCTGCAAGCATCTCCTTCAAAGAGGAAAATACTAGAGCCTCCTGAACCAACAATGAGACATGTTTGACTAGTGGTGATGAAATGTCTTCTATAAACACTCCCTACCTTACCCACCTCTGCTTTCCAGGATTGATTCACCACTGAAATATTTGTGTCACCCAAGTTCAAGTACATGAAACCAAACCCTCTGGTGTTGGCAGTTCTTGAGTGCCATAGAAAGCAGCATGAACGTCAGTGGTTAGGAAGATAATTAAATAGGCGAAAGCAAGCTGATGGTCTCTAGCCGGCCTTCCAGAACTACAACCTAGAGCTGGGCCTGGGCCTTTCTGGGTCAAATCAATCGTGCATGCTGGGAATCAGTGTTGTACAGTGAACTCCCCTAAAAAGTTCCTGGCCTCACCCAGTCAGAATACATACATCCATCACAGGAAGGGATGGGGCCAAGGCAATGACTAATGTGATTTCTTGTTCCACCATCAGCCAACTCTGAAATCTTGTTAATTCAAGTCTTTCTCCTTCAGAGCTTGGGGCTCTAACTTGATTTTACTCTTACGCTCTTTTAGGAAGACAAGGTTGGTTACACGTATTTTCAGAATAAGAAATATTGCAGGAGGACTAGCCTAATTATTTCCTCGGGAAAAAGGAAGGGAATAGTATTTAAGAACATTAGCCACAGTCAGTTTGCCTATATGTTGGAGAGAGTACCCGTATTTTCAGAAGCAGAAGTGACAGTATAAATTGATACTCACCTGTTATGAACAAAAAATTAACCTATACTTCTCTGTGAGTTAGTTATCCTGGGTGTACCAAGTCACTGGGAAAGACTGTCCCCAAAGTCATGGTCCAAAGTTGAGAGATAAGATTAGAAGGAGGTACAATCCTTTCCCACAGAACATTAAACTTTATGTTTCACTGATTTCTATGTTAGATATAATCATTATCTTCTCAGGATGGTCTGTAAAGTTTCAAATTAGCTATATTGCTTTTATATTACAGTATGGAACGCAAATAAAGGTAAATATATTAAGCTGTTTATTTTACTGTGATATTATGCAATATGTACTCTATTGGGTGGAAATAAGTAGATTAGAATTTTCTAAGCTAGAGTCTCATGAAACATTACTCTTAGGATTTTAATTAGGATGATATTAAAAAAAACTTGTTATGCATTGAAATAAGTTCTAATAAAAGCTGGTTAAATGAAGTTTAAAATGTTTCTTCACCTTAGAATCTTCAATACTCCAATATGCATTGTGAATCTCCAAGAGGCGCTTTTAGTATACTGCGTTATCCAAAGTTTTTTAGAAAGTAACTTCTTTTTTCTCCTTTTCCAAAACTATTAACATCTTCTTAAACACAGTTTGTTAAATTTTGGGTTAAGCAGTATTTCCTGTGACAAAACTAAACTAATGCAGCCTGTTTTAGAAGGCGTTAGAAAGTAGATATAAGCAACCTATGTCATCTTAATAACATTCTTTACGCCGTAAAGTAGATAGTTTTAAAAACAGTACCTGTAGAAAATTCAACTTCATATAGACTATCTGAAAAAGCAATGAAACAAACAAAAAATGAGCAAACCATCTGGCTACAGAACACCGCTTTATTGGGCTTAAAGTTGTTTGGGGCGGGACTATCACATTGTCCCCTTTGGATTATAAAATCTTGTGTGGCCCACCTGTGAAGCTGTTACCACTTGTAAGTTAACTTTTATAAAATAATCTACTCTGAATTATAAAAGGCTAACTTAAAATTTTGCCTTCAGAAACCGCCTATTCATAAGATTGCAACTTAAACCTATGGAAATTTAGACTTCCTACATCATGGATGTTTAAGCAGATGTTCCCCCGTTCAGACTTTACATTTCTTACCAATGTTGCTCTGAATCAGTGAAATGAGTCTATCTCCCAAACTGCAGTGCATACAGAGTGAAGAGAAAAACACTCTCTCTCAAACATCTCAGTCCCTCTCATAGTTCCAGTCACACCTCCTCATGTTACTGCTAACTTAGCCAAGCTGCTGGCATGGGATTGCTACTCAGAGCAAAGCAACTTTTCCCTTACTGAGCTAAGGGGCAGCCACAAGGCTCCTTTTAATCCAATTGTTTTAATTAAATTCGATCTGCTCAGTAAGTAATTTTCTTCCACTTCAGAAAAGTATAAATAGACTAAGTAGTTCAAAATTTATGTATACAGCTAACAGAGCTTACGCTGACCAATGCAATGGGACTTGATGTGAGTGAGCCTTTTTTTTTTCTTAATTGTCGTAAAATATAGATAACATAAAATTTACCCTTTTAACTGTGTAATTTAGTGACGTTTGGAGTATTCATGACCATCACCATCTATTTCCAGAACTTTTTCATCATCCCAAATAGAAAGTCATTCCCCATTAAACAATAATTTTCCATCCCCTTCTCCCTTCACACCATGGTAACCTCCATTCTACTTACTGTCTCTAACAATTTGTCTATTCTAGATACCTTATGTAAGTGGAATCATACAATATTTGTCCTTTTGCATCTGATTTATTTCCCTTAGCATAATGTTTTCAAAGCTCAACCACACTGTAGTATATATCAGAATTTCATTCCTTTTTATGGCTGAATAATACTCCATTGTACTTATATACCATAATGTTTTTATTCATCTGTTGATGTACATGGGTTATTTTCACCTTTTGGCTATTGTGAATAATGCTTCTATGAACATTTGTATGTAAGTTTTTGTGTAGATATATGTTTCAATTCTCTTGGGCATATACCTAGGAGTAGAATTGCTGAGTCATATAGTAATCATATGTTTAACTACTTGAAGAACTGTCAAAATGTTCTCCACAATGGCTATACTATTTTACATTCCCACCAACAGTGCACAAGGATTCCAATTTCTCTACATACTCACCAACATTTATTATTTTCCATTCTTTTTGAATATATGTATTAGCCATCTGTCTTAGTCATCTAGTGCTGCTACAACAGAAATACAACAAGTGGATGGCTTTAACAAACAAAAATTTATTTCTTCACAGTAAAGTAGACTAAAAGTCCAAATTCAGGGTGCCAGCTCCAGGGGAAGGCTTTCTCTCTCTGTCGGCCTTCTCATCAATGTTCCCCCAGACTAGGAGCTTCTCCGTGCAGGGACCCTGGGTGCAAAAGACATGCTCTGCTCCTGGCACTGCTTTCTTGGTGGTATGAGGTCCTCCTGTCTCTCTGCTCACTTCTCTTTTATATCTCAAGAAATTGCCTCAGGATACAATCCAATCTTGTAGATTGAGGCCTGCCTCACTAACACAACTGCCACCCATCCTCCCTCATTAACATCATAGAGGCAGGGTTTACAACAGGTAGAAAAATCACTTAATACCAGGAATCATGGCCCAGCCAAATTGATACACACATTTTTGGGGGGACATAATTTATTTCATTACACCATCCTACTGCGTGTGAACTGGTATGTCATGTAGTTTTGATTTGTATTTCTCAAATGACTAGTGATGTTGAGCATCTTTTCATGTGCTCGTTGACCATTTATATATTTTTGGAGAAATGTCTATTCAATTTCTTTGCCCATTTTTTCAATTGTGTTGTTTTTCTTTTTTTTAAAGTAAAAAGAAAGTTTTATTTGGCATATATTCATAAGGACAAAAATGGGAAGCAGACAAGCATGCTGCCACAGCCATGTCTGCCCGAGTCCAAAGAATATCACAGAATAGGCAAGAGTGGGAAAACGGACAAGCATGCTGCCACAGCCATGTCTGCCTGAGTCCAAAGAATATGACAGAATAGGCAAGAGTGGGAAAACGGACAAGCGTGCTGCCACAGCCATGTCTGCCTGAGTCCAAAGAATATTACAGAATAAGCAAGAATGGGAAAATGGACAAGCGTGCTGCCACAGCCATATCTGCCCTAGTCCAAGGAAGGTTACAGAATCATCAGTATATATCAACATCATAAAATAGGTACAATCGTTGAAAGCATCACTTTTTCACTGATTGGCTAGAAATTGTAATCTTACATTTTGCATCATCTTTCTTAACAATCATTGGTACGGGTTTCAGTTATGGAAGTCAGGAGTGTCTTCATTGGTCCAACAAATTTCTGTTCACTAAATGTTGATAGAAAAAGACAAAAGGTGAGAAGTCCTTTGGGTTAGGTTTTATTGCCTTTTTGTGAAACTTCCTTAAGATAATTTCTGAGATTGTCCCATCCATTGTCTTATCTCAGGGCCCAGTTGATGTGTCTTTGTGAGTTTGTGAGGACTCAGCTCCTGCTGGGTCACATCCTGTATGCTCAAGGAGAGGGAGTAATAACTCCAATATTATTTCCTAAATCAGTCCCTCATTTTGATCGGAGATTGGAGATAACACATTGATGATCAATACCTGGACTTAGTCGAGCTCCTAGATGGCGGCCATGGCAGGCTCTTTAAACTCACGGTGCTGGTTTTCCACCGGATACCATCTGGTTCTTCACCAGGTTATTAAGTAAGAGTGATGCTCCCATCAATAGCATTGCTGGAGTGAACAGACTCAATGTACATTAACATTTTAGCCCGAGGCCTTCTTTTGCCTTTTAGGTGTGTAAGACAATAGAGGACAAATCTTATTATACCTAATACCATCAGGATGCAGACCAAAAATATTACTATCCCTTGTAGTAGTGATCTAGCCCATGTACTTATTCCTGATGGTAACCAACCAAATATATCTGGTGTTTGTAAGGGTGTTACAGTGTGAACCAAGTAGCTTGTTGTCTAATTTTATGTATATCCTGTTCTACTTCTCCTGTGTTATTTATCCAAATGCAACAAGAGGTATTTACTACAGCACGGACTCCACCTTCTTGGGCTAATAAAAAGTCCAAGGCTATTCTGTTGTCTAATGTCACCTTGGCCAATAAGATCAGAGATTGCTGTTGTGCTTCCATCCCTCTAACCACTTCATCTGCTATTTGTCCCATGGTAATTGATAAATTTCTTAAAGATTTCTCCAATTCAAATATACCATAACTAGGAATTAAAGCTCTTAGAAATGACCAACCTCACCCTGAACGTTGGACCAATGGGCTTTCTTCTGACTTACATTTTACAATTTTAACATTATCTTTTCAATATTTACTAGCATTGTGACTATGAATACTTAAAAATAATCCTAAAGTTTCCGAAGTGCCTTGTCTATGCATCCGTCAGGAATCTAAACAAGATTGCCCATGTAAATTCACTGTCAGTTGGAAAGGAATCATCTAAATTAGAAACATATCTACACAGAAACATATATCTCTAAGGAGCACACAAAGTTTGTCTAGAAGAAACAGAAAATACAGAAAAATTTACATGTGATAACAAGTTTTCATTAGAGAACTAATGATTTGCAAGATGATACAGGATGGACCTCTCCTGTAGGAGGTCTTCAGTTAGTCTGTTTAAAATATACTAAGTGTTCTTCCCAAGGGCAAGCTGCCCCTCCTTGGTTTACCTGTTAACAATCATGGGTCACTTTCTCAGAAGCAGAAATGGAACCAAAGACAAAATGGAGTCTGAGCCATGATGTCGATCTCTTCTGAGAATCTGGTCTCTTTTAAGATACATAATTTTCTGCATCATAAGAGGGTGACAGTTTGATTACAAACATTTACACAGGTATTTCATAAGACATTGTCTTAAAGACTGCTTAAACTAATTACTAATTTACCCCAAACATAACTCTGTCTGATCTTTGAAGTTAGTTTCCTAAAACAGACTGAATTCTTCAAAAAAAAAGCTCACTACTCAGAGCAAGATGGTCTTACTAGTTTATCTGAACCATTGTTTGACTCAACGTATCTTCAGGAACCAGTTTTTTTCTCAAAGCTCAGGGTTCAAGAGGACACCCAAAGGCACATATCCCGTGTGGGTTGCCTCAATCTCCCTGAAAGCCAGAAATCTGGATTCCAGGAGAATTATAGACAACTCTCTCATCATTCTTTCCTTTGGATCATGATCTTGTTATAGAGTCTTTTATCAAAAATGTTCAATAAATGGTAATTGGACATCATCTGCTTTTTAAGATCCCAGGCACCATGCAGCAAATTAGAAAATAAAACAGAAACACTAACAATTATTTTGGGCCAATTGTCTGAAATAACCAATGAAACCATGACCCTAAGGTCTTTGAACCAAGGAAAAAATCTCTTGAGGTGTTTGTCTCTACATAAGCAGCATCAGTAACTGCTTTTCACGTGCCTCAACAGCAACTACATTCTGCAAAACCTCAGACTGAGTATTAATATAAATACAGCAACATTTATCTATTGAGGCACAAACTGTTTCTCAAGAGACTAACAGGAAATCTAATGCTGTTCTATTTTGTAAAATCATAGCTCAAATTTCAAATACTTCTCTGGTTA
>NW_004444125.1:1997987-2035120 GCF_000243295.1 Trichechus manatus latirostris | reverse complement strand
TATGGCCATGATTAATTGATAAACATAATATTCTTAATAGTAAAAGACATAAAGGCCAAATAAAATCAGTTAAAAAAAAACTTTAGATAAAAATATTTCTAAATATAGCCATTAACCATATTCAAAGAGCTTCAGATATAATGCATAATAATTTTGAGACAAAATACCATATAGTCAGGATATACCAAAAATATATCAAGATTATCAAATCTCTAAATACCTGAATAGTAATAAAAAAAACTTTATAGGTAAATGATGTGAATTCCTCAATCAAACCCTTGGCTTTGATAATGCTAGATTCAAAAAGATAAAGTTGAGATCAAGTTAGCAATAAAGAGATAATAATATAGGTCACTGTGAAACAATACTTATTTAAACAAAGATCTTAAAGTAAAACCCCTAGATTTCTTTTCTAAAAGCCATGAGGCTTAGTATTCAGACTCAGGAATCTTATTCTAATGAGAGGCCAAACCTTTGTCTTCCAGGCAGATTACACAAACAATAAATTAACCCTTTAACTCAGAAATTAAAGAAAATTTTGTTAACTGCGAGAAACCCAATTCTTTGCTTTATATGTTACTTAACATTAAAACTCCTAAATATCTCATAAATTAAACCATTAAACTTTAGTCAGCTAGATGAAACTTGACCATATCAAATAAATTTCTTTATCAATAAACCTCTTAAAGGTTGCCTTTGTTGTATATCTCTTATAATGTATCTCTTTCAATGGCAAAAATGAACACTTATTCGCAGACTTAAATATATATATCTATATATCCTTTTGTGGCATAAAAAGACAAAGTATATGAACTTAAATTATAACAAATATCTATTAACTTAATAACATCAATAAGCTATCTAGAATTTCGAAATTATTTTAAGCCTATGTATCATAAAACATAACTGTTGTTGAAAGAAAAGTCTATTTAAACATTCTAAGATTTCATTCAACTTTTACTACTTCTCATATTTTCCCCAATCTAATTTTAGCCCTTAAAGATTTTATCAATTGGCTTTGGAAATCACAAAGTCTCTGCTCACTTGACCAATTCACTGATATGGATATAACCATAAGTGTTTGGCTACTGCTGGAAACATTTTTCCAGGCCACTTCAGGTGTGTCTCATTGTGATTTCTGTAATTTTTTTTTTTTTTTTACTTCTTAAAGTTCCCCTATAATAGAGAGAACTTGTTTACAGTTCTATGATTAGAATCTACCCAATTTCTGGTAGCTATAGCAAAGCAGAAATTTTTTCTTATCTTTTGTCTTAAAAGAGTCTCCACCTAGCTTGAAAGGGGTCTTTCAAAAGTGTCCCTGGAGCTACAGGACTTTGGAGACTGGGAGGTGGGGAGGCCTGATCGTGCCCTGCCCTGACTCTCTTTACTCATGTAAGACATTTACATATGTTTAAATTGATGGAGGCATTTTGAAAGACAAAAGATAGCTAATTGCTTTCTTTTTTACTGTTCTGGAACTGCTACTTTAAGACAAAACTATCCTTGTTCCTTAAATAAAACACATTTCATATAATATCTAGCTTAAGTTACTTAAAAAGGTTTCACTTCTAAGATTGACAAAGTATAAAACATAAAGATCTTGGTGTACTTTTCAAATAGACCAATTTATATCAAAGTTTCTCGAAGTAGCTATTAAAAATCTAAATCACAAGACAGATACAAGACGCTGTTTTTTTCTGGATGAAGAAAGAACTGAGGTTCTATGACTAGCCTTACAAAATACAGCAATTCTTAGCCATAGCCACCAATTTAATACGAGACAGAAACTTAGACACTATGCTCTAGACCAGAAGCAAGCTCTTTCAGGGCAGTAAGAGACAGACAGACCACATAAACTCACTAGATAATACCACACAAAACAAGACTATGGGAATCCTAGTTTCTTAAAGTGTATATAGCAATTTTTGGTAAGATCGACTCAATTCAATGGAAAAAATAGGTACAGAACTACCACTTCTCCCTTAAATATCAAAACACAGGTCAGGAGCTGCCACCTCCGCCTGAGAATTTGGCAAAACAGGGAAGAGCTGCCACCTCTCCCTGCGAATTTGGCAAAACAGAGCACTATTTTCCAGGTTTTCTCTGAGCCACAAGAAGGTCCGAATTTTGCAGCTTATAGTGACTCAAAGCTCTTTGAAAATAGAATTACCTCTTCAAACGCCTGAATCCAGGCCTAAACTGCAGTTCACTTAAAGAGTTACTAAATGTCTCTCTTAACCAAATGATCAAGTGAAAATCTAAGACTCTCCTGAATCAGTTAACCGGTTTTACAAACAAATATGCCAAACAAAACTTAAGAAAACATGAGAAAGAGAACAACAAAGAATAAGCAAAGGTTCGTTTTCTGAGAGCACTCACCCCGTCAATGTCGAAGGGACATGGAGTGGGAACACATGGGTCCAGAAGATAGGACCTTTCTTTGCAGGCTTCTGCTCCACAGTCCAGGTCTCTTCGAAGTTGACTGGATTCATAGCTTCAGATCCTGCTCACAGCGCCATTAACTGTTGTAGAGGAAAAACATCACAAAGTTTAGTAAAGTGAAAAGAAAGTTTCATGTGGCATATATTCAGAAGGACAAAAGTGGGAAGCAGACAAGCATGCTGCCACACATGTCTGCCCGAGTCCAAAGAATATCACAGAATAGGCAAGAGTGGGAAAACGGACAAGCATGCTCCCACAGCCATGTCTGCCCGGGTCCTTGTTTTTCTTTTTTGTTATTGTTGTTGAGTTATAGGAGTTCTCCCTATATTTTAGATATTAATCCCTAATCATTTATATAATTTGAAAATATTTTCTCCTTCTGGGTTGTCTTTTCATTTTCTTGATCGTGTCCTTTGATGCAAACAAGTTTTTAATTTTAATAAAGTTCAGGTTATCTCTTTTTGCTGTTGTTGCTGTTGCTTGTGCTTTTGGTTTCATATCTAAGAACTCATTGCCAAATCCAAGGTAATGAAATTTTTCCCCTATGGTCTCTGCCAAGAGTTTTATAATTTTAGATCTTAAATTTAAGTCTTTGATGTATTTTGAGTTGATTTCTGTGTGTGGTGTGTGATGAGTCCAATTTCATTCCTTTGCTTGTGGATATACAGTTTTTCCAGCACCATTTATTGAAAAGACTGTCCTTTCCCTACTATAATAGTCTTGGCACCTTTGTTGAAAATCAGTTGTCCATATATGTGAAGGTTTATTTTCTGGACTCTCTATTCTATTCCATTGGTTTATATGTCTATCCTTATACCACCTATTACCACACTGCTTTAATGATTATAGCTTTGTAATAAGTTTTACATCAGGAAATGTGAGTCCTCTTTGTTCTTCTTTTTCAATATTATTTTGGCTATTTAGGGCCTCTTCAAATTCCATATGAATTTTAGAATGGATTTTTCTATTTCTGTGAAAAATGAAGTTAGGATTTTGATAGAGATTACATGAAATCTGTATATTGCTTTGGGTAGCGTTTTCATCTTAATATGAATTCTTCCAGTACATGAACATGGGATATTCTTCCATTTATTTAGATCTTTTTAAAATTTCTTTCAGCAATGTTTTGTAGTTTTCAATGTACTAGTTTTTTGCCTTCTCGGCTAAATTTATATCTAGGTATTTTATTCTTTTAAATGCTATTTTAAACAGATTTTTTAAATAAAATTTCTTTTTAGATTGTTCATTGCTGGTGTATAGAAATACACTGATTTTTGCATATTGATTTTGTATTCTGCAACTTTGCTCATTTGGTTTATTAGCTCTAACTTTTTAAAAAAATAGAATTTATAGGATTTTTTTATATAGATAGGCATTTCATCTGTGCTCAGAGATGGTTTTACTTCTTCTTTTTCAGTTTGGATGCATTAAGAAACAAAATGCACTGTAAGCATCAGCGAAAAACAAGGCTCCAGAAATTGATGGATTATCAGTTGAGATGTTTCAACAAATCAACGCAGCACTGGAAGAGCTCAGTCATCTATGCCAAGAAATTTGGAAGACAGCTACCTGGCCAACCGACTGGAAGAGATTCATATTTATGCCTCCCAAGAAAGGTGATCCAACAAAACACAGAAATTATCAAACAATATCATTAATATTACTCTCAAGTAAATTTTTGCTGAAGATTATTCAAAAGTAGCTACAGCAGTATATCAGCAGAGAACTGCCAGAAATTTAAGCAGGATTCAGAAGAGGATATGGAACAAGGGATATCATCGTTGATGTCAGATGGATCCTGGCTGAAAGCAGAGAATACCAGAAGGATGTCTACCTGTGTTGTATTGACTATGCAAAAGCATCTGACTTTTGGATCATAACAAATTATGGATAACATTGCAAAGAATGGGAATTCCAGAACACTTAATTGTGCTCATGAGGAACTTGTACGTAGATCAAGAGACAGTCGTTCTAGCAGAACAAGGGTATACTGCGTGTGTTAGTCAGGAAAGGTGTGCATCAGGGTAGAATCCTTTCACCATACCTATTCAATCTGTATGCTGAGCAAATAATCCGAGAAGCTGGACTATACGAAGAAGAATGGGGCATTAGGATCTGAGGAAGCCTCATTAACAAACCACGTTATGCAAATGACACAACCTTGCTTGCTGAAAGCGAAGAAGATTTGCAGCACTTACTAATGAAGATCAAAGACCACAGCCTTCAGTATGGATTACGCCTCAAAATAAAGAAAACAAAAATCCTCACAACTGGACCAGTAAGCAACATTATGATAAACGGAGAAAAGATTGAAGTTGTTAAGGATTTCATTTTACTTGGATCCACTATCAATGCCCATGGAAGCAGCAGTCAAGAAGTCTAAAGATGCATTGCATTGGGCAAATCTGCTCCAAAAGACCTCTTTAAAGTGTTGAAAAGTAAAGAAGTCACCTTGAAGACTAAGGTAAGGTGCTCCTGACCAAAGCCATGGAGTTTTCAGTTGCCTCATATGCATATGAAAGGGGGATGATGAATAAGGAAAACCAAAGAAGAAGCGACATCTTTGAATTGTGGTGTTGGCAAAGAATATTGACTATACCATGGACTGCCAAAAGACTGAACAAATCTGTCTTGGAAGAAGTACATCCAGAATACTCTTTAAAAGCAAAGATGGTGAGACTATGTCTCACATACTTTGGACAAGTTGTCAAGAGTAATCAGTCCCTGGAGAAGAACATCATGCTTGACAAAGTGGAGCGTCAGCAAAGAAAAGGAAGATTCTCAACGAGATGGATCGACACAGTGGCTGCAGCAATGGGCTCCAGCATAACAAGGATTCTGAGGATGGCACAGGACCCAGCAGTGTTTTGTTGTGTTGTACATAGGGTCGTTATGAGTTGGAACCAACATGATGCACCTAACAACAACAAAGGTATAAAATTATATAAGAAATATAGAAAACAAATAGCTAAATGACAGAAGTCTATCTTCCTTTATTCATGATTGCTTTACATGTAAATTGATTAAACTTTCCTATTAAAGGTGAAGAACGGCAGATTGGATGAGAAAACATGATCTTATATGCTGTCTACAAAAGATTCACTTTAGATACAAAGACACAAAGAGATGGAAAGGATGAAAAAAGATATTCCATGTAAATAGTTTCCAAAAGAGAGATGGAGTGGCTGTATTATTGTCAGAAAAAAAATAGACTTTAAATAAAAAAAAAAAGGTTGCAAGAGACAAAGAAGGACATTCATTTTTCTTCATTCTTTTTTCTTTCTAATCCTCAAATGGGATACTTTCAATTGTCTTATCTTCAGGTTGGCTTATCCTTTGTCCTGCCTGCTGAAATCTTTTATTGAACCCCTCATGTAAATTTTTCATTTTAGTCAATAGACTTCTCAGCTTCTGAACTTCTGTATGGTTCCTTTTCATTATTTCTATCTCTTTATTGAAAAATTCTCATTTTGTTCATATATTGTTTTCCTGATTTGTTCATGGTTTCCTTTAGCTCATTAGGCATATTGAAGATAGTTGATTTAAAGTCTGGATTTCTTCAGGGATGGTTTTTGTCAAATTCTTCTTTTTCTGTGAAAGGACCATACTTTCCGTTTCTTTGTGTTTTTTTTTTTTTTTAATTTTTGTTGAGAACTGGGCATTCTGAGTATTATAATTTGATAACTGTGAAGATTTGGTTCTCCTGCTTCTCAAGGATCACTGTATTTGCTGGTTGAGGGTTGGAGCCATCCATCCATTTGTGATTTTTTTCAAACTATTTTTGTGAAGCATATATTCTTCGTTGTGTTTGGTCGCTGCAATTGCTCCTCTATTCTATCTGCTATCATCCAGTGACATGACAAAGATATCTGTAAATGTTTGGCTCAAAAAAAGAAAAAAAAAAGTAAAATGGTAC
The DNA here is from genome assembly GCF_000243295.1 of Trichechus manatus latirostris. Taxonomy (NCBI): domain Eukaryota; kingdom Metazoa; phylum Chordata; class Mammalia; order Sirenia; family Trichechidae; genus Trichechus; species Trichechus manatus. Next base: position 2,028,762 of record NW_004444125.1, on the reverse strand, counting down.
TACCATCTGTTTAAATCTTCTGATAGGTGCCACAGGGGGAGGCCACTTTAGCCCATAAGGCTGAGACCAATGCAAGTGCTTTCTTTGGTCCCTCAAGAAATGTATAACACCAAATATTTGGAGGAAAAATCCCTGTCATCAGTCAGATGTTCCAGGAATGTGGGCTGCTGCCCCAAGCCTACCGTGAGGCTGAGCAATGGGAGACAGTCGCTGGTTCATGCACACCACTCAGGGGCCTCTCCCTTCATCAAGCACTTTTCTGGTTGTTATAAGCGTCCTTTCAGTTTCCAGAGTTCTAAGAGTAATTTATTCCAGTAGCTCTTTCAGGCTCAATGTTTGCTGTGGTGGAGGAACTCAAGCTTAGAGCTCCCCACTTCACCATTTTTCATGACCACTCTTTCTGGAATATTACCACAGTGACTCAGAAACAAAATCAATTCATGTGAGAGTGATAAAAGAAATAACACCTCACTCAAGTTGTAATTACCATTCACTGAACATTCGCTATGTGTTGTTGGTAGCTGTTCATTATTCTCACTATACTTCATAAGGTAGATATTCTTACACCCATTTTACAGATAAGTTCAGTGAGGTGCAGAAAGTTTGAGTGATGTGACCAAAGCCTCCCACCTCCTAGTTGGTGAAGCCAGCATTCAGACTCAAGTATGTTTGAAGTCAATGCCTTTGCTCTTGCTATTGTATTGCCATCATTCTGCCTCTTTCAGAGTTACCCACGAAAGTTTAACCTCTTCATTTCTATGGCCTAAGAGTCTAGATTTGACAAACTAAGTCTGAGTGAGAATTTTTATTTTTTTATTTTTTTAATCACGAGCACCACAATATCCAGATTAAATTGAATCTTTCAAATTTTCTCTAAAACTGTCATGGAGACACTGGAGAAAATTAAAACTCACACATCCACCAAGATTTAGGCTTAACATGCAAACTTTATGCAGAACTAAGAGGATCTTACATAAATGCAAGACCGTGCAAGACTCTGACCCTCTCCTTTGACCCTTGCTCATATGATGTTGCTAAGAAAACCAGCTCACACCAAAGCAAAGAAAAAGCTATTTCCTTTTTTCTCTCTCTACCTATAAATTAAGAATTACCAGATCTTTACCGGGACACATAGTAGCTGTCGCTATACTTCAAAAGGGTTAGCATTTGAAGGAACCATGCTCCCCAGGGTGGGGCTGTGGTGTGGATGAGTATGGGTGTGGTGGTGAATAAGGGCATGGAGGAAGGAGTAGGAGGGTTACAGAAAAGTGTGTCAAGAATTTTACATGTGGTGAGACTCAAAGATGACATTAACAATAATAATTGTAATTTATTACGATACACAGAAAATGATTCTTTTCCAAAAGCATGCTTGCAAACTGGTATGACTCAGAGCCTGTTTTCTTAAGAAAAGTCTGCATTTCTTTATTTTTTTTTCCTTAGTGGTCAAGAGGATTGATTTGGAGTCAGAAATAATTGGGTTTAGATCTCATTCTGATCCTTACTAGCTATGTTACCTTGACAAATCATTTACCTTTCATGAACTTCCGTTCACTAAACTGAAGTATGAGCATGATTGCCGTTGCTGTTAGTTACCACTGAGTTGATTCTGACTCATGGAGACCCCACGCGTGCGAAGTAGAACTGTTTCTAAGGTTTCCAAGGCCGTGACCTTTTTTAAGTAGATAACCAGCTCTGTCTTCCTAGGCACCCTGGGTAGATTTAAACCGCCAACCTTTTGACCTCTAGCAGAACACATAACCTACTACGTTTGTGCCACTCAGGATCTCCATAATAATTATAATACCTATTTTAAGGGGATGTTATGTGAATTAAATGAGGTAATACATGGAGTATTCATAGGCTGCCACATATCTGGAATTCAAAATCATTAGTAATAATAATAGTGTGCAAGACCCTGGCAAGGCTCTCTTCCTGTATTACTAGTAAGCCAAGAAACACTCCTTCAAGGCAAGTATAAGAGATAGATGAAACTACTTCACATGTCTACCAGCAGTAGGGACAAGATTTAAATTGAGGTCTGACTGCTCTCCAAAGTTAATACGCTTTCCTTCGTACCATATTTTGTCTTGATCTTGTTAGACTGATACTTAAGTGTTTAAGAATATTTTTGAAAATCTTAAAAGTAATCATTAAAAGAATTAAAAACAAATATGTACCTACACAAGTACTGGAAAGACAAAACATAGTCTTTGAAGTTGAAAAACAAAAGAAATATAAAATATACATGATAAATACAAAGCACAAAAAAAGGTGACGGCAAAGTAACATAAATTAATTGTAAAAAAGAAAAACAAATGGTTTCACATCCATAATAAATGACTCAGCCTCCTTTGGGGAGCAGAAATAACATCAATAAAATAAATGTATACTCTCTAAAATGAACAAGCTTGAAACAAAATGACACAGAAAGTTCAGAATAGTAAGACCGGCAAAGATTTATCAGGTAAATGCAAACATAATGAGGGGAGAGGGAGTTGGAGGTTGGTGCTGTGTCAACTTGGTTATTACTCTGGAATGGTTTCCCAGAATCTCTTTCTCTTTGTACTTCCAGGTTAGAGCTGGCATAAAAGGAATTCACATGATATTTTCAAGGCAGAAATGAGCATCAACTCTCTGAAGGTCACTGTGGTTAGATCGAGGAGAGCAGACAGATGTAGAGGCACCAGTGAGTCCCAGCTTGTTCTTATCCCTTTATCCATCCAGAGCTTCTTCCTGACAGCTGGCCCTGCTGACCAGTAGCCTCTCTAGGCACATCAGCAGAAGACTGGCAGTCGACCTACAAAAGAGGTGGTTGTGCAGAGGCTTTAATTTTCCATATACTTTTCCACTAACTTCCCTTCATGGTCTCACTTTGGCAGCTGACATTCCTAGTCTCCAGACTTCCCTGAAAGCTGCAACTTTTCTACCCATGCCAGTGCTGTGGGAGCACTGATTAGTGGCTTTTCTCTGATTCTCTAACTGCCCCTTCAGACTCTTGCTTGCCCAGCTGCTCCCATAATTATAAAGAGCCTTATTCCTTTCATAAATTTCTTCTTCCATGATACTCAGAGACGTTCTGATTCCTGATTGAACCTGAACAGTACAGGTGGGAATATTAGTTTTAGGCAAAGTATAATTTCAACAGAAGTATTGGGCAGATATGACACTTTTTAAAAACAAAAGCCCAAATTCACAATACATATAGTAATAGTTGTTAATCTTTATTCATTTAATATCATGATATTGGAACATACCAAGGAAAACCAATTAGAAACGTAAAGAAAAATGGGAGTACCTAATGACCACTTACAGAAGTTATCATAAACTAGACCATAAAGAAAATCTCAATACATTCCAAAATTTACAACAAAAGTTTTATAGGGGTCTTTTCAGATTGTATGATAAAACTGTAATTCATATTTTTGTTTAAATTAAAAAAGAATTTGTCAAAACAAAATGAAGCCCTTCTTAAATAATTTATTCCAAAACAATATTTGAAAATAAATTCAGAATGTTATATATCAAAACCTATACTCAGGGACAATTATTATATAGAGTTAATTTTTTATTAACGGACAAAATTATGAATTGAAGAATTTAAAAATATGACAAAATAAATCTAAGTAGATTGGGTGGAAATATTTTTTAAATTACCTAAAAGAATGATGACAAACGTAGGAGAAAATACAAAAAATTGGAGTAATGACAAGGTGAAATTTCTCACCTTTATTTAATCATACGTTTAATCCTGTATTAAATAATACACATTTCTAGAAATTGACTTCTAAAAGTGATGTCCTTATAAAAGACGAGAGACACAAAAAAAGACCAGAGGAAGGATGACCATGTGAAGATGCATCTATAATCCAGGAACGTCTGGGGCTACCAGCAGCTGGGAAGGAAAAGAGAGGACTTTTCTCTTGAGATTTTGAAAGGATCGTAGCCTGGGCGACACTTTGATTTGGACTTCTAGTCTCCAGAACTGTGAAACAATAAATTTCTGTTGTTTAAAATTACTGACTTCGTTGAAATTTGTTACAGTAGCCCTAGAAAATAAATTATCTATCACCGGTCTATGTATGTATGTATGTATGTGTCTCTCTCTCTCTATCATCATCATCATCATCATCATCATCATCATCATCATCATCATCATCATCATCATCATCTATCTACCTACCTACCTATCTATCCATCCCTCCATCTGTGAGTCCATTTGTCTGTCCATCCATCAGTCCATCCATCCATCTCTCAATCTTTCTGTCGATCTATCAATCTGTTTATCTTCTATAATCCATGTATATTCTACCTATCTAATTGCTAAAATATGTATTATAAAACTATAATACTTATAATACAGACATAAGAGTTAACAGCCAGTAGAATAGAATATATAATTTTCATACACAGTGTAGTACATATAAGAATGTGGCATATGATGAAGGAAACATATCAAATCTGTGAGAAAGCAGTGGCTTATTTAGAAAAATGGCTAAATATTTTAAAACTAAGACTAATCTTGCATCATATAATCAGATTAATGCCAGATTGATTAAAGAGTTAACTGTAATAAAAATAAATTGACTAATGGATAGAATCTATGATAAAATGTATGAATCTAAGAATATTTATCTTATTTTGGGTCAAGAAGAGACTCTTTGGTTAAAAATAATTGAAAAAATAAATTTAAAAAATTGAAAGATATGGCCATGAAAGAGTCAGTCTTTGGTTTTTAAAATTCACCATAAATTATCATAAAAACATGTAAGAGACAGTAAAATTACTTACAACTTTAACAGATCAATATCCTAAACATCCAATACTCTTACACATCAACTAGCAAAATTATCACAACAGGAAAAAATTGGCAGAAAGTATTTAAAAAAAAAAAAAACAACGGCTGTTTTAAAAAGAAAAAAAATGCATGTGCATGTGACCTATTTATAAATAGGTAAATATTCAAGGTTACCAGTAATCAAAGAAGTTCAAATTAAATCAAGAATGTACTATTCTTTGCTATCACATTAGTAAAGATTTTTAAAAATGCTATAATACCTGGTGTTAGTAAGTGTATAGAGAAATGTACATTATCCTGTTTTGTTGGTTAGAGTGAAATGATATAACTGAGAAAGACACTGAGGGACAAAGCTGATTGAAATTCAGTCTATTGGCAAAGAGTAAATATAGAAGAAATTGTTGAAACCTCTAAATGGATAAGGTATAGTAGGGTAAAAATTCAATGAAGGGAGTGGAACCCAGTAAATTTTTGAATTTAGACAAAATGGCTTATGGTAAAGAGATTAAGAGTGAGTGTTCCCATAAAAGTTGATGGGATCACACTATGTGCAATTATGGGGCATTGGGAGGAATGGGATATAGAAAGCAAATGTATATAGCACATCTAAGAAATATGTTGCTGTTGTTAGGTGCCCTCAAGTTGGTTCTGACTCATAGCAACCCTATGTACAATAGAATGAAACATTGCCCAGTCTTGTGTCATCCTCACAATTGTTATGCTTGAGCCCATTGTTGCAGCCGCTGTGTGTCAATCTCTATGAGGGTTTTACTCTTTTTTGTTGACTCTCTCCTTTACCAAGCATGATGTCCTTCTCCAGGAACTGGTCCCTCCTGATAACAAGTCCAAAGTACCCGAGATGAAGTCTCTCCATCCTTGCTTCCAAGGAGCATTCCAGCTATACTTCTTCCAAGACAGATTTGTTCCTTCTTCTTACAGTCCATGGTGTATACAATATTCTTCAGCAACACCATAATTCAAAGGCATCAATTCTTCAGTCTTCCTTGTTCATTGTCCATCTTTCCCATGCAAATGAAGTGATTGAAAATACCATGGCTTAGGTCAGGCACACCTTAGTCCTCAAAGTGACATCTTTACTTTTTAACACTTTAAGAAGTCTTTTGCAGCAGATTTGCCCAATGCAATAGGTTGTTTAATTTTTTGACAGCTGCTTCCAAGGGCATCAATTGTGGATTCAAGTAAAATGAAGTTCATAACAACTTAAATACTTTCTCCATTTATTATAATGTTGCTTATTGGTCCAGTTGTGAAGGTTTTTGTTTTCTTTATGTTGAGGTGCCATCCATACTGAAGGCTGTAGTTTTTGATCTTCATCAGTAAGTGCTTCAAGCATTCTTCACTTTCAGCAAGCAAGGTTGTATCATTTGCATGTCTTAGGTTGTTAATGAGTCTTCCTCCAACCTTAATGCGGCATTCTTCTCCATATAGTCCAGCTTCTCAGATTATTTGCTCAGCATACAGATTGAATAGGTATGGTGAAAGGATACAACCTTGACGCACAGCTTTCCTGACTTTAACACACACAGTATCGTCTTGTTCTGTTTGAATGATTGCCTCTTGGTCTACGTACAGGTTCTGCATGAGAATAATTAAGTGTTCTGGGATTCCCATTCTTTGCAATATTATCCATAATTTGTTATGATCCACACAATCAAATACCTTTGTATAATCAGTAAAACACAGGTAAACATCTTTCTGGTATTCTCTGCTTTCAGCCATGACCATCTGACATCAACAATAATATCCGTTGTTCCAGGTCCTCTTCTGAATCTTGATTTTCTGGAAGTTTCCTTTCGATATACTGTTGCAACCGCTTTTGAATGATTTTTAGTATAATTTTACTTAGGTGTTGTATTTATGATATTTTCCAGTAATTTCTGCATTCTGCTGGATTATCTTTCTTTGAAATGGGCACATGGATCTCTCCCAGTCTGTTGGCCAGACAACGGTCCTCCAAATTTCTTAGCATAGACGAATGTGCACTACCAGCACTGCATCCATTCATTGAAACATCTCAATTGGTATTCTGTCAATTCCTGTAGCCCTGTTTTTTGCCAATCCCTTCAGTGCAGTTTGGACTTCTTCCTTCAGTACTATTGGCTCTTGATCATGCGCTAGCTCCTGACATGGTTGAAACTTGACCAATTCTTTTTGGTACAGTGACTCTGTGTAATCCTTCCATCTTCTTTTTATTCTTCCTGCATCATTCAATATTTTCCCTGTAGAATCCTTCAATATTGCAACTTAAGGCTTTTATTTTTTCTTCAGTTCTTTCAGCTTGAGAAATGCTGAGCGTGTTCTTCCTTTTTGGTCTTCTAATTCCAGGTCTTTGCAAGTTTCATTACACTATTTTCTTTGTCTTCTGGAGTCACCCTTTGAAATCTTCTGTTCAGCTCTTTTATTTCATCATTCCTTCCTTTTGCTTTAGCTCCTCTACACTCAAGATCAAGGTTCAGAGTCTCTTCTGTCATCCATTTTGGTCTTTTCTTTCTTTCCTCTCTTTTATATGACCTCTTGCTTTCTTCATGTATGGTGTCCTTCATGTCATTCCATAACATACCTGGTTTTCAGTCATCAGTGTTCACTGTGTCAAATATATTCTTGAGATGGTGTCTAAATTCAGGTGTGATATACTCAAGTTCATATTTTGACTCTAGTGGACTTCTCTAATTTTCTTCAGCTTTAACCTGAATTTGCATATGACTAATTAATGGTCTGTTCTACAGTAGGCCCCTGGCCTTGTTGTCACTTATGATATTGAGCTTTTGCATAGTCTTCTTCTGCAGATGTAGTCTATTTGATTATTGTGTATTCCACCTGGCAAGGTCCACATGTAAAGTGGCCATTTATGTTGTTGGAAAAAGGTATTTGCAGCGAAGAAGTCATTAGTCTTGCGAAATTCTGCCATTTGATCTCTGGCATCATTTCTGTCACCAAGGCCATATTTTGCAACTACAAATCCTTCTTCTTTGTTTCCAGCTTTCGCATTACAATCACCAGCAAATTATCAAGGCATCTTGATTGCATGTTTGATCAATTTCAGGCCACAGAAGTTGGTAAAAATCTTCAATTTCTTCATCTTTGGCTTTAGTGGTTGGCATATAAATTTGAGTAACAGTCATATTAACTGGTCTTCCTTGTAGTCATATGGATATTATCCTATCACTGACAGCATTGTACTTCAGGATTGATTTTGAAAGGTTCTTTTTGAAATGAATGTGACACCATTCCTTTTCAATTTGTCATTCCCAGCATAGTAGACCATATGATTGTCTAATTCAAAATGGCCAATACCAGTCCATTTCAGCTCACTAATGCCTAGGATATTGATGTTTATGCATTCCATTTCATATTTAATGACTTTCAATTTTTCTAGATTCATACTTCGTATATTCCATGTTCTGATTATTAATGGATGTTTGCAGCTGTTTCTTCTCATTTTGAGTCTACCACATCAGCAAATAAAGGTCCCAAAAGCTTGACTTCATCCAAGTCATTAATGTTGACTCTACTTTGAGGAGGCAGCTCTTCCCCAGCAGTATTTTGAGTGTCTTCCAACCTGAAGGGCTCATTTTCCGGCAGTGTATCAGACAGTGTTCCACTGCTATTCAAAAGATTTTCACTGGCCAATTTTTTCACAACAGACAGCCAGGTCCTTCTTCCTGGTCTGTCTTAGTCTGGAAGCTCCACTGAAACACGTCCACCAAGAGTTGACCCTGCTGGTATTTGAAATAGGGTGGCAAAGCTTCCAGTGTCACAGCAACACGAAAGCCACCACAGTACATCAAACTGACAGATGCAAGAAATACATACATATTATACAAATGTTATATATACAATATAAAAGCACTGTAGATGACTCTATTATTACATATGCATGACCACAATCAATTAAATAAATTAGATAAGATGTCTACCAAGTTTTCAAGAGAGTTGTACTACCAAAGAAGCCAAAAGTTTGCTGAGATAGGCTCAACATTCTACATGGAAAAAACTTACTAAAAAAGTTGTTCTGCCTCCAAAGAAAGCATATTCTCTAATGCCAAGAAGTGGCCAAGGAAGATAATGGGAAAGAAAGATTCTCCCAGGTAGTGGTGTTAAGGACCATATAGAAAAGTGGGCTGGGCAATCACTTCTAGGAAGCAGAATTAAGACCTAATCAAAGAACATTTCCAACCTTAATGTCTCCCAAGCAGAATTTCACAATTTCTACTGATTTCTGCTGCTGTATGATTCCATTCCCAATATATAATATATACCCAGTGTATATTGTGGTTTTCCTGTATCTGTTTCACATAATACATTGGATGTGGGGGGAACATATAACTTGTCTTTTTGGGCCATAGGTTTCCAGACCAAGAGGTATCACATCTTAGGCATGATGCAGAGCTTACTTGCTATCACTCAAATACACTGAACTTTGAGCTGAATGCAGTGACTAGATGCGATCGAGGTAAGTGTGTTTTGCATGTGGATAGAAGAGGTGATATAATATTTGGTAAGCAGAATTTAATACAGTGGTAGACATTACTGCTTTCTACCAGGTAGCTCTGCTTTTCCTCCTTCAGGACACCTGGTGGGGCTGCACTTCCTTGCCCCTCCTAGAAGTTAGGCATAACCATGTGGTTTGTTTTGGCCAAAGAAATGCAAATGGAAGTGGAGTACTCACTTTGGAGCAACTCTAAGAGCCAGTGCACAACTGCCAGTTCTCTTTTCTTTGCCACAGCCATGAACCATGCCCCAGATGGAAGCTTCATCAGCTTGCATCTTTGAGTGAAGACCAGTTGCACAAGAGCCCCTGGCTAACCATCGATGAACATGTGAAATGAGCAAGAAATGAACCTGGCTTAAAATCACTGAGATATTAGGGCTGTTGTTATTGCAGCATAATTTAGTCTATCTTTACTGAAAAATTTTGTATTTTCAGAATTTTTAATTATGCCAATCAGAATGGAAGTAAAATTATATTTAATTATTGTTTTAATTTATATTTACCTGAATACTAGTCCAGATGAACATTTTTTTCATATGCATATTGGTTTATGGATTGCTTGTTTATCTCTTTGCTTATTTTCTGCCAGTAATCCTCTTCCTTCTCCTATTTTATTTCTTTGTAGTTCTTTTTATATCCTGGATTCTGAACTTCTGTTAGTGCATGTCCAAATATGCTTGAGGTGTTATTTTTAATTTATTTATGGGTGTGTTCCACCAGACAAAAAACTTTTATGTTTTTTAAATGAATTAAATGTTTTTGTGTAGTTTGGGCTGGTACTGTCTTGTTCAAGAAATCCTTCATTGCCTAAATGTACTAGTGATATTTTCTTCTAGAAATCTTAAGATTTTAAAAAACATTAAGGAAGCTCTCTTTATCATATAGAATTTAATTGTTTTCAATATATGTAGCTAATTTTCTCCCACCACATATTGAATAGCTGAGTATTCCCCCTCCCCTTCCCGGATTTGAATTGCTGCTACTGCCATATAACAAGCTCACATGTGAGAGTTAGTTTGTTTCTAGACTCTCAGGGCTGTTCCATTGAGCTTTACCCTCTCTGCATCAGTTCCAAACAACTTTAATCATTATGCCTTTAACATAAACCTTGATATCTGTAGAGCTATACAAGCTTCGTTATTTCTCTTCAAAACTGTTTTGAGATTTTTGACCTTTACTTTTGCATATGAGTATTAAGGTAACTTCCTTTTTCACAAAAATCTTGTTGAGGATGTTAAAGGAATTGTATTGAAACAATAGATCGATTTAGGGAGATTCGATGTATTTATAATATGGCGTTTTATCATCCATAGGCAGAGGATACCTTTGTCATTCAGTTCTAAATATTTGTAATTTCTATTATGATTTGTCCTTGAAACCATGGGCTATTTAGAATGTTTTTTTGTGATTATAAAATTATGAGAATTTGGGGGTATGTTTAACCATTTCTAATCTTACTTGATTTTAGTTAGAGATAGTAATAGGCATTTTACAAACTATTGGGCATTTGGTGACATTTTCTTACAGACTGACTGTATTAGTTTGCTATTGTTGCACAACAAATCACCCCAAATTCAGTGGCTTAAAACAGCACCCATTTTTTAGCTCACAGTCCTTAGAAATCTGGCACATTGTGGCTGGGTTCTCAAGGGGTCAGCCTGGCTGAGTTCTTGTCTGGAGGATCTGGAGAAGGATCCTTTTAGAAGTTTATCCTTGTTGTTGGTAGAATACAGTTTCTTATGGGTATAGGACTGAGATTCCTGTTTCTTTGCTGGCTATAAACCAGGATGACTCTCAGCTCCTAGAGGTCACCTTCATTCTACACCTTGTAACCCCTTCCATGTTCAAAGCTAGCAATGGAAAAATTTTTATGCATTCAATCCTTCTCACACTTTGAATCTCTGACTTCCGCTGTTTCTGACCTCTAGACATTGATTTAAAGGGTTCATGTAAGTAGGTCAGGCCGACCTGGATAATTTCCCTACCCCAAGATCAACAGAATTGGGACCTTAATTACATCTGTGAAAATCCCTTCACAGCAATACCAAGATCAGCGAGTAACTGAATAACTGGGAGAAAGTGTGTCTCCCCCAGGGGCTGGAAATCTAGGGGGTCATCTTAAAATTCTGCTTACCACAATACTGCTGAATATGTGTGCTTGAAAAGAGTATGTATTGTTTATTTTCTGTGTTCAGTGTTTTATATATTTCTGTTTGATTGAACCTACTAATTATGCTCTTCAAATCTTCTATGTCCTTGCTAATTGTATAGGTTTCAATGCATCCAGATCTATGTTTATGTTAATGTCCTGAATCAGTAAAAGGAGTAAAATTTAAGATTTCATTATTCATAAGAGGGTCAACTGAAGTTTCCATTTTTTTTTCTGTTATTTCTTTCCCCACTCAAGTTTTTAAGAAATTGGCAAGAGTAAACTCCTGCCTATTCCAAAGACACACCAGCTCATCTAAACTTCTATCGTTTGTTGATACTCTCCTCTTGGCATGGGAATCTTGTCGCCTTGCCTTCTACATTCTTCACTTTAATTTTCCCAAGGTATCCTTCAAGATACTTCTCAGTCATCTCTTTATGTAATGGTTGACTATAAGGATAGTGTTATAGTTCTTCATATGTGGCTAATACTTTATTTATTCACTCATTCAATCAATTTTCCCATAAGAAGCTCTCATAATGTTATGTATTTCTCATTTTATATGCATATATAATACATACTATACTATACCATACTATAATGTACTATAATATGCAGTATAATGTATAATATTATGTAAGGAACCCTGGTGGCACAAGGGTTAAGTGCTCTGCTGCTGACTGAAAGATTGATGGTTTGAACTCACCCTGCCGCTCTGTGGGAGAAAGATCTGTCAGTGCCCTGCTGTAAAGATAACAGCCTAGGAAACCTTATTGGCCAGTTGTACTCTGTCACATAGAGTTGCTATGGGTTGAAAATTGTCTCAACGGCACCTAACAACATAATATTATGTATCTCTTATACAATATATATATTAGTTGCCATCGAGTTGATTTTGTCTCATGGCTACCCCTTGTGTGTCAGAGTAGAACAGGAATCTGTAGGGTTTTCAAAGGCTGATTTATCAGAAGTAGATCACCAGGTCTTTCTTTTGAGTCACCTCTAGGTGGACTCAAACCTTCAACCTTTTGGTTATCAGCCAAATACATAAATTGTTTACACCACACAAAACCAAAACCAAACCCACTGCTGTTGAGTCAATTCCGACTCATGACCATAGGACAGAGTAGAACTGCCCCATAGGGTTTCCAAGGAGCGGCTGGTGGATTCGAACTGCCAACCTTTTGGTTAGCAGCCGAGCTCTTAACCACTGTGCCACCAGAGTTCCTTCACCACATAGGGACTCCATATACATGAATATAAATATACTTGTGTGTGTGTGTGTATGTGTGTGCGTGAGCATGCATAAATCTTTAACTATATTTGACCATTATTTAGACTATACTGTCCGTGGTTGTTTATGAAGTATGGGAAGGAACATTTGTTGTATTTTAGGTTAACAATGTGTTCCTAGTGTCCAGTGTGTTATCTGGTCCATAGTAGCTGCTCAAATATTTCTTGAATAAACAAACGGGTAGATGGGCTAGCATTTACACAATGTTTACTATGAAGCAAGACTTTCATTAAATTACGTCCTAAGAATCATTTCGTATCTTTGTTTTCCCCACTAGTCTGTAGAATCTTTCAACCAGTGTGATCTTCCTAGTCTGCAACATCACTCTTTATTACCTGGTACTTCAATAGCTTCTTTAGTGCTTTCCCCACATCCTATTTCACTGACCTCCAACCCATTCTCCACAGAGCAGTCAGATTCAGCTCCCAGAAGCATAAATATTTGTATCACTATGCTTGAAACATTTCTTGAATTAAGTCTATACTCTTTAAATTAATTTATAAGGAGGTAACACTAGATCCCAGTTTACCTGAGACAGATTATTTTATGCCTATTGTCCCAGAATAAATATTAATAGACCCCTCTCCAATCTCAAAGAAGTTCCAGTTTGGATAAGAAACTAGAGTCCCAGCTAGAATAAGTTATATGGTCACCCCATTTATATGGTCCCGTGTGATCTTTTATCTCTTCAAGCTATGTCAGTTGTCCTCTCTCTCTCGTTCAAACTGCTGAGATGCCAGTCCATACCCCTTGGAGAAAGTGTCCAGTCTTCAAGGCCCTCCTGAAACAGTAGGTTAAACAATACAAGACCTTGGTCATTTCACATGTGCTTGATGTGAGTGGAATAGAGTTGATTGATGCATTGCGTACAGAACTCCTTTTGGGTATTTTGATTACTTGGCAAACTTATGTCTGTGAAAGCATTTCTGTATGAGCAACTAAATGATAATAACACTCTCTTAATTCTTTGAGCTGATCTCAGAGTAGTCGTTGTTGAAAACAGGATGGAAATCACTTATTGCATTCACCACAAGTGAACCACCCAGTTGAGCCTTAACAATGTCCCCAAATTTTTCACTGTGTATTACTCTCAAAATTTATACTGCTATTTTTGTCATGATTTCTAAACATATTAACCATTAAGGCTGATGGATACAACTCATAGAACATTACTATAAGTTCAAAATGTGTTCCATACATTATTTAATTCTTACATTAACAGTGCAAGGTATTTTTATTTGTATTTACAAAGAAATTCAGATTCTGTCCATTTTTTCAGGCACATCTCGTGAAATATCCAGTGCTTAAGCCCAAGAATTCCTCCATTTAAGGCTAGTGCTTGAAGCGTAACCATTTATAATCATGATGGATGATTATCTAGTAGGTAGGTAAACAGTTATTCAAGAAACAATGATCAGTTTGGGTTGAACGTACAGAATTCAATAAATTAATTTGTTTATTGTAAAAATAATTTTTGAGCAAGGAAATCATGTACTCTGCCTTGGGCATTTGGAATTTTAAGATAAAAATGACATAGTTCCTGACTTCAGAAAACTTACAGTCTTGTCAAAGAGATAATTCCCATATAAAAACATTGCAATAGTCTATGAAAAATGTCTTGCACAATGTTTGACGTACAGATGACATTTAAGTATATACTATTTGAATAAATGAAATAAAGCATACATGAGAGAAAGGACAGATAAAACTACCAAGCTCAGGGGCAGCATAGAGGAAAGAATTTTCTGCATGGAAAGTTGACAAAAACATCACAGAAATGATGATCTTGAAACTGGTTACTCAAGGGTACGCTTGAGTTTACTCGGTAAAGAGCTACAAAAGGGTGTTCTTGGCAGAAGGAATAGCTTGATAAACATATGGAGCTGTACTAAAAAACCTTGGTGTGTTCAAGAAATGAGTAGGGGTTCAATGATCTGGAAGAGGTCCTCAAAATTTCATAAGCAGTGTTTTATTTGGATGAGTAAAAGTAACAGCCTTGATAGCACTGCTGTTCATCACTAAAGTTAATTCATTTTGAAAAAGTACATTCTTAATATCTCAGACTATCATCTGGATGCTTGTTGGTTGGAAGCTGGAAGAGACCAGACATAGTTTGGATGGATGTAGTCTGAAGCCATAAGCCTAGCTCTTCCGAGACTTTCACAGGACCTCTGGCATCACAGATAGTAGTCTTTGAGTGAGAACAGCCTCTTCTCTAGGAGTTGTTCTATTTGTCCACTATGTTCCAGATAACAGTGGTAAAACTTGGACAGTTGGGGCCACTCTTCCTTGAACACACTCGTCTTAGGAGGATCAGAGTCTGGTAACCACTTGTATGTTCCCAAAGATCATTTCAATACCAGTACCTCACAGCTTGTGCAGGGCCCAATGTGCTGCTGTGTTCCTTTGAGAAAGAGAGGCGGGGCCATGGGGCCTGTACCACATTCAAGAGGAGCATTTCCTGAGGGTGTTGCTATGTCGGAGGATTCACTTCTGTGTAGAAGCCTTGTGAAAGGGCACACAGACCAAACAAACAAAAAAGCGACAGATGTGAATGTACTTTCTGCCACGTTTTTCCCAGAGACAAAGGTTGAGTTGAGAACACAAAGACACTACAGTAAAGACTCCCGTCTCTATACCAGGGTACGAAAGACCATTTAATTGTATATGCGTGTGCGTGTGCATGTGTGTGTGTTATGTGCACGCGCGGTGTCTGACTACTGTACTTTAACAATAATTCCTCTTGACGTTATACGAGGTTAGCAAGTCACCTCAAGACCACCCTGCTTGAGGATTTGCTCTCCACGCAGAGCTGTATGGACTCTTTCAGCTGAGAAATGTCACCCAGCACCTTTCATATTTATGGTGACTCATAAACAGGAAACCAGCCCTGTCCGCGACATTGTAACTTTTTCATATCTCAAATCCTTTTATGAAAATGAGAAAAAAAAAATCCGCTAAACAAAACAAAAGAACTAAGCTGCCTTCTGCTCTCTGGGCCAAAATAAATATTGCCAAATTAGTAAGGCATACTGAACAAATTAAGCGCTAAATGCAAATTTATCGACTGAAATCCAATGGCAGAGTCACCAAAGAGCTCGCAGTGGTGGAGTGCACTCCTGCAAGGAGGTGTTTGTGTTGGCGAGTCTCTGCAAAGAGACATGGGAACAGTAATACAAAAAGAGAGCATTTCTGTTACACCCAAGATGAACAGTTTGTTTTAGAAAGTTCAAGTAAACAGTGTCTAACATATATTCACTGAATTCAGAATCTCAGTTGCTACCAAGAGGGAGGTGAAAAAAAAAATAAGTTGGCCAAATATCTTTTAAAAAAAAATCTCATTTGGAAATGTTCAAGCCAGCATCGTAAATCATCAGATAAGATGGAGACGTATATACTTCCTCATCCCCAAACCGTGAATAAGACCCAGAACTGCTTCACCAGGCCAAAGAGAACTTTTCCCTTAAGGATATTTAAAACCTTCCAAAATAAGAAGATTTATCTTAATATTTCCTAATGTCCCTTATGGAATATGTATCCTGTATCCTTTTAAGTTATAGGAATCATTTATGATGGTATTTAAAAAAGATGCATATTTCTGTAATTCAATGACTGATTATGGAGAGGTTGGGGTTGAGAGTGGATAAGCTTGTAACTGATTCCATGTTTTCCACCCCATCATGAACTCAATAACTTGCTTTTCTACTTTGCTAGCTCCGTTCATCCCTTCTAACATAAAAGATTCTGAAATACAGGAAAATTACTGTTTGTGTTGGATGTTGCTTGGATGTTGATTCTTCTTTAGCAAAGTGTTCCCACAGCTTCTTGGGACTTCCCATAAAGTCTTGCATCTCTTCTTTGACACCAGATAGCTAAAGAAACCAAGTGTTATGGGTTGAATTGTGTCCCCCAACAAGATATGTTGAAGTCCTAACCTCCAGTACCTGTGAATGTGACTTTATTTTTAAATGGTGTCTTTGTAGAAGTAATCAGTTAACATGAGGTCATACTGGAGTAGGGTGGGCTCTCATCCAATATGACTGATGTCCTCATAAAAAGAGGAGAAGAGACATGGAGAGATAGAGGAAAGATGGTAATGTGACAGATGAGTTATGCTGCCTCAAGCCAAGGAAGGGGAGGCTGCCAGAGGCTAGAAAAGACAAGGAAAGAGCTTTCCCTAGAGCCTTAAGAGAGAACATGGCCCTGCTGACACCTTGATTTCAGATTTTAGCCTCTAGAACTATAAGACAGTAACTTTCTGTTTTTCTATGCCACCCACTTTGTGGTAATTTGCTACAGCAGTCTTAGGAAACTATATAGCAGGAGACACAAACGTCAATCTATCATACACTAAAGATTGGGAATAGAGTAGGAACACCATAGAATGTCAAACATAGAAGGATATTTAGAAAGTTGTACTTTACAGAGGAAAAAATTAGAGGCCCAGAGAAGGGTTGTAACATGCTCAAATTAACACAGTGAATCAGAGTCAGAGAAGTTGTTGTTAGAAGATCTTTTTCCCTGACCTGTTGACTCTGAACCAAGTTTTTTCTAAGTGCCATTCTGCCTTCCACACAGTTATTATTTAGAGATCTCTTCTGTAGATCATATTATCTTTATACACCCAGCAACACAGAAAGGAACAGAATTAAACATCATCTTCTCCATGTCACCTCCTTGCTCAAGAAAATCCAATCCAAACTCCTTAAGCAAGTTGGATTTTTGGCCTTGGTTGGGCAAGGCAGGGAAAACCTTAGAATCACCAGGAAGATGATAAAAGAATCATAAAGAGGAAAAGGCCAACAAGTTAGGACTCCTGGTGAAAGGATCAAAAACCAAACGTTGTTGTTGAGTTGATTCCGACTCACAGTGACGCTATAGGACAGAGTAGAACTGCCCCATGGGGTTTCCAAGGAGTAGCTGGTAGATTTGAACTGTTGACCTTTTGGTTAGCAGTAGAGCTCTTAACCACTGTGCCGCCAGGGCACCTAATGGAAGGAAAACATTAAAATTTAGTGGGCAGAAATAAAATGACTTAGGCATTTTTATCTTTCCTAATACGATGTTCCCTGAGAAAATGGCTACAGTTACATTCTTTTCTAAAGTATCTAGACAGCCAAAGAAAAGAGAACCAACTTTATTAAATTTATTTACATAGCACAATTTCAGTGAAGTAAAACTCAGCTAGCTAGAACCCACAGTCAGCTGACAATCCCTCCAGCCTATAGGCCTCACAGAGCCTAGCAGCCAACCTCATGAATGCAGCTTAATTTACCTGGGACACCCCAGAATCATCTTACATTTATTCTAGGTCAACAGTCTAGGTAAATAAGGACTCACACTTATACTCAGAAACATGTCCCTAGAAGTATAAGAAAAGCCTGAAGGGTTTAAAAAATAATAATATTGTAAATAAAACGTTCACA
Organism: Trichechus manatus latirostris; assembly: GCF_000243295.1. Lineage (NCBI taxonomy): Eukaryota > Metazoa > Chordata > Mammalia > Sirenia > Trichechidae > Trichechus > Trichechus manatus. The sequence goes on along the minus strand of NW_004444125.1, from coordinate 2,010,582 downwards.
TTACTCCATTCATCAAGGCTGAGGAGTGGACTACATGGCATTTTACAGGCATATACACAACCATAAACAAACAGCTAAAACAAAACAGAAGTTAAAACAAAATTCTTTTGGACTCATTTCAACCAGAAATAAAATATGTGTAAGTGCCTAGTAATAAATAAATATCTTTTTGCTAGTATTTTAGTTTTTTTTAAGGCTCAGTTGTTAAAAGCCTGGTTGCTAACCAAAATGTCAGCAATTCGAATCCACCAGCTACTCCTTAGAAACCCTACGGGGCAGTTCTACTGTGTCCTATAGGGTTGCCATGAGTCAAAATTGACTCGATGGCAACAGGTTGGGTTTTTTGTTTAGTTTTTTTTCGAAAACTAGACCCCAGCCATTGGACTAACATTTTGTGAGCGTCTGTCCACCTCCTTCCACCCACTGTGCAGGCACAGTGGTCACTGTGGGTAAATGGGGGTTAGGTCTTTCCCACGTCATTTCAATTTGCTGTCAGTATAGTATTCTGGTATCTGAGTACTTGGGCTAGAAGGACGTAGTCACAAAACACGAATCTGTTTAAAAAAATTTCCTTGCCTCTCCATTACCAAAAACATCTACAGGTTTAAATCTAAATTCTTTGGCATTGTATAAAGGCTGTCAGCCTGCTGACTTCTCTGCTCTCATCCGCTGCTGCTCCTGTATTTTATGCTCTCACCAACTTGAATGACTTGTCGCTTCTTTCTCTTATCTCTGTGGCTTTGCACATACTGTCCTCATTTGTGCTTAATATGCCCCTCATCACCCCACCCTTCCTTGCCTGCTAATTCATATTTATATTTAAACTTCTGCTCAGATATGATGCCTTCCGATAACTTGCTACCCTCTTTTTCCACCTTAGTTTAGGTTTGATGCCCCTTTGTGCTAGTATTAAACATACCTTTATCAAAATGGTTACCATATTATTCTGTTATGGACCTTGAACTCCTTAAGGGTGGAAGACAAGATCTATGCCTTATTCACTCCTGATATTCTAATTCCTGGTACATGGCCTACCTAGCTCATTGTAAGATTGCAGTAAATGTTTATGATAGGAATTGTATATACATAAGTGTCACTCTTTTTTCCCCACTTTACATTGCAACCATTTTGATGGTTACTAGTATTAATTACATTGGAGCCCTGGTGGCGTAATGGTTAAGAACTCGGCTGCTAACCAAAAGGTAGGCAGTTCAAATCCACCAACCGCTCCTTGGAAACCCTATGGGGCTGTTCTACTCTGTCCTATAGGGTCGCTATGAGTCGGAACAGACTCCATGGCAGCTAATAACAACAACAACAACATTATTAATTAACTGGCACCATAATGCGGCCCGAAAAGCCAATTAGCCTTCTAATAATCTGTGCCTTTGTCTTGGTCCTGTTCTTGACTAGCGCGGCCTTGATAAGACATTTGACATTTAATCCATAGTGTCTTTATCTGTAAAATAATAATATGATTAGAGCTAACTCTGCATCAGTCATAGAAATAAGAAACAGGATTTCAAAAATCCCAACTCATAGTCAAACTAAAATTTCTCAAATTGGCAGAAAGTGAGTTTTATTTTCTACTTATTTATTTAATACAAGGCTCTATATTTAGATATGCATTTACTGTAGTACAGGCATTATCCAACAGACTAAAATAAAACAGTAATTTAGGAACATTGCACAGTAAATTCCTTGATGAAAATAGCCAATGTTTACTATTATTGCTGTTTGATTCCTAGCAATCTCTCCCTTGGTTGAGTATTAGAACAGACCCTCAATGACCCTGATTCCTGGTGTAGGAATCCACAGCCAGAACCTTAGTTACAAGCCAGTTCCTGCTGTCCACCTGAGCAAGACCTTTCAGAAGGATGGTCGGCTCCAGGGATGATATGTTCCACCATGAGAGGACTGGGTGATTCTGTGATGTAAATTATCATATGTTGTTTATTGGGCAGTTTCAAACAATAGGTGTTCTCTAATATGTAGATGCTTTTGCTAGTTAGTAGTAATTTTACTTTTAACTTCAGATGATCTGCCCTGAAATACTCTTGGGTTGGCTAATGTTTCCTACCTCAAAGGGTGATTGCTCACATTAATTAAACTATGAATGAGAGCATGTTGAATAAACTGCAGAGCACTCTACAACTTTGAGGGGAAATGGTTATTAGTAAGGATACTAATGGAGGTGCTGTATGGGAGCCCTGGTGGTGCAGTGGTTAAGCGCTCAGCTGCTAACCAAAAGGCCAGAGGTTCGAAACTACCAGCCCCTCCATGGGAGAAAGATGTGACAGTCTGCTTATGTAAAAGTTTATAGCCTTGGAAACTCTATGGGGCAGCTCTACTCTGTCCTATGGGGTCACTATGAGTTGGAATGAGTTGGCTATGGTCAACTTACAATCTGTGCTTACTTTGAGAGCTATCTCCTATGAAAGCATGTGTAGGACATAGTAGGGTTTGTGTTTGAGGACAGATTTTTCTAAAGCAGTTGGCTAGTAAGAGAATGGCTAAAGGCAGAATGGGTTGGAATTGAATAACCATCTTGGCCACAATGATGGCCACTGCTCATACAAAAGCAGTCCCTAAGGAGCGACCACCTTTTAAGTCTTAGGTGATTAAGAACAAAGTGCTGGGGCTCAAGGCAAAGCTTAGAGTCACGAAGGGTTGCTTGAGAAGCAAAGATCCTGTGAGAAATAAGCCAGGTTCCCCCACCCACCGATTTCTCTGACAATTCTTCCGTAGGTCTTCTTTCAGATCTCTCCTTCATCAGTTCTCTTTTCAGAGATTCCCATTGCACATAGATGCACTCCAAACTCATCATGTAAATCTATGTAAATCACATAATACAATGCCTAGCACTTTTAAAACTAAAACCAAACCAAACTGGTTGCAGTAGAGTTGATTCTGATCTCCAGGTCTTTTTTCTGAGGCACATTTGAGTGGACTTAAACCTCCAACCTTTTGGTTAGCGGCTGAGCACATTAACTGTTCGCAGTGCCCCGTGACTCCAGCACTTTTAAGGACGTAATAAATATGTATCACTAATCTTGTTGTATTATGTTCATCATCATCATACTCATCATCTTTATTATCACTATCATTATCATTTATTTAATCTTTGCAACATCTTTGCCAGCTTCTTAATGAAGAAAAGCTGAAAGTCAATCTCACATTTATGATAATTACTTATAGTTAGTCTTCTATCAGAGGGTCTAAATTAATTATACATGAAAAATAACAAATTTCATTTCAGAAAATTCATTCAGCATATTGCAAATATTCCTTTTCATGCCTCCATAAATTTTATAGTTAAAGATATCCTCAAGTGAGGTAAAAGAGAGGTATCTGAGCAGCCTCAATCAGATAATGTTGCCTTAACCAAGCTCCTTTCTGCTCTGAGGTGCTGTATCTTCCATATATATAGACTTGATGGTCCATACTATGTTGTGCTCAGTTGAGGATGTAAACCTTATCTTCTCTTTACATTTTCCCAATGTCTTACACAGGACTTTGCACACAGGAAGCATTTAGTACAGCTTCTGCAATGAGGGGATGAGTTGTAGATTTCTCTGGGGTTAGGGTTGGACCAGCAATGTCTTCACTGAGTACGAAGACTGATTGTTCTGAGGACAACAGATTATCATCTATTGCTTATTGGACAGTTTGAAACAACAAATGCTTCTGAATATGTAGATATTTTTGCCAATTAATAGTAATTTTACTCTTTCACTCAGCCACCCATTTCTATAAAATCTCATTTCCTCTTCAAAAAAACAGACTTGACACAAGTGAGGGTGCATATATGCATCAGAATGCTCACCACATGCATGCATGTGTACCCCAGTACCCTGAGGTGCAGACTTTAACCTCCTTCACACAAAACAAACACCCGCCCCAAGTCCATGCTCCCAGGCACGCATACTTCTCCAGCTGGCAAACATCAGCACAAATGCACATGAGTTGGTACAGCCCAGCACTTGCACACGTAAGTGCTACGTGTACATATAAACCTGACATGCACACACACTAGGTGTGTCTGAAATTGGGACTGAGAATCAGGCAAGTTCCTTGAATCTCAGCCTGTTTGGCAGTCAACCAGTACACAGTTGCATGGAGTCAACTTGGACTCAAGGCGACACCGTGTGTGTCAGAGTACGGCTGAGCTCCACAGGATTTCAATGACTAGTTTTTCGGAAGTAGATTGTCAAGCCTTTATTTCCCAATGTGCCTCCGGGTGGACTCAAACCTCCAATCTTCAGTTAATAGCCTAGTGCTTTAAGTGTTTACACCATCCAGTCACACCACTATTAAATGTCGTATCTAAAAGAAAAATAATTCTATCTCCTGCAGACTGAAGACAGACTTTAGTGTTTTAAAGGACCCCAAATACGGACTCCTCTCTGACTTTGTTCAAGGCTAGCTCCTGAACAATGCGTAAATTATGTCAGGATCAATGAGAGGAATACACTGCCTTCTTTAAGTGCTTTTAAGAGTGGTGTCTCAAACTCCCAATACAATATTACTATTGTCTCCAGAGCTCAAGCATGTTGTTTTATCTTTGAGGAAGTTTATTCCTAGATAGAGATCTTCATAACACCAGCGGAAAATGGAGGCATTGACAGGCTGGATCTCATTTATTGCTGGCGTATAAAAGCACCATTTAAAAGCTGGGTGAGCTTTCTCCTCAGCTAATACAGCCACTTGTCCTGGTCAGGCCATCTGCCTTTCTGGAAAGCTCAAGTGTTAGGAACCAGCTCAGTTACTGGAAGAATCCACTGACTTGTAAAGGCCAAGAGGGACGAGAGAGAGTTTAAACTTTAACTTCTTCAGACATCTTGGGACCATCACAAAAATGAATCAGAAACACCCACTGTAAGCATTTTTCACAGTCACTGTGTAGATGACAGAAGATAAGAGGTGTTAGCAAAGGTGGAAAGTTCTATACTGATAGCATCTTAAACCTGTACGGATGGAGACACATACTTCTCAGGAGTTCCCTGAAAGGTTTACATCACTGGTATTCTTCTGATCTACAGACACAGAGAGAAAAATCTATCCAAAAATCACTTTTAGAAAAAGACCCTCCCACCCAACTCTGGAATGTTGAGACTAAAGGGCCCAAGCTCGATATCTTTCTTTTTTACAGAATAATAAAAATCAAAAACATTAAAAAAAAAAAAAAAAAAAAAAGAGGTGCTTGCTCCCAGTTACCTAATAAGGTAGAGGCCAAAAAAAACTTGAGCCCAAATACTCTGATTTTCATTCGCGGGCACTTTTTTTCTCCCCACAAGACTGTACTCATTTACCTCTCCCTCAATGACCCATGAGAACTAGGCATTGGTCAGTGAAAATGACTTTTGACTCAAGCTTTTATTTATTCTCTTTTTTAATATGATGATTTGTGCAGAGGTTTAATTAACTCTTAAACATATTTGGCAGAGGGGGCGGTGAAAAATGAATTAAATTGTGATTTTTTTTTTTAAGTATTTTATCCTAGTGACAAAGGATATGGAGACTTTTAGAACAGAGTTTTCAAGGTAGTGAAGTAAGAGAGTCTTTTTTTGACTTCTCCTTGCCTCAGGTGTAGATGGGCCAACTCCCTGTAGTCTCATCCAGGTCAGTATGCTGCAGAACTATGAGCGGAAGCATGAGTGGCTGCAGATATTCTGGGTTTTTCTATCTCATACCAAAGACCAGGAATCAAAGAACATTTGAATTGTTTACACACATTTGGAGTGGAGATTCATGTTGTGGGCTTTAGACCTGGCCAGAACACTAGTCTCTGGATAAATGTTTTCCACCTCCTATCAGGGATGCATAGGTCCTTAGAGGCCATCAGATCTAACCCATTTTATAGATGGGGAAACTTTGGACCATAGAATGGTATGGTAGGCAGAATAATGGCCCCCCGATGATGTTCATGTCCTAATCCCTGGAACCCGTGAATATGTTACCTTACATGGCAAAAGGCATTTTGCAGATGTGATTAAGTTAAGGATCTCGAGATGGAGAGATTATTCTGAGTTGTCCAGGTATACCTAATATAACTGCAAGAGTCCTTATGAGACCAGAGTAAAATGGTCAGAGAAGGAGATGTGACGGTGGAAGCGGAGGCTGGGATGATTTGGTTATTGGGTAGAGGCATGAGCCAAGGAACGTGGGCAATCTCTAGAACCTGGAAATGGCAAGGAAACAGATTCTGCCCTAGAGCCACCATAAGGACCTCAGCTCTGCCGGCACTTTGATTGCTGCCCCATGAGACCTATTTCAGACATATAACCTCCAAAATTGTAAGACAATAAGTTTGTGTTGTTTTGTACCACAGAATTTGTAGTGATTTTTTACTGCAGCAGTAGGAAATTAATACAAATGGGAACAGGCAAAACTGGGACTAGGATGTGCTTCTTTCTCCTTCCTTTTATCTGGAACTCTCTCTTCTCACTCTTTTTCTTCATCTGGTCAACGTCTTTCATCCTCCAAGCCTTAGCTGAGGATATATCAGAGTGAAGTCTCCCCTCAGACTTATTCAGAGTGCTTCCTCAGAACTCCGATAGTGCCCTTAGTCATCTTCTGTGGAATTGTTTACCACAGTAGATTGTAATTATTTACTTGTTCATCTCCCCCAGCAGGCTGTGAACAACTTGTGGTCACAAACCAGGTAGTATTCAGCCTCTGATCACAAGTATATAGCACAAAAGAGGCCTTGACCTATTATTTTTGAATTACTACATCAAAGAATAAATAGAAGTTCTTTTTCAAACACTCAGCATTTTAAAACTTCCTGGAAAGCTTTAAAAAAGAACATATGTATTTCCTCTGGGGTATTATTCTTGCCTTGTACTTTTTGCTTCTCAGCAGGGAAATTCTGGAGATGACCTTGGAGCCTGAGAATCCAGAAAGGTAACCTGTGGGAAGATAGGACCCTGGTGACAGGCACAGGATTTCTGATCCAAGGCAGAACTTGTGTCTTGAGCTCCTCGGGAAGCAGCCGCCTTGAACTTGTCACTGAGTTGTCCCAGCATCCTGGAAAAGAAGCCCCTCTGTTTGAGCTGGAGAACAGTTGGCTGACACCCTCCAAACCCCAAGCAAACCAGTTCCCCATTCCAACAAGGAAGCTCTTTTTCCAAGATTCCAAGGAAACACCAGTGCCAGATATCATTTGGCACCCCCTGACCCCCCAAGTGGCTCCAAAAATCTGTCATGGGATAAGTAAAAATGGCTGTTGGTACAAATGAAGATAAGCAAGAGGATCTGTCACCAGCTACTGGTTCTCAGAATCACCAGTTTACCTAGGAGTCTGGGTTGTTTTGAAAAAGACAGTCCCAGCTTGTGTGTTTCCTGTCTTCATCTACTATTTCTGTTGAACATACCCATAACTCGTGCACAGGCCTTTAGTGTCTTCCCTAGTGTCTCAGGCCCTGAGAAAACAATAGGGCTCATTCACCTCACCTCGTATGTCTGGAGGCTGCATCCTGACTCTTAACCCTTTCAAGATTCAATTTTTTTTTTGCTTTGAATTTTTTGTTGATACCATGTGTTTTCTTTAATTGAATACATACTGAGTCATTGAGTGTGTTTGAATTTTTGGTAGGTACTATGGATATTTTTCTTGCCTCATCCCACCAATCCTACCCTCAGAGTCCAGAGGGACATATATGTCCCACTAATTCTATACCCAGCCCCATAGTCCAGTGGGACATACATGTCCCAAAAACACTTATCAAAATCCATATTTTTGGATTTTTTTATACCAAAAACATTAATTCAGCATTACCTCATACAAAACCCTGTGAAAAACAGTAATTTGTGGAACAGGCCTTTTTTTCTGCTTCAAACTGTCATACAGGTCTCCGTCTGCCAGCAGCACATACTGTCAGTAGGAAAGAAACTTCCCAATAAACCCCAGAGGCAGAAAATATAGGTGGACAACAGTATATCCCAGTGGTCAGGAAAAGTTAACCTCTGTGAGTATGGCTGCCCCTCAGGAGTTAAACTGTGTATGGCTAATCTGCCACCACCAAAAAGGTACTCTAGATATTGATGGGATAGGTGCTCAAAGAGCTGACTAATGTGTCCTCTTTATTAATATTTCTTTCCATTTTATAGATTAAAGAAAAGAGAACTTAAAAGATAATATGTGAGTTGCCTAAGTTTACCTGCAGTGGTAGCAGCCTTGTGAAAATCTCTGGCAAAGGGCAAGGAAAGCATTGTGTTCAGCCTCCAAAACCAAAGAGTTTGTTTCATACTGGGGGTTCTATGAAACCTTCTGCTTCTCAGTGATATGTCTATAACAGAATTTACCCAACTGTATTTCTTTAATATATTGGTGCCTCTTGAGAACATTGTGAAAAAGTGTTCAATGGTCAGATGAGCTTAAAAAAAGCTGCATTTTCCATCTCTCAGAAATTTACAACACACCCTGAGAAGTCTTACAGGAAAGAAACTTATTTAAATTTGATTAACTCAGAATTTCCTGACTATTTCCCCATAAAAATTTCCCCACAGAATATCTGTTAATACATCACATAGTTAATGTTCTGCACCTCACATTTTGTGCAACCTTTCTCAGGGCTTCTTGCTGAGGTGGATATCTTTGCCATGCTTTCTAAATCACGCGTGCTTACCATTTATGAGGCAAATGTCATAGATATCATCTCAGTTAATCTCACAGCAACCTTTGAGGTAGATACTAGTCATTCTTCACTTATTAATTCATTAACACTAATAATTATCTACCATGGAGTCTCTGAGTAGCACAAATGGTTAAGAGCTCAACTACTAGCCAAATGGCCGGCAGTTTGAATGCACCCAGAATCACCTTGGAAGGCAAACTTGATGAACTTCTTCCAAAAGGTCATGGCCTCGAAAACCTGTGGAGCAGAGTTCTACTATGCACACATGGGGTCGCCATGAATTGGAATTGACTCAGCAGTAACTAAAACAACAATTATCTACTACATGCATGGCACTAGAGAAGGTTTACTATTCTCCATTTTATAAATGGGGAAACTGAGGCCCAGAAGAGTTAAATAACCCATTCAGAGTCACATAATTTGCAGGTAGCAGAGCCAGAACAAAATCCAGTTTCTTTGATTACCAATCTTTTGTTATTTATACTTTTTAAGACTGCAGATAAGTTCCCTACTGTCATTCTTGCCCCAACATCACTCCAGAAATTCAGGAAAGGGTATATAAAATAAATCTTTGTTATAAACCTAATCAAGATTTCTACCCTTCCTCATCTCCCACTTGCCCTGCTTCTAGGTCTGAGATAGGAGAGGGATGGTGGTGAGTTAACCCCTAAGTAGATAGTCCCACTTAGACATAGAGAAATGAAACCCTGTCCACAGGAAACTCAGATTCCCATTTACCCTCCTGTTTGCATATTCCAAAGATGGAGAATAAGCTTGCCCAACTCAAGATCTTTGAATTCCCCTTTACTTAGCTGCTTGGCAGGAGAGTCTCTCTTGAACACAAAAGTTTCGACAATCATTCTAAAGGGTGCCCCAACATGGTGAGTGGAGGTAGGAGGTCTTTGGACTCTGAGATTCCTGTGCTGTGGTCTGAAACTTGTTCAGTCAAGCCAAATTGTACTGAAATTCTGGTATTTGTGTAGGGAACCCACAGCCAAGTGTTTATTATTTTAAGAACTGTTGGATGCTACCCCGAGATTCAGAGGGTGGAGAGGACAAGCCTACTGTGCAAGGTGGCTGCCACCTCCTTCTGGGAATGACAATGCTGCTCTGTACACTCCACAGTGACCCCGGAGGCAGAGCTGCTACATTCCAGAGCTCTAGCCAGCCAGGTGAATGGGAACTATTTAATCTCATCAGTCATTAAACCAAAGAGATGAGGTTCTAACAATTGTGTCTCTCCTCCTCATTCAGCACTCTTGTGGGGAAGAGCCACTAAGGAGTTTGAGTTCTTGACACTCATGGTTGTAGCAGACTAACTGACCAACATGTCCACCCTGGGCTTTGTGAGACATACTACTGCCTTCTTCACCTTTCAAAATGTGTCCCTGCTGAGTGCCCCGCAGTAGGAATGTCTCAGTGTCCTGCTGGAACATCTGTTATTGCCCAATCTGGCTCAACACCCCTCCAGCCATGTCCCCAAAAGCCAGCACTGAGTACTTTCAATAAACCAGACCAATGTCCTCGAGCTGTAAATGCCTCCCAAAGACAATCGGACAGAACTTCATTGTTTCAGGGAAGAAGGCGCCTCACATAGTAGTCACATTGCGGTTACCGGGGGCCTGATGATTAATCCACAGAGAGGATGTGCAGGAGAAAGTAGCTGGCATCATTCCTGTGGACACAGATTCTTTAAAATTTCACCTCTCTGACTGAACATGTGCATGAGGAACACAAGGTTCCCATTGTGAATGTTTCTTTGGCGACTTCATTTCTCCCTTTGTAAGTTAGCATGTAATTACCTTTTCTCTTTGCGCAGGGATACTGTGTTTCTGAAACTTAAAGTTTTCGTACATCAAAAATATAACTTGTGCTGCCTACAATTATCCTTCTGAAGCCACACATTTACTGTGCTTTATGAAATTTCTAAATCAGAAATAGGATATCGAGCAACTGGTGCATGGAGAAATTAACAAGTTTCAGATACCGGCCAACGTATATATATTTAGTATATAATGGAATTATCTTTAAAATCAATTTTTCAAAAGCTCTGTGCCCAAATATTTTGGGGTGTCCTAGGGCACTCAAGGAGCCCTGGTGGTGAAGTGGTTAAAGAGGTCAGCTTCTAACCAAAAGGTTGGCAGTTCGAACCCACAAGTCACTCTGTGGGAGGAAGATGTGACCGTCTGCTTCCATAAAGATTTACAGCCTTGGAAACCCTATAGGATCGCTATGAGTCGGAATCAACTAGACAGCAAAAGATTTGGTTTTGGTTTTCTAGGGAACTCAAGTAATGTCCTCTGTGGTCCCTGTCCTCCACACTGTGACCACTGGGGGAGGAGGACTCATGGAAAGGGCACTGTATGGACAAACATTATCTGAGAGGAGAAGATGAAGCAGTGGAGTACAGTGAGGTCCAATGGATGAAAATTCACAGCACTGCCGCTTACTATTTCTGGGCCTTACACAATTTCTCGGAGTTTCTGTTTCCTCATTCAGGTAGGTTTGCTGTGAGGAATAAACCATAAAATGCATATTTAAGATACTCTTGCTCATCCAGTGTAAAGAGTAACCTGTTAAATAAAAGTTGAGTTGAGGATGATACTGATCTAAGACTGTTCTGAAATTTTCCAGACATAATCTCAGTGACTGAGCCTCTCAGGTGACTTCAGGACTTACAGGGTAAACTGACAGGAGGTGGCAATGGGGTGGGACCAAAAAAAAAAAAAAAAATAGAAACTTGGTAATGAATTCGATATCAGAAAGAGAGAGAGAGCTGAGTCTCAGATAGTTTATATTTCTGTGTTGGATGACTGAGCCTTTAATCTAGATCCTTCACTGTCCAGATTAAATGTATGCTTGAGCCTTTGAAGAAACCCAGCCCGGAGTGTGTTGTCTCCAGGTCTGTGTTCGGAAATGAGCCTTCTGCCAAGGCAGTGTGGGATAAGCTGTCACTTGTTCTCATAACCTACCATCACACAGGACAGGCCTTAAAGCTCAGAAGACAAGGCAGAGAAAGTCGTGTTCCTTTGTTTTGAGCTCAAGGCCTTTTAATGCCATCAAATGTCTCTCTTGTTCCCTTGTTGTGCAACAGGGCACTCAGCTCTGAATGAGACCTTTTGTAATTGGAAATTCTACATTTACAGTTGCCCCTGACTCTCTTCCATGCCAAATGACTTCATCAGAGACTTTAAAAGTTGCATATTTAAAGGAAGCACAGCCCCATCCTTACTTCCCACCCCACATGCCTGCCACAGCGTTAGCCCAGACTCTGAAGGAACAGTGGGGCCAGCTTCTGGCTGCTAAGTGGTAGGAGCTGTAGGCTGGTGCCAGCACTGTCCCTCCATCCAGCGCTCCCTCTATCTGGAGTTTGCAAGGACAGAGATTGCAGGAGCTCCAACTGCAAGGAAAGGCTATGCTCATCTTGGAGGGAATCCATCCAAGCACTCTCTGGGTCCTGGTTCTAGAGAAGGCATTCATAAGAGGGGCCGACTTGACACACAGACTTATATGGAGGTAGACCCAACCCATCCCATGCCTGCAGTCACATATGCAGAGTGTCTCTGCCTCACTGGCAGCTCCTGCTCTTTTTTGTTTTTATTTTTTGTTGATTATGGTAGTTTAAATGAAGTTTACATTTCAAGTTAGTCTCCCATACAAAAATTTATACATGCATTGTTATGTGACCCTAACTGCTCTCCCCATACCGTGACAGCACACTCCTCCTTTCAACCTCTGATTCCCCATGTCCATTCAACCAGCTCCTAACCCTCTCTGCCTTCCCATCTCACCTCCAGATAGAAGGTGCCTATTTAGTCTCTTGTACCTACTTGAGCTAAAAGGCACACTCCTCACGAGTCTACTTTATGTCCCACAGTCCAGTCCAATCCCTGTCTGAAGAGTTGGCCTCGGAAATTGTTTTAGTTCTGGGCTGATAGAGAATCCAGGGGCCATGC
>NW_004444125.1:1994528-1996632 GCF_000243295.1 Trichechus manatus latirostris | reverse complement strand
GAGGTATGAGTCTTGTTTCAGTTTTTTGCAGATGGATATCCAGTTATGCCAGCACCATTTGTTAAAGAGACTGTCTTTTCCCCAGTTAACAGACTTTGGGCGTTTGTCAAATATCAGCTCTTCACAGGTGGATAAATATATGTCTGGATTCTCAATTCTGTTCCATTGATCTATGTATCTGTTGTTGTAGGAGTACCAGGATGTTTTGACTACTGTGGTGGTATAATAGGTTCTAAAATCAGGTAGTGTGAGGTCTCCCACTTTGTTCTCCTTCTTGAGTAATTCTTTACTTATTCGGGGACTCTTCCCTTTCCATATGAAGTTGGTGATTTGTTTCTCCACCTCATTAAAAAATGTCGTTGGAATTTGGATCGGGATTGCATTGTACCTGTAGATCGCTTTGGGTAAAACTGACATTTTCACAGTGTTGAGTCTTCCTATCCATGAGCAAGGTATGTTTTTCCACTTAAGCAGGTCTCTTTCGGTTTCTTGCAGTAGTGTCTTGTAATTTTCATTGTATGGATCTTTTACGTCTCTGGTTAGATTTATTCCTAAATATTTGACCCATTTGGGGGCTATTGTAAATTGTATTGATTTGGTGATTTCCTTTTCGAAGTTCTGTTTGTTGGTGTAAAGGAATCCAACTGATTTTTGTACATTTATCTTGTATCCTGAAACTTTGCTGAAATCTCCTAGTAGTTCCAGTAGTTTTCTTGTGGATTCTTTGGGGTTTTCTGTGTATAAGATCGTATCACCTGCAAATAGAGATACTTTGACTTCTTCCCTACCGATTTGGATGCTGTTTATTTCTTTTTCTAGCCTAATTGCTCTGGCTAGGACCTCCAGCACAATGTTGAGTAAGAGTGGTGACAAAGGGCATCCTTCTCAAGAGGCATGTTTTCAAAGTGTCTCCATTTAGGATGATGTTGGTTGTTGGCTTTGTATAAATGCCCTTAATTGTACTGAGAAATTTTCCATCTATTCCTATTTTGTTGTGAGTTTTTATCATGAATGGGTATTGGACTTTGTCAAATGCCTTTCTGCATCACTTGATAAGATCATGTGGTTCTTGTTTTATTTATGTGATGGATTACATTGATTGCTTTTCTAAGGTTGAACCATCCCTGCATACCTGGTATAAATCCCACTTGATCATGGTAAATTATTTTTTTGATATGTTGCTGAATTCCTTTGGCTAGAATTTTGTTGAGGATTTTTGCATCAATGTCCATGAGGGATATTGGTCTGTAATTTTCTTTTTTTGTGGTGTTTTTACCTGCTTTTTATCAGGGTTATGCTGGCTTCACAGAATGAGTTTGGGAGTATTCCATCCTTTTCTATGCTCTGAAATACCTTTAGTAGTAGTGGTGTTAACTCTTGTCTGGAAGTTTGGTAGAATTCTCCAGTGAAGCCATCCAGGCCAGGGTTTTTTTTTTTCTTGGGAGTTTTTTAATTACCTTTTCAATCTCTTCTTTTGTTATGGGTTTATTTAGTTATTCTATCTATATTTGTGTTAGTTTAGGTAGGTAGTGAGTTTCTAGAAATCTGTCCTTTTCCTCTAGGTTTTCAAATTTGTCAGAGTACAGTTTTTCATAGTATTCTGTTATGATTCTTTTAATTTCAGTTGGGTCTGTTGTGATATCACCCATGTCATTTCTTATACGTGTTATTAGCTTCCGCTCCTGTTTTTTTTTTGTTGTTGTTAGTTTGGCCAATGGTTTATCAATTTTGTTGTTTTTTTCAAAGAACCAGCATTTGGTCTTGTTAACTCTTTCAATTGTTTTTCTATTCTCTATTTCATTTAATTCTGTTCTAATTCTTATTATTTCCTTTCTTCTGGTGCCTGAGGACTTCTTTTGCAGCTCTCTTTCTACTTGTTCCAGTTGTAGGGTTAATGTTTTGATTATGGCCTTTTCTTCTTTTTGGATGTGTGCATTTACTGCTGTAAACTGACCTCTGAGCACTGCTTTTGCTGTGTCCCAAAGGTTCTGGTATGATGTGTTTTCATTCTCATTTGATTCTATGAATTTCTTTATTCTATCCTTAATTTCTTCTATAGCCCAGTAGTTTTTGTTCAGTTTCATGTGTTTCCAGGTGTTGTTCA
>NW_004444125.1:1978929-1994428 GCF_000243295.1 Trichechus manatus latirostris | reverse complement strand
TAGGTGGTCTACTCTGGAGAATGTTCCATGTGCATTGGAAAAGAAAGTATACTTGGCTGCTGTTGGGTGGAGTGTTCAGTATATGTCTATGAGATCAAGTTGGTTGATTGTAGCATTTAGATCTTCCTTGTCTTTGTTGAGATACTTTCTGGATGTTCTGTCCTTCACTGAAAGTGGTGTGTCGAAGTTTCCTGCTATGGGTGTCTATCTCTCTTTTCAATGTTGTTAGAGTTTGTGTATTTTAGAGCCCTGTCGTAGTGTGCATAAATATTTATTATAGTTATGTCCTCCTGGTGTATTGATCCTTTAATCATTATATAGTGTCTTTCCTTATCCTTTGTGGTGGATTTTACTTTAAAGTCTATTTTTTCAGAGATTAATATTGCCATTCCTGCTCTTTTTTTAGTGTTGTTTGCTTGACATATTTTTTTCCATCCTTTGTGTTTTAGTTTGTTTGTGTCTTTAAGTCTAAGGTGTGTCTTGTAGGCAACATATAGATGGATCTTGTTTTTTATCCAACCTGCCACTCTCTGTTTCTTTATTGGTGCATTTAGTCCACTTACATTCAACATAATTATTGATAGGTATGAGTTTAGTGCTGTCATTTTGATGTCTTTTCGTGTGTGTTGTTCACAGTGTCATTGTTCCACTTAATTTTCTGTGCTGAGTTGTTTTTCTTTATGTGTTTTCTTTTCATCTTTATCATTGTTGTAGATTTTGTGTTTGCTGGGTCTTTATATTTTTCTTGTAGGATTATTAGTTTGCTTTGTGGTTACCTTAATATTTACCCCTATTTTTCTAAGTTTATACAAGTCTTTTATTTCTTTATATTGCCTTGACTTCCTCTCCATATGCAAAATCTATGTCTACGTTTTTAAGTCCCTCTTTTTTGTTTTAATGTTGTCATCTTTTACATATTGACATCTGTTTCCCTATTTTCAGTGTTTTAGCTTTGGTTTAATTTTGTGACTTCCCTATCCTGGTTGATATCTGATTACTCTGTCCTGTGTTCTAATCTTAGGTTGTTATCTGATGTTACTGATTTTCTAACCAGAGGAGTCCCTTTAGTATTTCTTGTAATTTTGGTTTGGTTTTTGCAAATTCCCTAAACTCCTGTTTATCTGGAAATGCCCTAATTTTGCCATCATATTTGAGAGACAGTTTTGCTGGATATATAATTCTTGGCTGGCATTTTTTTTTTCCCTTCAAGGCTTTATATATGTCATCCCATTACCTTCTTGCCTGCATGGTTTCTGCTGAGTAGTCCAAGCTCATTCTTATTGACTCTCCTTTACAGATGACTTTTCGTTTATCACTAGCCACTCTTAAAATTCTCTCTTTATCTTTGGTTTTGGCAAGTTTGATTATAATTTGTCCTGGTGACTTTCTTTTGGGATCTACCTTATGTGGGGTTCCATGATCACATTGTATAGATATCTTCTTATTTTTCATGTTATCAGTGAAGTTTTCTGCCAACAAATCTTCAACAATTCTCTCTGTATTTTCTGTTATCCACCCCCCCACCCCATTCTGGTACTCCAGTCATTCATAGGTTATTCTTCTTGATAGAATCCCAAGTAATTCTTAGTGTTTCTTCATTTTTTCTAATCCTTTTATCTGATTTTTCCTCAGATAAGTTGGTGTCAAGTGCTTTGCCTTCACTCTTACTAATTTTAACTTCCATTGCCTCGATTCTGCTCCTATGAGTTTCTATTGAGCTATCTAAGTCTGAAATTTTATTGTTAATTTTCTGGATTTCTGATTGCTGTGTCTCTATGGAATCTTGCAGCCTGTTGAATTTGTCATTATGCTCTTCTATAATCTTTTTAGTTTCCTCTATTGCATGTTCTGTATTGTGATTAATTTCCTTCTTAGATTTCTTGAAGAGTTCTGTATATTAATCTTTTGCATTCTGCCTCTGGTAATTCCAAGAAATTTTCCTTCTCTGGAAAATTTCTAGATTCTTTATTTTGGGAGCTTGCTGACGTCATCATGGACAGCCTCTTTATGTGATTTGATATTGACTGTTGTCTCCAAGCCATCAATAAATTATTATATTTATTTATTTTATTTTTGTTTACAGTGTCCTAGCTCTTGTTTTGTTTTGATATACCAAAATAAGCTGCTTGTATGAGTTAGTTTGATTATTAGCACATTTGAAGCTCTAATGTCCTATCACCAGGTGGTTAGATCTGTTACAGTGTATGTGAGCTCAGGAGACCGCCCACTCCTTCTTTATGGATTCAGCTCAGGTGCCCAGGTAGATAGACACCAAGTGTGTGATGCAGGCTCTCACCTACAGTCCTAGACAGGCTTGGGTAATTGATGTAGGCAGAGGCATCTGGCTGCAGCAGGGGGACACACTCTGAGCAAGGCAGTGGGCTTCCAGCGACCCCTGAGTGTCCAGGAAGACGTCCCTGTTCCCTAGAGTGCGTGGGTGGGTGGGGTTTTTTAGCTAGACTATGAGCACCCAGTGCTCTTGGCTGTAAGGACTGGGGGGCTCCTCTTATATTTGGGCCTCTATCTTAGGTGGCTAGGTGGTACGGGTGGAGCCACCAGTTCTCAAGCCTCTGATGTGGGTAGGTGAAGACCTTGCTTAATGGGCAGAGCAGTGTCAAACGTCACAAATCTGCCACTTCACAGCTGAAACAGTTTAATTTAGACTTCAGGTATATACCCTGTTGTACTGCAGTAATGAGAGCTTATGCTGTTGAAGTGGGCCCACGCAAGTCTATGCAGGGGAAAAGGCACTCAAAGTCTGTGGATACCTTATGCCTGTGCCTAGGCAAAGGAGTTGTGCTTATCTTGAGTTCCTGGCTTAGGGTAGCCAGCAGTTTGTTTTTTTTTCCCCTTGCTTGTTAATCTGTTTACTCTCCAAGGCCTGGAGAATGGCTCAGGGGGTGTGACGGATCCTACTTCCAGCCCAGGGGACTCAACAATTGCTGAAGCTTGTCTGGGACCCAGTGCAGAGCAGGGAGAGGGGAGATAAATGGGAGAGATGTTTTTCCTTAAGGGGGGTGCAATTACTTATCTTTCTCAGGTTGAGGGCTGCTTCTCACTGGTTCTGGGTGGCTGAGTAGACTCTCTATCTCTGGGCCTCTCCCTGTGCAGAATACTGCCTCCCAAGCAAGGGTGCTTGCCTGCCTCACTGCTCACCCCCTAGCTGATCAGGCCTGAAGGGCTCAGGCTCTCACCAGGTCAGGTCTGGCAACTCCTCTCTTCCTCTGAACCGTCTCTCCTTCCCCTGCTGCTCAGTCTGGTTTCTCAACTTTGCCTTAGATGTTCAGGGCTCCTAAATGTCATTTATAATTGCTTTACTTTTGGGGGGGGTCTTTGTTAGAGGGTCCACCGGAAACGTCTGACTACTCCACCATCTTGGCCTCGCCTCCAGCTCCTGCTCTTCTAGTTTGCATTGGAACTGATTTCTGAGCAAATGTTCATAGATACTGCAACACCTACAGAACCCTATGGATTAGGAGTGAATCCAAACATAGGGGTTGCTTTGTATGTAATTAAGAGAGGAGATAAGACCAAGAACATTTATTGAGCACATAATATGTGACTGGTTATTTTATATTATATTTCACTTAATCAACATGAAAATACAGCCAGATCATCTTCATTGTACAGATACAGAAATAGAAGATCAGAGACTTCAAGGATTTTTCTACTATTTTTAGCTACTAAGTGGAGAGATGAGATTAAAACCCAGGTCTGTTTAACTCCAAGATGGACTCTTTGTTTTAAAGCATGCTTATTTTCAGATTCCTTTGCCACTGAGTCCAATGATTAATAAGCTTTCTACTTTGGCTAACACCTTGAGAGCTGTGTTTTGGGCAGACTTATTCTGACTTGGTGCTCTCCAGCTCTGTTTCCATTCTTTCTTGGTGGTTCTCATCACTCCCCCAGCCCTACTCAGATGTCTAGAGTTCTCAGTCTCTCCCATTTTTCCCTAGTCCCCCATCCAAGCTGTAGTTGAAATCCTTCATTCATGTTAAGTACGTATAAAGGAAATTTAGAATAAGATCTGTGTCATTACAGTCTGGACTCAATAGGGCTAAATACCATCAGCCCAGAAGAAGGATTTTGTTGAGTAGGGGCCATGTTTGATTAAGATTTGCAGTTCTGGAGCACGGCACAATGTTGTGCCCATGCGTGAATAAATGAATGAGAGGAGCTCTAAGAAATTAGCACACTGGTGGAGGAACTTTTGAGGAATCAGAATTTCCCCTGCATCTCTGAAATCATGCTAGGTTGGCAGACACTGCATGTGCTTATGCAGAAGGCCAGTACTCTAATACATTTAATTTATTTGTTCATTCATACTTTCACTCAGCATTTACTGATCACTAACCCTAGGTGGCACAGTTAAGTGCTCAACTGTTAACCAAAAGGTTGATGTTTCAAACCCACTCAGAGGTGCACCTTGGAAGACAAGCCTGGCAGTCTTCTTCTGAAAGGTCACAGCCTTGAAAACCCTATGGAGAAGTTATACTTTGCACACGTAGGATTGCCATGTGTCAGAATCACCTTGAAGGCGACCAACACAACTCTCTGTTAGGTTATGCTGTGGGAGACAACTCAAAAAATCAACTTAGCCCCTGCCTTCAAAGAGCTCACAATCCAGGTTGGAGATGGATTTGCTTTTCATGCAAGAAGCAAGTGACAAGTGGTTAGGATAAATGAAATCCAAGAGCTACTGGATAGTCTGAGAAGCCTTCATTAGGAGGGCTAATATAGTGGTCTTGAAGGATTCTAGAATTTTTGATGAATGGAATTATTTATTTTTTTAATTAAAAATTTCAGACAGAAAGAAATGAACACCTATCTCATCTGGAGAGAGATATATATGAGAAGACTTCCTGGATACATGACTTGGATTTTTTGACTTGAAAGATGGATTAAGAAGTAAAAATCAGTGAAGGCATTCTAAGCAGAGGGAACAGAACAAGTAAGGGCAGAGCAGTGTGAAAGAGCAAGTGTTAAGTATGGTTCCATGAAAAGATTTTTGGGAAGGAGTAGGAAGTGAGCTTGGAGGATCAACAGCAGTTTAAGTTAACAGTGTTAAAGAATTTGAAAGTCACTGTATTATTCTTCTGGAGCCTTAGTGGTGCAGTTGTTAAGAGCTCAGCTGCTAACCAAAAAGCCAGCAGTTCAAATCCATTAGTCATTCTTTGGAAACCCAATGGGGCAGTTCTACTCTGTCCTACAGGGGACTACGAGTTGGGATTGACTCGACCACAACAGGTTTAGTTTGGTTTTTGGTATTATTCTCATGTGAGGACTTAAATGTGTGAGCATGAATGATAATAACAGTTTACATGCACAGAATGTAAACTATGTGCTGTGCCTACGCTAGGTGCTTTATGTGGATCACCTCGTTAAATATTTGCAACCACTCTGGAGTAGTACTATTAATATCCCATCCTATCCATATGGAAAATGAAGCTCTAAACCAGATTCTAGCCCAGGTAGTCTGTCTCCAGAGCCGAGCCTTCTCTCTGAACCACCATACCCTTCTGCCTCTCAGAGATAATGAAGTTGTGTGGTAATTAAGAGCTTGGCTGTTAACCAAAAGTTGACAGTTTGAATCCACCAGTTATTCTGTCTAATAGCGTCTCTATGAGTAGGAAGCTATTCGATGACAACTGGTCTGGTATTGGCTTCTCCAGAGACTGGAGCTCTGAGAGTAAGCCGCTCATATATATGGAGGGCAAACTATAATCTCAATCCCAGGTTTCATTCTTGGACTCCCAATAACTCTAACTCCAGATGACAGGCCCAGGATGTCATGGGCCATTGCGCTGGCCTGGATGGCTCATCAGATGGGTTCAGCTTTTGTGTGTTCAACATTTAAAAAATGTTGAATCTAGTGGAAACAGGGAACACATGGAAAATGACCTCACTGGTAAGGACTGAAGTAAAATACCTGGCTTGATTTTTGGCCTCATCTCCCTTTTCCTCCTTTCTGGCTGCTCCTGTGGACACGTGGCACATTCCCAAGGCTGCTGTATAGAGCAGTCCTCTGTACACAGGGTGGTAGCTCTTGGCAGCCCTTTGTATCTACTATGCTCCATGGACGAGGAACTCACCAACTTCAGTAGCAGGATTATCCAAATAGACTAAGGTGGAGACATTCCTAATGTGTGACTCTGTTCCTTGCCATGAAAAAAAAAGGAAGAAAATGATATGAGTCATTGAAAATTTCACTGAAAGGCCCAAATAATCATTCGGGGTATGGCGTTTCTACACCACAGCAGTCGTATATTTTTTGCAGAAAATTCATATATGCTTTCTTTTCTCCATCAGCCGGTTGAGGTAGGCAAGTATTCTTTTTCTATTTTAACACATGAGAAAACAGAAACTCATGAAGTGAGTAAGAGGCAGAGCCAAGCTTTCCACCTCAGGTCTTTTTGATTTTCGGTTCAGTAGTTTTTTTCCTCCTTGGTGCTGCTCAGTCCTCTGAATCCAAATCAAGTGCTCATTTTTCTTGGGCAGACTATGCTATTTAAGTTATTTAACAACAAGGATGATGTTCTGCCAGTAATCATGAGTTTGCCATTTTTGTTATTAATGGATGGCACCTTTCCAATTGGTCAATCCCTATATCATTACAGTTATTAAATATTTTGATCATTGCTTCTGTTTTTATGTAAATATTTAATTTCTTTTACTACCCTATCTTACTTAAAAAGATTTATGGTAGTCTATAAAATACTATAAAATGTAACATAACATCTATTAAAAGTAGGTAAAGAAACAAAAAGAAATAAACGGATAGAAACGTAAAGTTAGGTCAGGAGTGAGATCAACACTAAACTGTAAATTGTAAATCTGAAACACTACCTAGAGATGAACATTTGTTGGATTCTAAGCCACCCAGGAGACAGTGACAGAAGAAACACTGATTGATTTTGTGATTTATTGTGTCTTCAAGAAAAATCTAAACCAAAAGCACATCTGATACAAAATCATCTTCCTATACTCCCTCAAAAAGAAAACACTGTAATTAGGACTATTCCCATAACAAGAGTCCTGGTGTGCAATGGTTAAAGTGCTCAGCTGTTAACCAAAAGGTTGGCGGTTCAAACCCACTAGCTGCTCCATGGGAGAAAGAGATGTGGCAGTCCGCTTCTGTACAGATTTCAGCCTTGGAAACCCTGTGGGGCAGTTCAATTTCGTCCTAGAGGGTCACTATAAATTAGAGTCGACTCCATGGCAGAGGGTTTGTTTGTTTGTTTTCTTTTTTAATTCCCATAACATCTGTAAAATAGTCAGAACAATAATGAGTTTCAAAGAACCACTTTTATAGGCTGTTTATACCCAAAGGCCCAAAATCGAATGCTTGCCTCTATAGTGCCTTAAGATATTTGGTGATCTTCTAAGGGTATTTTCCTTGTCTCCCTAGTTAGATAATAATTTCCCTGACATATGGTACTAGATCCAAATTTTTCCTGGAAAATTACCAGAAATAAGAACTTTTAAAAACTATAAATTACAAGAGTTAAAATACAATTGAGGAGGTAGGAACACAAGGTCCTGCTCCAAGATTTTACATTCCCTACCTGATTGAGCTCCTTCGTTGACTGTGCTCCTTTTTCCATAAGACAAAGAGAGCCAACTCTTTTCCATTCCCCCTTGACTTAACAGGAAAATCCTACAAACATTCCTAGAGTCCTTGTCAACTTCATACAGAAAGTGGTAATCCTCACAGTTACTTATGCATCCAACCTTTCATCACAAATGTATAAAATATTGACTATATGCCTAGCTCTGCAGACATAGCTATGGGCAAGACACAGTCCCTACTTGGAAGAACTTATGGATCAAGGAAGGAGACAGAAATGCGCACAGATAATGAGAGCACAAGTGGGAAGCATTGTAGCAAAGATACATACAACACAGTAGGGAAGGGGGAGAAAAGAGTCATCATCACCACCTGGGAGGCTAGAGACAGATCCCCAGTACAGCTGCTGCTTCATTTTAGTCCTGACATAAATTCCTCAAGGAAATGAGATTACTAATGGAAAGAATAGCATATCAAAGGGATAGCAGTGAATAAGACTAAAAGATGTGTTTGGGCAACTGAGAGCATTTGAGGACACAGAGCAGAGTTGATCAGAGGTTTGGGAAGACTGACGTTTATAAGGCTTTAATGGTAAAATTCAAAATCAGACTATGTTCCCCTCAAACCAGTTAAAAATCCATGTTTACTACATTTTATAAGAAGAAACATCCTAAAAGTGTGGCTTATTTAAATTTTGAGAGACAGTCTTATGGAACAAACCTTCCATTTGCGATCATTAAGGCTCTGACACTGTGCGCTGAGAGGAGAGGGAATGGGCCCGAAGCAGAGGGCCCGACACCATCAGAATGGCCTGGCTGGCTATGGCTGGCTTCCTGCTGAGCCCATGCAGGACTGTTGGTGGCCATGCCTCACAAACTTGAGCTCGTGCCTGCCAGTTTCCCCTCAGACAGAATGCTTTTTAAAAAAAAATTCAAGCCATAGTACATAACGTTACGTCTTCCATGATGTTCTTCTGTCCTTGGTAAGAAGTGTTGGGTGTTGGACTTTGGCTTCATGTGTTGGTCTTGCATAAGCTCCACTCTGCATGATTAATATGCAGCTCACATGGCCAAGAAAAAAATACGCTCCAACTCACTTGTGTAGGCACTAATCCCAAGGTCATAGATTGAAAAATCACACCATGAGTTAATCAACTGTTTTTTAAAAGCATAAAGACCACCTTGCCAAAAGAATGAAGTGACTTTTATTAAATGCTATGTTAAGCATTTGTGTGTGTGTGTGATTCTAGTAACTGTCCTTACAGTGAGGAAAAAGAAATCAAGGTTTTTACTAACATTAGTAAGTGGTGTACATTCTTGAGATTGCACATAAAATATTAAAGACATCTTGGAGTTAATAATCTCTGAAGATTTAAGAAATAACATGCAGCATTTTTAACTCAATAGCAGCGGAATAAATGTAAGTATCAGGGGACTTGTTATGCAAGTTTGATAGACTTGAGAATTTAAAAAAGCCAAAATGAATGAATAGATTACAAATATTCTATAACAGAAATAGCTGACTGGATATATAAATGTAATAATTCTCCTTAAAATTTTAGGATAAGGTTTTTCTCATTTTCTACCCACTGCCATCAAGTCAGTTGAAACTCAGCGATCCTGTAGGACAGAGTAGAACTGCCCTCTAGGATTTCCAAGGCTATATATCTTTATAGAAACAGACTGCCCCATCTTTCTGCCTCAGTGTGGCTGGTGGTTTCGAACCACCTATCTTTTGGTTAGCAGCCAAGCACTTTAACCACTGTGCCAGCAGGGTCCCTCTTTTTCATTTCTAATAGGGGATAATTTTTTCACACAGAAAAAAGAAGATAAAATCTTGATTTCACAAGCCTTCCTAGACTCAGAATTACGCTCACATCTCATGTTTGCTGTGATTGGAGTCATTCAAGCCCATGGGTAGACTTAACATTGAGTTTAAGTCCGTGGCCTGGGTCTGCCAGATCCCAGAAAGGACTCTACCACATGCTAGCGCTCATTATCCACCTTCCTTTTTGCAACAGTAATTTTCTCTCATTCTATTTAAAGCAGCCCTCACTCCTACTGCGGTAAATGATTTTACATTGCACAAAATGTGCTGAAGCATTCACATTTTGGCCCTTGCAAACCACACAGGAATAGTGCTTTTCTCTCAAAGAATAGTTTGTCCCTGCCCCGGGTCTTTGTTGCTCACTTTTGACACTGCTTGCCAACTCAACGTTCTCCAAGAAAGTGTAAAGCCCGGCACGCACGGGAAAACGAGTTGTGGAATATGTGCCGTGGTTGATGACATCACCTGCTGGTGAGGGCTGTAAATTGTGTGAGTCTATGCATACAAGTGCTGGCTCCTAAGGTGCCAGATTTTATAGCAGTGTATTTAGAGCTTGAAAATTCATCGTCTGAGGAATGGAGAACATCCCTTCTGCCTAGCTGAGCGTCATTCTGGGATCTAAAGGGAGTGCACTGGCCCGGAAGTCCAATGAATAAGAGGTTTTATGCCTGAAACTGCTACTGATTTGGGCCAAATGCTTGTGATTAGTTTATTACAGGTCCCAATTATATAACCATGATGAATTAGCTAATGACTACTTGGGCTACCTTAACCCTAGAAAGGGATACTTTCAGTAAGTGACTTCAGGACCCCCACAAAGCTTAGTATAAGCTGCTGAATGCCTGAAATTCTATCCTTATAAGACAATTCCCACAGCTTATTGCTAATTTCCTGGGGAGCGTTCACTGTTCAAGTCCCTTGTACCCTAGTGCAGTAGTTGTCCACCTGGAATGAGTTTACCCGCTCCCCAGGGGACATTTGGCATAGTATAGAGACATTTTTAGTAGTTACAATTGGCGGGAGGGGTTGCTACTGACATCTAGTGAGTAGAGGCCAGGGATACTGTTAAGCATCCTACAATCTTCAGGAGAGTCCAGACAACAAATAATCATCCAGCCAAAAGTGCCAACTGTACCGAGGTTGAGAACCCCTGTCTTAGTGTAAAGGAGGTATTTGAGAGGCTCATTAAAGAGGGAAGGAGGAGGAAGCATGGGAACTCTGGCCCTTTGTGTAGGGAATTAGGAAGCCGTCAGCAAAGAGAGGGACACATAATAGAAGGTTCTTTCTCAGGTTTGAATGTGTGCTGGAAAAGCATGGTTTTCAAGATTATTTTTTGCTATAAATCTCAGAGAGAATAAAATGAAAAAAAAAAAAAAAAGAAGCAGAGTGTCCCATGGCCTTGTTTAAAACTGGTAGAGTTCAACATGAACAAAAAACATTTGGCTAAGGAGACTGTAGAATGCAAGATTCAGGTGAAAAGCCTTTAGCAACCCTGGTGGGGTCCTGGTAGATTCCATGGATAATGTTAGACATACTACACTGCTGCGTCTAATTGGTTGGTTTTACTATTTTTGTAGCAAACACTAATTGTCAGTATTATTCAGCCAGTTGTAGATGGAATTCCAAACCAACAGAAAGTATTTGGTCCCTCTCCCTTCTGGTTTGCAGTTGATGGATTTGAAACCCTCAGATATGCACGGACAGGCCCTTCTGAGCAGTAACAATGGAAGAAGCATGGAGAGCAGCCATTTTCCCAGGCTCATTCTCCTTCTCCAGAAGTAGCACATGTTCCATAATTTCAACAAAAGCTTGACATGACAGTTGTTTATTAGACTATGATAAAAAGACATTAGCGAAAGCTGTGCAAAGTACAACTGTGAGACATGTAGAAAAGGTGTTGAAAGGGTGGCACAATTATTTTGAGGTCTTGCTTCTCCCCATCAACCAACAACACATATCCCTTCCAGACTTGCTCCAGTGATATCAAAACTTGTCTACATATCAATTGTACCTAAAAATTCTCCTAGAGAGGCATCCACAATGACTCACTAACTTCTCTCTTAAATTAGACCACGCCATAGTTCTCTTTTTGCTTCCTGTTTGCTCATACAGAAACTGTCCAGACCTTCTTTACTCAGATGTCAGTTAAATGAAGTCACATTGTAATCACAAGAAGACTTTTTGCTTGTGCCGCTGCCTAGTGTTAACAAAGCGCTAATGCTGCTTGGCATGAAAAAGGCCAGTCAGTGTGGCCAAACTTCTGAGAGGTGCAAGAGGCCAAATGTCAGACTGCCAATTAAACAGCAAGGTGGAAAATTCTTGCCTTCCTTTTGGCTTGAATGATTTAGTTGGAAAAAAATTAAAATTAAACAGGCAAGAAGAAAGATTTCATTTTTTAATGTATTCAAGCAGTGTGAGAAGTTGTGCGAACATTACTGTCCCATTGATAATTGCACATTGCATTCATCACACACAAAGGTGCATGTGAGGGTGTGCTCACACACACACATACACTTACATGCACATGCACACACACATGTACATGTATATTATGAAATGACTCTGAGAAATCACCTCTTTGGGATCAATTACCAGAGCTCCCAGTTGGACAAATCTGCATAAGAAGAAAAAGCAACTTGCACCCCAGGTCAACAGTTCAACCTCTGTCCACATGGACCTTCTAAAACAATCAATCCATCTTCCATGATTCAGAACGAGTTATAGAATATCTACTACTCATAATAATAGTAACTGTACATTGGCACAGTGCTTGAAGTATTACAGAAGATATGTACATGTATCTCATTTGGTCTTCACAACAAGCTTCATTCATTCATTTGTTAACACCTTACTAGTTGCCCGCACTGTGCTTGTGAGATTAATTGAGCAATGAGATTAAGTAACTTGACTATTATAACACAACTTCTAAGTGGTATTGTTGTTGTTAGTTGCCGAGGAGTTGGCTCCGACTCATGGTGACCCCACACACAACAGAATGAAATGTTGCCCAGTCCTGTACCATCTTCATGATCATTGGTGTGCTCGAGTCCATTGTTGCAGCCACTGTATACTCTGAGTGACTTGCAACCTGGGAATCAGCTTCCAGCACTATATCAGACAATATTCTGTTGTGATCCATTGGGTTTTCATTGGCTAATTTTTGGAAGTAGATTGTTTCTTACTCTATCTAAGTCTGGAAGCTCTCCTGAAACCTGTCCATCATGGGTGACCCTGCTAGTACTCGAAATACCAATGCCATAGCTTCCAGAATAATAGCAACATGCAAGCAACCACAGTACAACAAAC
The DNA here is from genome assembly GCF_000243295.1 of Trichechus manatus latirostris. Taxonomy (NCBI): domain Eukaryota; kingdom Metazoa; phylum Chordata; class Mammalia; order Sirenia; family Trichechidae; genus Trichechus; species Trichechus manatus. The sequence goes on along the minus strand of NW_004444125.1, from coordinate 1,981,728 downwards.
TGACAGATGGACATTAGTCTAAGTGGCATAAACCAAAAACTCATTGCCGTCAAGTTGATTCCAGACTCATAGTGACCCTATAGGACAGAGTTGAACTGCCCCATAGGGTTTCCAAGAAGCGGCTGGTAGATTCAAAGTGCCAACCTTTTGGTTAGCAGCCGAGCTCTTAACAACTGAGCCACCAGGGCTCCTTAAGTAGTATAGCCTGGGCTTAAACCCAAGTCTTCTGACCTTTAGTCATATACTTTTCCCAATAATCTACATGTTACACTTTCTACTCCCTTCGACAATTGGCATTTGATTCATGTAAGGTTGATTGGTGGAGCCCCTGATTTAATTATTAGGTAAAACTCTTTCTATTTATCTCATTAAAGAATTGATCCAAGGAAAGGTGCACTCAGCCCACCCACTGGCCTATCTGGCTATGTCTATGATTAGAAAGCTCCTTATTTCCATGCACAACAATTGTAGCCTAGTGACATTCATTAAGCTTTCTACCAATGAATGTTTTCTTCAGAGCTACTGCCTGTGGTTCTCAATATTTCAGAGATATGGTTAAAGGGTGAGATTGGGTAATTTTCTTATATTTTACAGATGGTCAAATTGAGTCACAAGGACATATAATGACTTGCTTAAAGCCACATTCAAAATTCTGTAGTTCCTCAGGCATATATTTTGGTATGTTTGTTACATGCAGTTTCTAAAAAAGAGCTTTTTACTTTTTTTTTTTTAAGGAAAGTTTAATATATCACAATGATGTTGCAGACATTTTGGCTTTGCAGCTTCCTTGATTTTATTTGGACTTGGTAATGAAAGACCATGCTGACTCTAGGTTACTCCTTTCACATACACACACATACCCCTTTATCCAAGGAATTGAAGAATTTCCTCTCAAGCCAAACTAAAGGCCCATTGAATGAGAAGCTTGGCCCACATTCTGCATCTCTGAATTCTAGCTCTGGAGCCAGTAGTTAACATTTTCTCTCTCTCCCTCCTTCTCTCATTCATTCATTCATTTATTAACTCATGCTGCAATTCTAGGAGTACTTATTGAGTACATATACTCTGCCAGGCACTGTGGTAGTCCCTGGAGGATTCATCAGTAAACAAGTAACCCCATGCTTGAATACACTGTGTGTATGTGTGTGTGTGTCTGTGTGTATAAATGCATGCATGTGTGTGAGTGCATATGTGTGAACTGAATCACCTATATCATTACTATGATTCATATACAAAATTTCAGTTTTGATGCTGCTTACAGCAAAGGTGTAAGTGAAAAAACATTTCCTAAGGATACCTTTGTTTCCATATTTCTCTACAACTTTCCCATAATCTGCCATGTAAGCAGTTTAACCTAGGAATTACTTTTTCTCCCAGACCCAGCTCTTCTGTCTTTTAATTTGAGTGTCAACAGAAGATATGCACACTTTTCTTGCTACTGGAACCATAATTTAGACTAAACAACCCAAACATCATACCTCTCTTACTTCTCTCCTCCCAAGAGTAAACTGTGGTTAATACTTATATCTAAAAACAAACAAGCAACTGTCCTGCAAAACACAAAACCAACCCAAGAACTGCCTGCTGAATGATTAACTACATTGCTTTCTCTTTAGCTGCATGATGCCAATAGTTTCTTGGTCTGGTATAACCAGAGAGCTCCCAATACTTTATGCTAGTTCTCCATATAGTCTCCCAAAGCTATCTATGTATATTATGGACAATGTGGAAAACTTCCAGTTGCCTTCTCCCAGTGTGGCAGAAGAGCCCATTGCAAACCATTCCTCTATGTTCCCTTCTATGTCGCTCCAAGGAGGCAGCTAAATCTAATTTGATGGCAAGCCTCTGATGGTTGGCTTTCTGATCCTTGGCCATTATTTTCCAAATATTTGAGTTTAGTCCAGTTTCTCTCTTCAATTAATGAGTACATTCTGTCTAGAGTCATCTCTCTCAGTATGATTCTCTTTTATCATTCACCCAACATCTTCATGTAGTCATCTCATTCATTAATTAGTCATTAATCATCAATTTATTAAGAATATAAATGTCTTAAGGGAGAATGAAGAGAACAGGATACAAGGAAAAGATTAGTCCAAAGGACTAATGGACCACAGCTACTAAGGCCTCCACCAGACTGGGTCCAGTACAGCTAGATGGTGCCCCGCTACCACCACTGACTGCTCTGACTGGGATCACGACAGAGGGTTCTGGACAGAGCTGGAGAAGGAGGTAGAACAAAATTCGAACACACACACATACACAAAGACCAGATTTACTGGCCTAAATGAGACTAGAGAAACCCCAAGAGTATGGCCCCCAGACACGCTTTTAGCTCAGTGGTGAAGTCATTTCCGAGGTTCACCGTTCAGCCGGGGATTAGACAGCCCCATAAAACAAAACGGGACTAATGAGGCACAGCAGTCCAGGGACAAGGGCTAGAAGGCAGAAGGGACAGGAAAGCTGGTAATAGGGAAACCAAGGTTAAGTAAGGACAGTGTTGATGTGTAGTGATGTTGTTAACCATTGTCATAGGGCAACATGTGTAGTAACTTTAAGGAGAAACTATTTTGTTCTGTAAACCTTCATCTAAAGTAAGAATAGCAGCACAATTGGAAGAGCATAGTCGATGTCACTAAACTGTGCATGTAGAAATTTTTGAAACGGTGTATCTTTGGCTATGTATATTTTCACCAAAAAAAAAAGTCGAGAAGGGAGCGTGTTGACATGTCATGGGGTAGTTAACCAATGTCATGTAACAATATGTGTACTGACTGTTTAATGAAAAACTATTTGTTCTGT
>NW_004444125.1:1883580-1978829 GCF_000243295.1 Trichechus manatus latirostris | reverse complement strand
GTGGGGTTGTTAACCAATGTCATAAAACAATATGTGTACTACTGTTTAATTAGAAACTATTTGTTCTGTAAACCTTCACCTGAAGTACAATAAAAAAATAAATAAATAAAAAAAGAATATAAATTTCTTATATTTGGAGAACTTTTGCATACATTATTCTATTTAATCCACAAAACAGTCCTATGAGGCAGGCATTATTCTTATATATATTTTTGGAAAGGAAAAAAAAAGGGAAACTAGGGAACAGGAAAGTATAGCCCGAGGTTGAAGTAGGCACTAGATTCTACTCTGTACTGGTATCTGCTAGAACCCTTCACCTAGCTACAACAAAAACGGAGATGGAGGGCAAAGATGTTGTCTTCTGAGGGGCAAAAGAGAGTAGGTTGGTTTTGTGGTGGGGTGAAGACATGTGTTACTAACAGACACAGATGTGGAATGGCCTTAATGGAGTTGTGTAAACATCTATAAGTGAGAAGTAAAAGCATGCTCTATGTTGGAGTGTGTACAGTACTAGATTATGTGCAGGTTGTTGGCAGAGTTTTAAATTATGTGAATAAAGCATGAACTGTCTTCTGGGTCTACTTGCCAAGAATTGAAAAGGAGACTGGGGTGAATCAGGGCTGAAGACTGTTACTAGCTATACCCTGCATATTTCTGAAGGGTTTTCCATTCCTACTGGTACCAATGCAATAGCTAAATTCAACCAGGGATGGCCTGGGGAGAACAATAAGGCAGACACTATGACATGTGTAAGAGCATGGGCTCAAATCCTCGCTCCACCACTTATGAATGGTATGTCCTTAGACAGCTGAGTTAACTTACCTGGACCTAAGCTTCCTCATCTACAAAATGGAGATAATATCTTCCTCACAGGAGTGTAATGAAGACTTATTCAGGTAATCTATGTTAATAGCTAAGCATAGTGATTAACATGGTATATTTAATTAATAATTGTTGAAAACAATTTTTAAAGGATTACTAGACTTTTGTCACTAATATAGTCCTCCTTCATCCTGACTTGGGTTGGAGGAAGCAGCTTTGGAAACTTCACTTTGGCCTGTTCCTATCCTATACAAATTAACACACTGACCTCCCTCAGGTGAAGCAAGAGAGGATTGGTTGAGGGAAAAGTAGTCCTTTCTTTACAAGTCAGAAATTCCGAACACTTTAAGCAAAGAAAGGACATTTAGTGGCTGGTACAGTTGGGAAGGATATGGGTACCTCACAGAAATGAAGATGCACTGCAGGTACCAGGGTCTCAGGCCTAGAACCTGGAATCCTGTGAGGCCAGGAATCCTGGGAGGCCAGGAATCCTCCCATTTGGTCTCTTCCTCCTCTGCTGCCCCCAGTGTATTGGCCTCATTTTCTTCTATTGTAGACGGGCTTTCTCTCTGGAACAGGAAACATGGTTTCATGTTAGCAACTCTAGCAGAAAAGAACACATTTTTTTTTTTTCCCCCACAATAAATTGTTCAATGCCCCCAAAAGAAAATCTATGATTCATTTTAATCAGGATAATTGAAGGTGGATTTAATAAAGTTACTATTTTTAAAGGAATGGGCAGGGTGTAAGGAGAGTGACCAACCATCCTCTTTTTCCTAGGACTGCCTTAGTTTTAGCACTGACGGTATCCCAGGAAACTCTTTTCTCCTAGGCAAATTGTGTTGGTTGACCCCACTAAGTAAGGAAAACACAAGAGCTTGTGCATTAGCCCATGGCTAGTAACAGCAGAACTGTCACCACTAATGGTCTTAAACTGACAAGGAGGGGAAGCAGTTAATGAAACTTGGAAGGAGTGAGTTTTGTGGCAGGAGCCCCTTGAGAGGAGCAGTGACTTTTGGTCAAGCAATCCAGCCAGCTTGAAACATCCAAAAAGGAGGGGCCAGGGAAATAAAATTCCTGAACTCACTTTCCTCCTTCCCGCCAATCTCCTGCCAAGAACTCCATTGACTAAATCCAAATGGACGCCAAAATTAGGTAATCTATGATATGGTAGAGAGAAGTCAGTTTCCTTGAGCAAAGATCATGGAGAATGGTGGAGTGGATCTAGAGGGACAAACAGAAGATTTTGACACAATTTTCCTCCAAATTTCAACTCAAGGAAGGAGAGGGATAGGATAATTCCTTAGGACTAGAAATCTATTTTCATAAATGAAGACCTCTTTAAGTCTTCTCTGCTTTATAGGGGCACCTGAGCATTGCATTTATGGCATCCAGACACTCCAGAAAATTCTCATACAACATATAGCCTGTGCTGTTAACTGGCATTTATTAGTTACAGCCATAGATCTGTGCATACATGTGATACACACTGGTAGGTCTTTAGCAAACTAGTACCGGGAACAAAAAAGAATTGATAAACTCACTCTCAAACTGAAGAATGTGCTGAAGTGTTATAAACAAAGAAGATGGAACATTGTCCATTTTGTTCATCCATTTTACATCCATCTAATAAACACAAATGGGATGAACCAAAACATCCATATCAGGAGTTAAATTGAGGAACCTGGAGTCCAGGACAGAGTTGATTGTAGTGAAAGACACGTGCAGGGCACAATGGAAGAGGCCAGGTGGATTAGTTACTACTTGAGAAAGCATTTGGGGAATTTACAGCTATGGGTTCAGGGAATTGTTTTCAGGAATGGTGATCTGTGCATCTTGTACTTCTTTAGAAGGCCTATACTCTGCTTTTGGTGTCTTGCTTCTTTCATCTCAAGGTGGCAACAAATGGGATTATTTGTTGTGTTTGCTACTCTTCTTCTTCTATCTCTGTCGAAATATATGCGTGTGTGTATGTCTATATTCATACACATACGTATACATAGACAGTCATGCCTCACGTGATGCTCTTTAGGGCGACATCCAACCGCATATACATCTGTGGTCCCATAAGTTTTTGGTTTTTTAAGGGAAAGCTGCTCTCCTGTTTATTATTTCTCCTAAATGGTTTTAAAGACCCTAAATCCCCAGAGTAAATGAGCAGAGGAGCTGCATGGAGCAGCCCAGTCCCCAAAGTACGTGTTCCTCCGCCGCCTCCTGCTCCTTCCTCTTCTCCTGGCTTCATTCACCCACCCAGCAGCCATGCAGCTGCTCACTCCTGCTGCAGGGCAGTGGCTGCAACAGCTCCTCCACTCCTGCCATGGGCGCTGCTGGGGGTGCCAACTGGCCTGGAGCACTGGAGGGCTCCTAGTTGCGGGTGACAGCCGCTGCTGCACATAATTAGGAAGCAGCCACATCAACAGGATGGCCGCAGCCAGGGATGCCACCCCCGTCTGCCCTCCTGGCACTTGCACACCCGCTTCCCGCCTGGTCCTTGTGGTCACCTCTCCATGTCGCCCTTTTGGCCTCAACCCTGCGTCTGGGCATAAGCAAAATCCTAATCGGTCTGCTGGTGCAGTCCCCATCTAGCCAGCAGCTGCATATCTGGCAAGGTCACCACCCATATCCAGTGAATATAGCTCTTGGGCTTTGTCCAGAGGGCCTCCATAAAGTTTTAATATAATAGGCTTTAAGGGGGGTTGATTTATAACTAAGGATTGTACAGGGACTGCCTGTTTATAATATGGTGTTCGCGCAACATGCAGATTGCATAACGTCTTATTTCACAGAACATATCCTGGGCATTAAGCAACATATGATCGTACATATGTAATATATATATTTCTCTATTCAGGCTCCTACTTATTCAGCAACTCCCTCAAGACAGGTACATTTTATACATTTTACCCCTTAATTCTCTTGAAAACATTAAGAGAAAATTCTATTTTCCTGGCTTGGGAGGCCCAAGCATTGGGTAATTTTAATAAAGTTAGCATGTGAACGAAGGAACTGGAACCCAGGTCTCTCTATTCCCCAAATTCCTTCACTTTCCACTACACCAGTTCACCTCCTTTAAATCATACAAGACGTAGAGAAATACAAAATATGCTTACGTGCCTGCTTGAATGTCTATGACAGAAAAAGACAGAAGCTGTCATATTCCCATACGTTTGCTTTTGTAATTGATCAGGTAAGTATTGGTAAAAGGAACTATAAGATATGGCAAGATGTCACACAGTGTGTGACTAATCTCTGTGGCTGGAGCAGCAGCAAGGCAATAATGACTCTCCCCTCCTGCCTTCATCTTTGCCATGGCCTCGGTTCTCAGCTATTAATCCAGGCTAGAGAATTGGCTGTGGAGAGCCACCTGAAGCCGGACGTGCGCTCTTGACTATGATTATCACTCTCTGGCTGTGTGACTTTCTCAAGATACTTTCCATTTCTCTACCACTGTTTTCTGATTTTGCTGGGGGCTTTTTCAAGTTTTTTGCTCAACCTCATTAAGAAATGTGTGGATGTATTTTTCTGCACCAACATTTAAGTACTTACACAGTCAACCGCAGGAATGTTTTCCTGGAAAGACTGTGCATGGATTTTCCACTGCCCGCTGCTCTCACTAGAATTTGGGAAACTGCAATTTTTTTCTTCCTAGTTGCATTTGCCACTTACCTTAGTGAAAACAGGAGTTAAGACTTTAGACAGCTGCTTATAACATAAAATTTTCAAATAAAATATTCCTATTACATTTTCTTAGGGAAGAGTTCACTTGACCAGATTAGCAAACTAATATAAATATGAAGTAATGCCAGTGGCTGCCTGCAGAAGGTGTTTCTAACTTTCCGTTTGACTTAAGAGCCCATGGATTGAGGTGTCTGTGACACTCCTGCTCTGTGTCAGATTTGTGAGTAGGATGATATTCTAATGCTCCTATGATGGCTAATATTATGTTAATGCACGTTCATGCCAACCTGTACTAATATATATTTAGTTAGGTGGAGGCATTCTTAAATGGTAATGTAACTTGTGTGGTAAAATAATTTACACACAAAAATGGAACAAGGAGGATTCAGCTCCTATTCTGGGCTCTACCTCTACCCTCGCATGAATACCTGATGTCGTCGAGTCGATTCCAACTCATAGCGACCCTATAGGACAGAGGAGACCTGACCCATAGAGTTTCCAAGGAGCACCTGGTGGATTCGAACTGCAGACTTTTTAATTAGCAGACATAGCACTTAACCACTACGCCATCAGGGTTTCCCTTGCATGAATACTAGGTGCTATTGTCAAGCAAACAACTCTGTGGTCACTTGCATAAAGAGAGTACAAAAATATCCTAACCAAATTATTCAACAAATGGAATTCTAGTCGAATCTTTCAAAAGGCCCAGGGTAGTACTGGGAAAGCTAAGGTACCCGGATAAGGGGATGAGAGATCACATTTTCCTGCTCCACAAAAAGATACCAGTCTTCTTGGTCACATGATACTAAGCCAAAAGGGTAAGTAGGACAATTGCCAATACAATCTAGGGGGTTAAATCACCTCCCCTAATTCACCTATATAGGCCAAAATAGGAATATCAAGGATAAAAAGTAAAAAGATTTGGCTCTACTATTAACTCTTCATGAGGCTGTGGACAAATCATTTAACCTCTCAATTTGTTCATCTAGCAAAAAAAAAAGAGAAAAACAATTTAAGAACCCTTGCCATTGCCTTCTTCCACTTGTTCAAATAAAGTGATTCTGTGGAAGTACATTGCAGCAATGAAACCCTTTGCAAGGCCAAGACAGAATGATGATAGCAGATTATCAGAGTTCTGCAGAGCATTCTTGGAGCCCAAGGCCAGATATCAGTGTGTCCCACCCTGTGTCATCACACCTATACAACCCTTCCCCTGGAATTGAGATTGCAAAACACTTTCTTAGTTGTCATAGTCCCACCTATCTCAGCCATTCTTGGCATATCTGACATGTTTAAAAAGCAGACACCTCTTACTAGAGACTTTCTCATAAATTTAAAGGGAGCACAAGCTTAAATAACAGAAAACAGAGTACAACAATCATTACAGTCAGTAAATCACACATGGAAGCTGAAATGTGCCCTGATACATCAAAATGTTTCTCTGAAGGTCCCTTTCCCCATGCAGGGGGCTGACAGGGCTAGATGGTCTTTTTGGCTAGATTTTACCTCTTCCTACGGTGTGCCTTCTTTTCTTGGTGACCCTGATTTCTGTCTTCCAAGGCTTCATATTGAGGAACCATCTCTAGAACTTCTGGGATCCATGGGCCATATTTACATTTCAAATATGTCATGGCAATGTTAGATTTTTAGTTGGCTCTGACTCTGTCACTCACAGCCACATGGCTTGGTGGAAGCTGCCCAGTGTAGCACTATGCCACCCACAGGAAAAATCAGTGAGAAGGGATTTCACAAAAAGGAAAGTAAAGGAAGAAACAGATATCTGCCACAAATTATGCAGATACTGATCTATGGAGGGTACTTTGACCAGAATGGCCATGCATCTGAGAAAAGAATCTGGAGTGATTTAAATCTGAATTACTAAGAATTTATCAACCCTCCATTTCACTTGGTTGTAAGTCCATGCCATATATAAGAGAGCCCAGGAGGGGAGATATAATAGATGGAGTCAAGTAAAAAGTTTGACTGCAATATGAGACAGAACTTCTAACAATGAAAACTACATGGAATTTTACAAGCTACATTTAAAGTACTGATCTCTTGAATGCTTGAAGTGTTCAATTAGAACTGTACGACCATCTAGCAAAGACGCTGTAGAGAAAATTCTCAGAGGTTGTTGGGGTAGAGGTTGGATGAGATATTTTAAAAAAAGTTGCTTGTAAGCCCTTATTAAAAAAAAAAAAAAAAAGTTGCCATTGAGTCAGCTGTGACTCACAGAGAACCTACAGGACAGAGTAGAAATGCCCCATAAGGTTTCCAAGAAGCAGCTGCTAGATTCGAACTGCTGACCTTTTGGTTAGCAGCCAAGCTCATAACCAGTGCACCACCAGGGCTTCAAATCCTTATTGGGACTCTATATATAGGAGACTAGAGAAGTATTTATTTATCAGGAAGTCATGCACACACACACCAATCCACAAGATGTGTTTGTAGGTGCTCTTAAAATCTAAACCTCTTTATAGAGAACAGGCCCATGCCTAGAAGAGTGCTGGACAGTGATAGGTACTCAAAATAATTTTACTTATTGACAAGTGGCTAACTTATTTGCTAGAAGAACGTAAACAACTGGAGGAAAGGAGACATCTCTGCAGCAAGAGGAAGGGCAGGGAAGAAGATAGGAGAAAATACCCAGAAGACAAATTTCACCTTTTGGCCTAGTTCAAATACTGTGCAGTCAGCCCCAGGAATCAAGTTCTGGAGTCAGTCCATAAATAAGCCTTCAAAAAGTTTGCACAAAAGATTCTTAAGTAGGTTCATAAATGTGACAGCAAGCAAATACTTGGCAAAATGCAGCCAAGCCATAAAAGGAGTTGCTGGGGCCATGCAGCAGCATTACCTGTGCTGGAAAAAGCTTGGGTACAGAGCTTCTCTATTCCTAATTAGGGATCAGGTAAGTGTCAGGGATTTAAAGTTTTATTACATTTGGTTGTAAGCCAGTTCTTTCTGGTCTCTGGACTCTTGTCATAATGGGGAACCAATATAAAGTAGGACAAGCCCAAAGAAAACATGTGAGAATTATATTGTAGAATCAGGCTGGTCTCTGAGCGTGCGTGGTGGGACTCCATCACTGCCATAGAAGTTGGGCACTAGGGACAATGTTCCAAGTCATGGTCTATTCTTGGAAGTATCTCAAGTCCATTCTTCTCTAAATATTTTGTTTTTAATCATATCACTAGTATCTACTTAATCCTTGTTCAGATATGTCCATGGCCAGGGGATGCTGAAATGGAGACTACCGTGGTCTGGAGACTATAATGTCCTGCTTTCTAAAACCAGAAAAGAAGGGAGATAATGTAAATTTAATTTTCATTAACCTCCCCCCTCCAATAAAAATCCACAAAGCAGAGGTGAAGATGTGATTATAGCACTTCAAAAGAACTGCTTTAAATAATCCACTTTAAATAATGTTGATATGCTTGTTGTTCCATGTCTTCTTTATGGATCTCACTTGAGAAGTTTATTCTACAGTCGTTAATTTCCAAGAAAAAAATTTAGATTTCTTTTCTCCTCTGATAATAAGAACCATGTAATTCAACTTCACTATGTTTCACTTTTTGCCTGGTTGCCAGAAACCTCAGAAGCAAATGTGATGCTTAGTCTTGGTTTTGTCATTTATGTCTGCTTCTTTTACTTGACCTGGTTTTCTGTTTCTGTTTCTTAGCTTTCAACACATAGTTTTCTTGTTCCTTTGGCCAGTGGTTTCATAGCCTTTCTGAAGAGAGGTGGGATGCACTTACGTGTAGTGAAAAGATGAACTCCCAGTGTGACTGATTCCTCGTCTTCCCAAACTCCTGGAGCAATAGCCCTTCATAGTCTTCTCAGTGAGATTTGTCCTAAGCATTTCACAGGTTATTTCTTTAGACTCACCTCCAGGCTTCCACATCTATGCTTTCCAGAGGTTTTGAAAACTGTTTGGTCAACCTAGCTGACAGCATAAAGCTGTTCAGTCCCTTGAGTCAGATTTTTTATTTAAAAGGAAATTCAGCCTTAACAATTGATTACGCAAAATACCGAAGTATCTCCTTTGTACAACAGAGAAGTGGCAAATAGTCCTGTTTGTGCTCAAACTGTCTTCAGGAAAAACAGTTGTTATTTCTCTGAAATAGAAGGGAATCAAATTAGTAAAAACACAGACACACACAAAGCAACAAACTACTAACTCGTAAATGCTCATTTTCGGCCCCTTTGTATCCCCTGAAGGGGATTTTAATATTTGATTAAAATATTTTATTTGTGAATATCTCATCAGATGTCCGAAGCTGAGATCTACCTCAAAAATTATACTTGGAGTTTCACATCCTTTGAGCCAGAGCACAGGGTTTTGACTTTTAATCAAAGTGGATTAAGGCCCATCTGACACTTTCACAAACAATAAAAAAAGGAGGACTGACATATTGAGTTAGGGATTTCAATCTCATTGTGTTATCGCTTTGTATTGTAAACTAATTCTTCCACTGATTCTTCAAGATCTAGACTGGTGCTCAGTTGTACCTACACCCTTTTTCAGTTTATCTATTAAATATTAAAAATAATATGTTTTCAGTCCCCAAAAGCCCTTTTTGTCTCAAACTGACTGACTTTTAAACTACCGTAATTTTACGCAAATAATGTGCATCTTGGACGTTAGTTTGCCAAACGCGCCCTACCCCCGAGAGGCATTTTCATAAGCGCCACTATACCGGTTTTTTTTTTACATGCTGCTGTAGAAAAAAAATTAGCATAATGCACTTACAAAAATACCTCTGGAGGGGGAGGGCGCAGTTGACAAACAAATGTAGACGGAGCACATTCTTCGAATAAGAATACAGTGCTCACAGTTTTGAAGTTCTCTTGTAACTCTTCCATCCATTCAGTCTCTAGGGAAGTCACCTCTTCTAGATGCACATCCTCCTCCTTGACAATCCTTAAGTGTGTTGTTATAGTTATTCTGCCTGGTCATGCTTTTCTGTAACCTCAACAAAGTTGAATGTCAGGCTAGAAGGCCAGTGGAGCAGTGGGGAACTAGGGAGAAGTAGAAGGCACAGTAGTACCTCATCCTGCGGACCAGCTGTGAACATACTAGCAAACCTTGCTCTGCTGCTGAGGCATTAAAGGAAAGTCTCTCTGCTGCTAGCTTTAGCCCAATAATTTCAGATTCTGCAGGGCCAGTCAGGCCTGCTCTCAACCCATCTTTAGCTGTGTTTCCGTCCTTCTTAGAGAATGGTGGGAGAGAAAGAGAATTAGGGAAACACAGTTCTATTGCCATCATTTTTTATCTCTCTCCAGATTTTGATGAGTTTCAGAAAGAAAAAGACAGAAGCGAATCAAAAGCATTTTGCTGTGTTGAGATAGGGTTCAGAGAAAATGATCGAAATCAGGAAATCTAATCAAAAAATTAAAAGAGGAAATGCATATGATTATATACACATATGCTGAATAGTGATTTGATAAAATTTAGTAGCAGCAATTTCTAATAAGAACTCTAAGTAAAATAGGAATAAAAGAAACTACTTACAAACAATAAAAATAGATAAAATTGTTGTTGTTGTTAGGTGCCATGGAGTCAGTTCTGGAGCAAAGCAACCCTACCTACAACAGAAGGAAACACCACCTGGGTCTGGGCCATCCTCACAATCTTTGTTATGCTTGAGCCCATTGTTGCAGCCACTGTGTCAATCCATCTCGTTGAAAATCTTCCTTTTTTTCTATGACCCTCTACTTTACCAAGCATAATGTACTTCTCCAGGGACTGGTCCCTCCTGGAAACATGTCCATAGTATGTGAGATGTAGTCTTGCCATCCTTGCTTCTAAGGAGTATTCTGGCTGTACTTCTTCCAAGACAGATTTGTACATTCTTCTGGCAGTCCATGGTGTATTCAACATTCTTCACCAAACCATAACTGAAAGGTGTCAATTCTTCTTCGGTCTTCCTTATTCATTGTCCAGCTGTCCCATGCATATGAGGTGATTGAAAACACGATGGCTTGGGTCAGGCACATCTTAGTCCTCAAAGTGACATCTTTGCTTTTTAACACTTTAAAGAGGTCTTTTGCAGCAGATTTGCCCAATGCAATGTGTCATTTGATTTCTTGTCTGCTGCTTCCATGGGCGATGATTGTGGATCCAAGTAAAATGAAATCCCTTACAACTTCAATATTTTCTCTGTGTATCATCATGTTGTGTATTGGTCCAGTTGTAAGGATTTTTGTTTTGTTGAGGTGCAATCCATACTGAAGGCTGTAGTCTTTTGTCTTCATCAGTAGGTGCTTCAAGTCCTCTTCACTTTCAGCAAGCAAGGTTGTGTCATCTGCATATTGCAAGTTGTTAATAAGTCTTCCTCCAATCCTGATACTTCATTCTTCTCAATACTGTCCAGCTTCTCAGGTTATTTGCTCAGCACACAGACTGAATAACTATGGTGAAAGGATACAACCCTGACGCACACCTTTCCTGATGACCACCGTGTCCTTCTTTCTAGTCTGTCTTAGTCTGAAGGCTCCGCTGAAACCTGTCTACCATGGGTGAGCCTGCTGGTATTTGAAATACTGGTGGCATAACTTCCAGCAACACAGCAACATGCCACCACAGTATGACAAACTGGAAGATGTGTGGTGGAGATAAAGTTAGTTATAGAAAATACATTAAATGTTGAAATGCTAAAACCATTTTCAATAAAATTGAGAGCAAAAGAGAAGTTTAAGCAATTTAAATATATCATCCCACTGCCTTCTGGTTTTCATGGTTTTCTAAAAGAAATATGCACTTAATCTTAGTGAGGATCCCTTATATGTAATATTTTGCTTCTCTCACTGCTTTCAAGAATCTTTATGTTTTTGATAATTTTATTATAATGTGTCACAGTGTGGCTCTCTTTGAGTTCATCCTACTTAGAGTTCATCAAGCTTCTTGGATACATAAATTCATGTCTTTCATTAAATTTGAAAAGTTTTCAGCCACTTTTTCTTTAAATATTCTTTATGTCCCTTTCTATCTCTCTTCTTTTTTTGTAGCTCCTGTAATGTGTATATTGGTCTGGTTGGTGATGTCCCACAGGTCCCTTGTACTCTGTTAATTTTTCCTTATTCTTTTTTTTCTTTCCGTTCCTCTGATGGGATCATTACAAATGTCTTCAAGTTCACTGATTCTTCTGCCAGTTTAACTCTGTTGTTGAGCAGCTCTAGGGAACTTTTTATTTCAGTTATTGAGCTTTTCTGTTCCAGTTCAGTTTAGTCCTTTTTTTTTTTTTTTTAATAATTTCTATCTTTTTATTGATATTCTCATTTTGTTCATAGAGTGTTTTCCTGATTTCCTTAGTTCTTTCTTTGTTTTCCTTTAGCTCTTTGAGCATATTTAAGGAAATTGTTTTAAAGTCTTTGTCTAGTAAGTCCAATGTTTAGTTTTCTCAAGGATATCTATCTTTTCTTTTATTTCTTTGAATAGGTCATCCATCCCAGTTTCTCTGTATGCTTTGTGATTTTTTGTTGTAGTTTTTGAAAATTGGACATTAGAGTAATATAATGTGGTAGCTCTGAAATGAGCTTTTCCCTCTTCCTTAGGATTTGCTGGTTCATTTCTTTTTTGTTGTTGAAAGCTGTAGCAGTCCATTGGTTTAGCGATTTTTACAAACTACTTTTGCTGTAATAAGGAGCACCTCTTGCAGTCTTTGCAGATTGGCTCTTTGCTGGGACAGTCCTTCCTCTCTTGGCCCAGGCAGCTACAAGATTTTCAGTCCACTCTATACTTCTCACCACTCCTCTGCCCCATGCTTTCTCCAAGATGGATAGAATAGAGACACACACTTTGTTTTAGTCTGTTGGGTAACAACCTAACAGATTCAAACAGACAACACAATAATGTATAACTCTTTCGTGACCAGAGAACGTATAGCACCCACCTCCACTTTCTGCCTCTTAGGTTTACTGGGAGTCTGCTTTCTCACTGACAGTATGTGCTTCCAGCAGGTGGGGACCTGTATAACTGCTTGAAACTGAAGAAATGGGAGTTTGCCACAAATTACTATTTTTACAGTATATTGTATTAGGTGGTGCATCCTGGAGGTGTAATTATGAAAAAGTTTTGTATCTTTTGGCTTTTGTACAGTGAGATAAGGCTTGCAAGTATATTTCTGGTTTCTTTTGCATTATTTGGAAGTTACATTTCTCGCAATGATTCCATGTTCACATGACTACTGCATTTTCAGGTGCCATACATTGTATACACTTGTCAAGGGATCTAGAAGGTGATGGAGAGTCCAGAGGGACATGTGTGTCCCATAGAACCCTACCTCAAAGCGCAGAAGGACAAATGTGTCCCACATAATCATACTCCAGAGTCCAAAAGGACATGTGCCCCACGTAATCCTACCCCCAGAGTCCAGAGGGATATATGTGCCTCACATAATGTGTATCAACATCCATATTTCATAATAAAATTTCAGAAATGCTCCTTGATTTAGTATGCCTTCCATTAATGAAAACACATGGTATCAAAAAAAATTCAAAGCAGAAAATATTTGGGGCGTGAAAAGGATAAAGTGTGGTATGCTCCCTTTAGAACCCAAGACCAGGATCCCAAGATGGAAACGTGAGCTGCTTCTTGTAGCCATTTGTTGAGGAATGGCAGGGATGGTGTAAGATTTAGTACAAAAGCCCACAGAGCTCTCTTACTATTATCTTGATGTTGATTGTTTCTTGTTTCAGCATTCACTTTGTTGCTGTGAACTTCTGATTTTTTATCAGTGTTCTGACCAAGTTAGGTTTGACAGTTTCTGCTCGTTTTTTGATGTTTCTTTGGGAGACAGGTGCATGGAGCTTCTTATTCTATCACTGAGTTACTCTTTATTTTTAATTATACATTTAAATGGTTAATTTTTATTATTTTCTTTATACTGCTATTTTTAGTAAAATATTTTTCATTTCTTCTAAATATTCAAGTTTATTTTACATGAAGTATGTATTTAATGTTATATATTGACCATTGATGCAATTCCAGATACATATTTTGTGAGAAACATTTTTCAAAAGTTTTGCTTCTAGAATTTCACTGCTTCCGCCTACAATCAATTTGAGTCTTCCTGAAATAAACTTTAATAGGTGAGTCTTTCAGCTGTGGTCCAGGAAAAGTATTCTGAAAATATCTTCATCATTCTTTCATTCTTGAATGATGGGTTAACTTTATAAACTTCTAGGCTGAGCAACATTCCTTCAGCAATTTAATGTAATTTTTTCTTTGTCCTTTGATACCCTTTGTTGCTGATGTGAGTCTGCTGTTATGCTGTCAGTTGAATTGTCATTCACTTGTGAGTAATAAATTTTTCCACCTGGTTGCTTTTAATATTTTGTTTTGTTTTGCTTTTAAATCCTTACAGTTTTGCAATTTACTATGATTTTTCAATCCTGTTGGGACTCAGTATTATTTTTTTTAATTCTGAGGACTCATTTCTTTCTTGATATGTGTGGAATATAAAAATAGCAACAGCAACAGAAAATTTAACATGAATAGCAAATAACATGATGTAATAAATTTACCAATTAAAACTAATCAATGATAAATAGATGACTTTCAAAATCCCATATGTCTGAAAACCAGTGAAAACCTCTCTTAGATTAAAGGAGAAATAGTAAAGGAAATTATGAAATATTAAAGGCTAAATCACAATAAAAGTATAATGCACTGACATTTTATCTCACATTTTTCTTGCTTTATCCCAATTTTCTTTCTTCTGTATCTCTTGAACAGCCATAAGACATACATTAGCATTTGCCTATTATCCAAATCTTTACCTTTCTTTTCCTCATCTTTTTATCTTTTTATCACCTAGACCGTATTTTCCAACTACTAATCCTTCTTCATTTCCACCTTTCTCATTCCAATGGCCAATAATTATCAATGCATCTTGATTGCATGTTTGATGAATTTCAGACTGCAGAAGTTGGTAAAAATCTTCAATTTCTTCATTTTTAGCCTTAGTGGTTGGTATGTAAATGTGCACAAGAGTCGTATTAACTGGACTTCCTTGTAGGCATGTGGAAATTATCCTATTGCCATGGAGATTAGACATTCAAAAAGCAGTCGTTCCTCTCTTCCCTGTTTTTCTGAACTCAAATTCATATGTTGTCCTTTCAGCCTTTTTATCTATATCTGTCATCATTCTTATTATTTACATCTCCTCCTTTTCCTGGGCAACTGAGACCACTTTTTAGTTTATTCATCTATTATATTAATTACAATTCAGTGTTGCTGTTTTTAATTGAGTCATCACATTATAAATCTCTGAGCAGTCTTTTCTCATCTCCATTTGTTGTCTCATGTCAGACACTTCCCATTAGAGGGAATCAGAAGCATTTTCTCTTGCATCTTACCGAGCACACAAAAGAGAGTTTTTGGAACATTCTTATGTTTCTTTCAGTAATTTTGTTTCAGAAGGATGAGATTACTCTTTATCTGTATGATATTTTCTTCAATTCATAGTCCTCCTTTTTCACTTGGGATTCTAATCAATAGCTCTTATTTTAATATAGTTTATCAAAGATTGCTTCCCACAGCACAGGCAGACTAACTGAGGGGCTTGAATATTGACCTCTTTGGAAAGAATTCTGGAATTTGGTTTTGGAATTCGAATTTTCAATGTTTCTGCACCTTTCTGAATAGAAGAAATTCAAAGTCTCCTGATATGAAACATTATAAAGTGTAGTTTGAGACTAATTCTTGTGTGGTATGTTTTTTATGATAGTTGTCTTTGGCTAATTTGTATCAGGGGATAGCTTGTTACTATCAGAGATTTTCTATTTTGGAGTAAAATTCCAAATATAACATCACTGATGTGTTAGTATTTAAGTTACCTGTATAATCTTATGAGGATCTAGAACTGTCACAGGCATACATTGCTTTCTCAAAATTATTATTACAAACCCTAAAAGATATCTTAAGAATCAAGTCTGCATGATAGTAGTTTGGTCCTTGATTCATTAGATGTTGATGCTATTTACAGTAAAAAGACCAGTAATTTTTTTCCAGGTAATGAAATGAAATTTCTGGGTTTAGAAATTGTCATTTTTTTTAAATTATAGAGACAATGAATAATAATGTGCTCCTGAGAAGAGTAGGAATTCACGTGTGTTTAATCTGAGAAAGGAAGTCATTGTTGTTAGATGCCATTGAGTCAGTTCTGACTCACAGTGACCGTATGTACAAAAAAAAAAAAACACTGCCCGGTCCCTACGCCATCCTCACAATCATTGCTGTATTTGAGCCCATTGTTGTAGCCACTGTATCAATCCATCTCGTTGAGGGTCTTCCTCTTCTTTGCCGACCCTCTACTTTACCAAGCATGATGTCCTTCTCCAGTGACTGGTCCCTCTTGATAACATATCCAAAGTACATGAGACCAAGAAAAGAAGAGGGAACTATAATTTCAGCTCTAAGCCTGTCCTACCTGAGTCACCCCTGATGTCCTTCCATATTGTTAATTCTTTGTACTGCCAAGACATGCGTACTGTGGTAGAAATTCATTTCTGACATGCAAGATCATTCATCGTCATACCAAGTTTTACATATGTGGCAACACTGTGTAGCATCAGCACTGAGCATGGAAAAGAGCTGGCAATGATTAGAGATGTGGGCTCCAGGAGTACTAAACAAAACCCCAAGCTTGTTGTTGAGTTGATTCCTGTTCATGGTGAGCTCATGTGTGTCAGAGTAGAACTGTGCTCCATAGGATTTTTAAGGCTGTGACCTTTTGGAAACAGATCACCAGGCCTTTTTTTCTGAGGTGCCTCTGGGTGGGTTTGAACTGCCAATGTTTCAAGTTAGTTAGTCAAGCGCTTAACCATTTGTGCCACCCAGAACTCCTAGGAGGGGTACTGACCTGGTAATAAAATTACTATCAAATATTTACTGGGGAC
The DNA here is from genome assembly GCF_000243295.1 of Trichechus manatus latirostris. NCBI lineage: Eukaryota > Metazoa > Chordata > Mammalia > Sirenia > Trichechidae > Trichechus > Trichechus manatus. Next base: position 1,962,428 of record NW_004444125.1, on the reverse strand, counting down.
CAAACTTTGTGCAAAGTACTTACACAAATGCTAACCCATTTAGTCATTACAGGTATCCTGCCAGGCATTTATTGTTATCTGTCTTTTATAAATGAGGGAATTGAAAGAATTTGGTGCAATAGAAGGACCCCTGGGCTGGAGACAGAAAGATTTTCAAATCTTCCACTTACTGGTTGAGTGACCTTGGGAAAATTTCCTAATCTTGGTTGTCATTGTGGACTTGGCCCATCTGTTGCTCAAGCCCCTTCCAGCTCTGACACCAACAGCCCTTGTCTATTACACTACTCATTAGTCTATTCCACACATGGGCCAGAGACATTGCTGGCAGACATTGTGTTTTCCTTCACATTTATGTGATTGTCGTTTACAAATATACCCCTTCTTTGAATATGCAAACTGTTCTCTTTAGAATAGACCAGAGCCCAATACCACACCAGAAGCTGGCTCCAAAAAAGCTTCAAAGGCAGCTCACAGCTGGCTTGGAAAACTATTCTCTGAAATAAGCCAAAGAAAGATGCCAATTGACTCTCCAGGGGAGAGAAGTCTTCATAGAGGGTGGGCCATAAGCATTCTGTGCTACTCATTCTTTAAGACCAAAGGTAATTATTAACATACCATTTTTGGTGCCAGCCATGGGCACTGGGAGTTACTACTCATTAATACTATGAATGTAACCTTCAAATTCATGACCCACAGGGATTAAATGCCTCTAATATAGCCACAAGTGCTGGTTGTATGGCTGAGGCTACAGAGAGAGCCTCAAGTTCTCTGATGGAAGGGCCAGCTACTACCTTCATGGAGATACTGTGTGGCTAGGGCATCTCCTACCAGCGTTTTGTGTCATTCCCAGCATTCACGTAAGACAATTCATCTCATTTGCCAACAGAACATAGTTTCTAAATAAGCAATCTTAATAGCTGTCAGTGCTCTGAGGACTAATTTGTAGGCACTAATTAGTGATCCTTATGTATGTATTTACACTCTAAGCATTAAATATACTCATATGTAAATTCTTGTAAAAGATACACTTGTATGACAGGTCCCAGGAGATCTATAAACTATCTGATAAGGCAATTTATTTATTTACTTTAATAAATAGAAGGAAAAACATACCTCTTGGAAGAATCTTAGGCAATAAAATGAGGGGGCTAATCAGGATTTCCCACCAAAATATTCTTATATAGTGGAGTTTATGAGTACTTTTCTATTATCAACAAACAGGTAAGAACAACATGCAGCATCTACATTTGAAGCATGTCTTCTGACTACAGTAATTCTGCAGGGCACTTGCAAAATAATTTAATAAAGACCATAATAAAAGTGGCACTATATGGAGTCCTGGTGGCACAATGGTTAAGAGCTACAGCAAGCTGCAGTTGTTAACCAAAAGGTCAGCAGTTTGAATCTGCTAGCCGCTCCTCGGAAACCCTATGGAGCAGTTCTACTCTGTCCTGTAGGGTCGCTATGAGTCAGAATCGACTTGAAGACAATGAGTTTTTTTTTTAAATATGACCTAGAGGCTTCAGAGTGACAAACCCTACTCATGCTTGGTTTAAGAAATAAGATGATCTCCATGATGAATAATCAAGGTAGAGGTATTGATATTTCAAGATAAAAAAACACTCTTAACTTTAGACAGTCCTATTGGTTCCTTCTACTGATTCTACAGAAAGACTGTTCAGGATTCCTGGTTCTTCTAATTAAGGAGCCTGATTAATTTCTCAAGTATAAACATCAACAGTAAATATATCAATTTTCGCTTTAATGGGGTAGAGAAGGTAATAGTACTCGTGGAATAGTAAAATCTGGATAAAGCTATTAACCAAACTCTGTTCAATGTGCTGGTTAACACAAAATTTACTTTAAGTGATGTGTGCATGTGTGTGAAAAATAGGCATGAATGTGTTGTTTTTGCAATTTAATATCCATTCATAGCAGAAAGAAGTATAAAGTTTCAAATAAAAAGCTTTCAAAAGCAAAACATATCCAATCTCGACATCCCTCTATAAAAGTCTGGAATTCTTGTCAAGCTTTCTGTAGAAATGCTAGCTAGGTTTCAAAGTCTCCTTTCAAGCCTCCCATTGAATGTTAACCCCAACAGTAGGGCTTGCCCTCATTTCCGATGTGACAGCAACCTTACACCTCTATCTTGACAGGAAGATGGTCTCATTGCCAGGCCCCAATTCCTCCTCCACCTCAGCTGGGCTCTCTCCACCAGCTGGAATGACTTTATTGCCATTGAGAGCAATAGTCAGAACTTATAGTTGTGACATTTTTTTAATCCCACATGTGACTCTTCCACATTCACCACCACCCTTTCAAAAGCTCTCCCTTCTCTACCTCTCTGTGGTGGCTTTGACTTTCTGTTATCGTTTCAGTAATTAAGAAAATCACTCCCAGGCAAGATTACTTCACTCTGTTCGCAGTCAACAAAGGCTTAAAGAGGAAATCCTATTCTATATTCTAGAGAAGGAAAAAAAAAAAGTTGACCTTTTAGGATAAGGGGATAAGCGTGAGTGCATGAGCAGAAGAAAAGATGACTAAAGTGAAAAAAATCACAGTTTTTTGATCCATGTGGTTTTGGAGTCAAATCCTTGCCCTTGTATTTACAAGTTGTGAGACTTTGGAGAGTTATTTAACTTTTCTCAGGCTCTGGTTCCTCATAAGGAAAACAGAATAAAATGTCTACTTTATAGGAGTAGTTCTGGAGAGGAGTAGCGATTGTATCAAGTACTTGGCTTCCTGTAGGTGCTGCAGTAATAGTCAGAGCGGGGATGGTGATGGTGGAGTTAGTAGTGGTGGAGACAGAGTTGGTGGTGATGGTGGTAGCAGCGTAGCAGTGCTTATGAGATCTCCCAGTCACACAGAGAAATTCCAAATTTCCAAGGAGACTTCTGCCAACAGATTTCAGTTATCACAGATTATGGAGAAATGGCTGCAAAAGACCTCTCTAAAGTGTTAAAAAGCAAAGATGTCACTTTGATGACTGAGGTGTGCCTGACCCAAGCTATGGTATTTTCAATTTCCTCTTATGAACATGAAAGCTGGACAATAAAAAAGGAAGACCAGAGAAGAATTGAAGCATTTGAATTGTGGTATTGGTGAAGAATATTGAATATACCATGGACTGCCAGAATGCTCATTAGAAACAAAGATGGTGAGGCTTCATCTGGTGTACTTTGGACGTGTCATTAGGAAGGATATTATGCTTGGTAAAATAGAGGGTCAGTGAAAGAGAGGGAGACCATCAATGAGATGGATGGACAATAGCTGCAGCAATGGCCTCAAACATAGCACTGATTGTGAGAATGATGCAAGACTGGGCAATTTTTTTGTCTGTTATACATAAGGAGTAGAGTTGAGGAGTAAACTAGAGGGCACCTAACAACAACAACAACAACATGGGCCAACGGAATGTTCTTAATTTGCTAGGTAAGTAAGACTTGAATAATGGTGCAAAGTTAACATGCAAAGTGAAAAGTGAATATGTTTTTGGATGTAAGAGATTTCAGTGTCCACAGAGTCATGTGACATCAGGGCAACAAATGAAAAAGAAAAGAAAAATTTCAAGGACAAAAAATAAAACTTCCTGTACTGAATGCTCAGTTCATATTCCTTGCTAAAGTCAGTGTTAGGAATAGGCTGTCTTAGTTATCTAGTGCTGCTATAACAGAAATATCACAAGTGGATGGCCTTAACAAAGAGAAGTTTATTCTCTCACAGTCTAGTAGGATAAAGTCTGAATTCAGGGCACCAGATCTAGGGGAAGCTTTTCTCTCTCTGTTGGCTCTGAAGGAAGGTCGTTGTCATCAATCTTCCTTTGGTCTAGGAGCTTCTCCACACAGGAACCTCAGGTCCAAAGGATGTGCTCTGCTCCCGGCACTGCTTTCTTGGTGGTATGAGGTCCCTCACTCTCTGCTCACTTCACTTTCCTTCTGTCTCTTGTAAGATAAAGGGTGATGCAGGCCACACCCCAGGGAAACTCCTTTTACATTGGATCAGAGATGTGACCTGAGTAAGAGTATTATATCCCACCTTAATCCTATTTAACATAACCCAATCTTCCTTCAATAACCACAGACAGAGATTACGGTTTACAACACATAGGAAAATTACATCAATCACAAAATGGAGGACAACCACACAATACTGGGAATCATGGCCTAGCCAAGTTGATATATAATTTTGGGGGACACAATTCAATCTATAACAAGGTCAATGAATTAGAGAGAAATATACGACATACATATCACCCCCCTCACACACACACAGAATATCTTTAATTGCTTAATTGACAACCTTGGGAAGTAATTATTATTATCTTCATTTTACGGATGAAGACTGAGGTTTAGAGAACTCAGGAGGCACTGTAGGAGGAACATTGATTGACTTCAGGATGAGACAGTTCTCACACCAATGCTAGGTTTTCCATGTACTAGTTGTTTGACTTTGGCCATCATTCTCTTCAAACCTATAATTTCCTCATCTGTGACAATAGTTCTAATAACTATCTTACAGAATTGTAAGGATTAAACAAGATATGTTTTGGTCTACAAAAGTGGCAAATTCATATAAAGAATCTAGCACAGTACTTGTTATAAATAAAGTGTTTGATAAAAATATTTACCTTTTATACATTCATTTATTCAGTCACCCTTCCATCCACTTATCCTTTTATCCAACCAGTCCAGGTAGACTGTAAGACAAGTCAACACAAGTTTTGGTCCATGTTAAACCTCTAAGAATCATATCAGTTGGAAATTTTTGTTGTTGAGGAATAGAAAGACTGACCCAAACTTACCAAATGAATGTATTACTTGATATAACTGAAAGTCCAATTGTAGGTCTAGCTTCCTGCATGGCTAGACCAAGAGCTCAATTGATATCTCTATGACTCAGTTTCTTCCACACCCATTCAGTGTAACTTCCTATGAGCTAATTCTTCTATGGGTCAGACTCTCCCCTAGTGATTACAAGATCAGTAGCTTCTAAACATAAATATTCTCACTTTTAAGTCTAGCAGAAGGAAAAAGTTTCTTTCCCCACAACTCGTTCTAAGTTCTGGTCTAGGCAGAATCACAGATCTGTTCCTGAACCAATCACTTTTCTCAGTGGGACTGATTACTCCCATCAGTACCAACAAGTCTATATCTGTCCCCAGAGAAGGTGAGGCAATCATACACAAACCACACGCACTGGTGGGAGGAAGGAGGAGAATCCTGGTTCCCCAAAGAAAATGCAAGGTGTTGTTTTTTAGGGGAAGGCTAAATTGGTTCCGGGTGGCAAAGCAACAAGTTACTATGACAGCGCCTCAAACAAGTCTCCCAAAATCTAGTATTTTCTTCCATTCTTTCCTCTGTTTGCTAATAGTACCATGACCCATCTTTTCCACAGGCCTGGAACTCCATAGTCATTCTTGACATCTCCAATCTTCATTTCCTAGGGCTTCCATAAGTACCACAAATTGGGTGGCGTAACAGAAATGTATTGTCTCACAGTTCTGGAGGCTGGAAGTCTGAGTTCAGGATGTCAGCAGGACCATGTTTTCTCCACAGGTTTAGGGAAAGAACCTTTCTCATATCTCCCAGCTTCCAGTAGCCCTAGACATTCTGGCTTTCATCTGTAGCATGATACCTTCTTCACATGATCATTTTCCCTTTGACTGTCTCTCTGTGTTTCTTCTACTCCCTTATAGGAAATCATCCTACTCTGATAAGATTAGAACCCACCCTACTCTGACATGACCTCATGTTAACTGACAACATCCTTAAATACCCTATTTCCAAACAAGGTCAAATTCACAGATACCAGGGATTAGGACTTCAACATCAATATTTGGGGGACACAATTCATAACATCTTCCTTCTCCTTACCTCTTCCCATTGCTAATCTATTGCCAATTCCTGTCAATTGCACATTTTCTAAGGCCTCTACATGTGCTTTTGTTCTTTCAAGATGACATGCTACTTTCTCAGTCTTTTTCTTGGTTAATGTAAAATCTCAGCTGAAATGTTATAACCTTGGGGAAGGCTTTACTGACCCCTAGACCAAATCAAGTTCCCCCGATATACACTTTCAAAGCTTAGATCATAGTCATTGGCCACAGTTTATAATTATAAATAAAAATAGGTTATTAACTGAAGATGGAAGCTCACTAGACAGTGCATTTCAAAAGGACAAGGCTGGTGTCTTTTTTTTTTTTTTTTTCCCTCACCCTTGTGCCCCTAGCGTTGATCACAGTGCTGGCACAGAGCTGATCCTGGATGAATAAGTTTTGAATGAAGGAATAAATCTAGGTGTCTTGTTCTATATTCTGTACATAGTAAATGACAGTGCTTATTCTTCAGCCTAGGTCTTCTGATTACATATCCCATGCCTCTTCCTTCCTCCTAGAAGAAAGCTTGGTGTAACTGAGCAATGTTAAAAAGATAACTTGTTAGAAGAGCTCTTTGAGGTAACCATCAGGAACTGGGAGGCAGGAGAGCTGACTGAATAAGGTGGGAAACTTTGACCCCAGTTGTGCACTGAAAATACAGCACAGCAGAGCGGTAATGCTGAACATTCTGGAAACACTGATGAACCCATGTGTGAGAGATTCATAGGAGGTATGGAGTCTTAAGAAGTAATGGATAATGGCAATGTTAAGAGGGATGCACACAATGGCCATCCTGAGTGAAGCCCCACTTTCCTTACCTATGGCTAAATCCTTGTACAGCTGCCAGTCACCACCTAGGACCGGCTGCCTCAAGACCTGAAATGTCAAGTAGTATTCAGGCCAAGACCCATGAAAATGGATCTTCTTTCCCAAGCCAATCCACAGAAGCCTGTCATGATCTAAAAATAAACCCATTGTCATTGAGTTGATTCTGATTCACGGTGACCCCATGTGTTAGAGTAGAACTGCTCCGTAGGCCTTTCATGGCTGTAACCTTTACAGAAGCAGATCACCAGGCCTTTCCTCTGCAATGCCACTGGTTAGATTTGAATTTCAAATCTGTTAGTAGCTGAGTGAAAACTGCTTGTGTTACCCAAGAATTCTATCATGGTCTAGGACCGTAAAATGCTATCCATTTGCTTTGGGGTCTTCCAGGGGAAAGGGTCAACATCACCCTCCTTGTCTAACCTTTTGATCCTGGCCAATGTTAAAGAGCTGTTTGAGGGAAAAACGTTCACCTCTGTGGTATATAAATAATGGGAACTGACAAGATCTCAAATCAAAAATTTGTCTCCCTTGCTGCCTGCCGTGTTTTGTAAAATTCTAGTATTTGTTATTTATTCCTTGTGACCTATCAGCATTTTCATGTTGAAGGGCCTGGTTAATTTAAAAACCTCTTGAGGATCCTGTCTTTATTGTCCCCCACTTTATTGGAAGATCTTCACAAGTTAGCCATAATAAAACAATTAAGACAAAAATAAGACTTACCTCAGAGGGTAGTTATGAGGATTAAATGAGATAAAAGTTTAAAAGTTTTGTCCAGTTTATTTGCATTACATTTAAAAAAAAAATTGCCATTCAGTTGATTCCAACTCATGGCAACCCTATAGGACAGAGGAGAACTGCCCCATAGGGTTTCTAAGGAGCAACTGGTAGATTCGAACTGCCGACCTCTTGGTTAGCAGCTGAGCTCTTAACCACTGTGCCACCAGGGCTTCCTTAACAACTATACAAACTATTATTTTTATGATCACTATATACAGAATCTTACATAATTATAACAGAAGCTGTGTTAAGCAGATAGTCTCATTTCACAAGTGAGAAAACAAAACAAAAGAAAACAGACCCTGAGTGAGTCTGAGATAAATTTCCAAAGTCACACTTCTAGTCAGTAATGACAAGACGAGCTGATTCCTAGTCCGTTTGAAGCCCTGGCCCTTATATTTTCTCTATGTTAACACTCTGACTTCTAGACACCTTTGTCCTCCACTCACCACCACCCCCCAACCCCCGCCCCACAGCAGTCCTTTGGTTGCAGGAAGAAGGTCTGGTCTGACACTTCTCGTGGCCTCAGAGCCTACCACAGAGGAAGTAGCCACATAGCAGATGGTCTATACATGCCTATGACAGGAACTAGTAAACATAGCTCACCCCATCGATGAACAACCTGCCCAGGCCAGAAGATGGGTGCCTGAGGGTTTTACTGCGATTGACAAAGCTGGAAACCAATCTATCTGCTGCTAAGTCAAAGGGTGCTAGAGTAACCATCACCCACAATTGTCTCTTGTGCACCCACTCAGTGTAGGTCTGACTTGCCCAAGCTCCTTGAGGCGCAATGTACAGCCCTAGCTCCCTGGGCTCTGGGGAAGGTAAGCAGATGGAGCCCAGCCCACAGGATCAGGCCTGAAAAAACCTTGAGACATCTTCCCAGAAGCTCTGGCCAAGGCAACATGGAGGACCGCCTTCTCTGGATCCCCAAAGGGAATCACAAATTCTTGTTCCTTCTGGTGGGGGCAGGATCATGTGTTTGTGCTGAGGCTGAAATGTATACCACACATCTGGATGTTGGGGACATGGGGAGGGAGGGCTTGTGTGGTCAGCGGGGGTGCAAGGCCATTTCAGGGCGGTTAAACTGGAGTAACTCGAGCACAGCAGGGTCTGAGTCATCCTGGACTCCGGGAGCTCCCACTCGGGTGGAGGCTGACACCTGAGCCCATCTGTGGCTTTGCCCTGGCTGGCCCTGACCTGCTCTGTCTTGTCCAGCAGAGCTCAGCCTGGCCAGACCAGGCCCTGCTGGGCTCTAGCCTGAAGGAACTGAGCCCTGGCTGCAGAGCCAGAAGATCAGAGTGAAGGCGGTGATGTCAGCGAGGGCGGGAGCCTTATGAGCACAGCCCCAGGCAGTGTCTGTTTCTCGGCCCCTCTGTTCCCATGTGAGTCCAGCACCTCTCTGTGTGTTTCCTTGTGACTGAATGCACATTCTATGTCTGTATCTAGGTATTTATCTGTGTTCGTGTCTGTGTGTGTTGTTGGCTTGTATGCCTAGGCATGTTTTCCCTGAAAAATGAAAATATAATTGACTTTGTAGTAAAGTTTGGTTGGTCAAAGAACAGCAACCATTAAGAGGTTTTCCACATTCCCTTCAAGTGCAAGGTCTCATGTTAAGGGTTGAAGGGGATTTAGGAAACAGAAAAGATTCAGCCCTTCAACTCAGGGAGCAGGTAGTCAGAGGGGTTTTGTGCGAAAACTGACATCTTGCTGCCCAGAAGCATTAGTACAGGACCTAGGGTGGGCTCAGAGGGTGGTAGTCACTGCTCAGAGAGGTTTTGGGCAGCCAAGCACTTGCCACCTTAAGCTATTAACATCTGTTGATAATTGATGTCATACCTTCCTTTCATGATATAACAATTAAAAATATCTAAAAATTGTATCAAAACAACTGAGCAAAATGCCCCCCCCCCAACAAACCACACAGACTACCAACCCTAGAATTTGAAGTCCTGGCATATGGCCATCATGACCTACTTTATGGTACCTTCCACTCCTTGTGGTGAGGCTTGCTGGTATATGGTCATGCACAGAGGAGGGTGATAGTCTGGCAGAGGAGCCAAAATCCAAAACCAAACCCGTTGCCGTCGAGTTGATTCCAACTCAGAGTGACCCTGTGAGGGCAGAGTAGAACTACCCTATAGTGTTTCCAAAGCCGTAAATCCTTATGGAAGCAGACTGCCATCTGTGGAACGGCTGGTGGGTTCCAATCACTGACCTTTTGGTTAGCAGCTGAGCACTTTAACCACTGTGCTGTTGGGGCTTCTCAGCAGAAGAGCAAGGGGGAGGAAGTCATTGCACTTAAGCTGAACTATCTCCAGACTTTGCTCAGACGAAGTGTGTATGGAGTGGGGGGAGGATACAATTTAAGAGGAGGCACCTGTGAATAAAACAACTGGTTGGGACTCTTAGGCTGGGAACATCTGAGGAATTAACAGAAAGTTTTGTGGATAAAGTGAGATACTGGTGAGGATTGTTTGAAAGGAGGGAGTAAAGGAGAGAGGGTGGAAGAAAGATAGGGTGAGGCAAACAGGTAGAGAGGGAGAATAAGGCAGGGAGAGAGAGAGGGCAAGGGGTGAGGACAGGAGAGGCAGAGAGAGAGAAAACATCACCAGATAACATTCTGATGACAAATCTGAAGACAATGCTTGGAGCCTCTTTCTACATTCCAGGGAGCTCCTTGGATTCCTTAGCAGGCTTGGCTCACAGGTCTGTGGTGTCTCATCTCTGTATCACACACAATCCAGTAATAGCAGATGCCACAGTGGAGCAGCCTCACTCCCATCCCACTGCACCCTTTGTTGTCCTCTGACAAACACAGAAGACAGGCAAATGTATACGTGGACTTTAGTCACCACTTCAAGACCATTTGAGAAATTCCTTCTATGTCTACCAGTTTGTATTTTGATGGCATTTTCCTTGCCACTAGAGAGTGAGCTTCTGGAGAGACATTTTTCAAGGTATCCTCCATGGACCCAGACAGAGCCTTGGATATTAAATCTGCTCAATACATACTTACTTAGTGAAGGAGCATCTAATTTGTTCCACATGAAGAATCACCAGTTTAGCCCGACAATGCTTATGGATTAAATTCAAGTTCCTCAGATTGAACTCAGATACTCCTGCCATGAGGTTGACTCTGGCCCTGATGGTACTCATCCTGACCTCTTTCCAGCCCTCACGAATACACCTGATATAAGCTTCAGACTATGTGCTCAATGAAGGGGCACCTGAAGGAACAGCAGGGCTCAGGTCACCCTTTTCCCTCCCTGTAGCTAGTCATCTCCAGTGACCATTCTACATCTGGTTTGAATTAGAAGGCACAAAAGTAATACAACTAGGCATAAGGTTCCCACTCTATAGTACTCAACCCTACCTTGGGCTTGGTATATTTAGTTCACTGAAAATTTCCAGAAGGCTGAATCACTTGTGGACTCTATCAGTTTGGTAAGGAAAGTTCTTTCATCTTCTATGAGGGATGGCTTCATGGCACAGAACATCCAGGAAACACCTATCCTTTTTGGGACATAACACAGCAACAAACTACCTTGACAAATCTCACCCACTGGCTGGTGGGTAAGAAGCAGACAGTCTTGGGGTCTTCTGACCACCATGCTTTAAGTGAGGAAATTCCTTATAAGTTTGTGACCAACTTTCCAGCCACCTGACAGAACAAGTCTGTGCCAAGAACTTAGCAAAGACAGACTGCTGAAGCTCCTCAGCTTCTTAGAAAGCAAAAAAAGGTCCATCTCCATCTATCACCATAAATGGCCTGCCTGAACTGCTTGTGTCTTCAGTCTGTGCCATAATATTTCATTCAACTACCCATTCGTTACACACACATCCTGAAAGCAAATAATGTTAATGTAAATAATTTGGGAAGCATTGTTCCATCTGTTGAAAATGTGCAGTAGTTGTTTCGCCCCTTGTCTAAACTGGGGCGGCTACTTTCAGGCAAGTTTGGGAGGTAAATGAACTGTCTGGATGCTTTTTTTGGCAGTCTCTCTTATTAGTGGGAGGTGGCAGTAACGAGAACATGAGGAAGACAGAAAGTGTTTACTTAAAGTCATGGCCAAATGGCGAGGGAGAGTTAAGATAAATCATAAGCTGTCAATGATGACAACTTCAGACTGCTACTAGTTCACTCCTGTTTATGGAGTTTCAGATGCTACATTTAGAATGTAGAAGAGTTTATTAAAGTGTTATAGATAGAAAGTACTGATTGTTTAGATATCAATGTTTGAGGCAAGAGGTAACAGCCACCCAGACTGGGAAAAGCACGAAGCTCTTATCCAGCCATTCTGGGTAAAGCTCTGCCCAGTGATGGGCATCGTATTTCCCTTCAATAACTCAAGCCATGGATCATCTGGGGCTTAATACACTTTTGTCACCTGACAAGCATTAATGGAGCATTTATAACGAACAACGAAGGGAATAAAAAAGCTGGGTTCTTTGCTTTTCTGATTCCCTTTCTTGACTAAGACAACTTTGCTTCAGTGCTTGCTTAGATCTTGGTGCATGAGAACAAAGGCTAGAACCTTTTGAGGTTAGCCAGTGTCCTCAAAACTTTTTTCCATAATACCTCCTCAGAAGGATGTCCATTCAAAAAACTTGGCTCTTTTGAGCCTTCAGTGTTTCTTTTACTGAAAGAAAGTTCTTTTTCTATCCTTAGAGCTCATCCATAGCAAGACAATCAGATGATGGCAACTTACAGATAATGAATATTCTTTGTCCTTGTAGCCAAGGGTTATGAACAGCCATATGGCGTAATCAGGAAGGACTGTTATATCAACAAATCACAGCAAAATTGACAAAGCTGTAATGATAGACGTTTGTATCAATTATTGAGAAAGATCTAGATAGAGTTCGAATCCCTGAGGAATTTGAGAAAGATGATATCTAATCCAGGTGTTGAAAGTTGGATAGGGATTTTACAGATGAACAAGGAAAGCCAGGACTTTCCAGGAAAAGGAAGCAGCATGTGAGGAGAAAACCAGAGCAGTTCTGGTTGGAGAATTTCTTAATTCCTTCGTGTAGCTAGAACATGATTTAGGATAGATAGGCAGTGGCAGAAGGAGATAAAAATAATAGATTATAATTTTTATAATAATAGAAATGATTGGTGAAAGGAAAAACAAAATATCAACCTCAAAACCAAAATAATTTCCCACCTTTTTCCTTTCTCTGTGGCTTAACACTGCCTTTCTTTGAATATTCTGGAGGAAACAAAATCACCCAGAGTACTTAATGATAGAATCTTTGGAGACAGAAGATTGATTTCCTTTTCAGAGGCAGAATCAAACTAAGATTATCTGGGGAGTTTTATCAACGGGGTTAAAATTCTGGGTTTTGAAGTAGGAGATATGAGGTTTGAGAAAGAAAGAGAAATCTAAGACACAACCTAAGAAATTAATCTGGGAAACCATGTTGAGTGTGTTTGGAAAGTGGGAGAAGTTCCTTCAGGCATAAACTTCTGCTCTCTTTACCCCCAGCTGGTTGCAGACCCAGCTTTGGAACAGCCTGGAACAGATGGAGAGAAGGAGAAGTGGGTGAAAGTGGTTTGCCTGACTAATGTGGAGACAATTCAAGATAAATGGGAAGTTTACATGAAGCAGTCAACAGGAATGGAGTTGCAGAAAATAGTGACGGTTCTGAGCAGAAATTGATGTGTTAGGAGCAGCATACGATGACTGTCCAGACAAGGGGCTGTCTATCCAAGCCAGTCCATGGCTTTTTGATACCTTTATAATAAAAATTGATGATATAACAATGAAACTGAAAGTTTTTTAGATCTACTAATGTAGAACTTAAATAAGTGCTTCATCAGGAATCAAAATATGTCCTTTCTTGACTGATAACAATATATATTTTTATTGTTGCTCTCCAAGGAAATCATGTTACATGGATTTTTGAAGCATGAGGCTTCAAAAGAGAAAGGAATGATTATCCATTTTTTCCCTCTAATTATTCAGTAGTTGTCAGTAATTAATACTGAGGAGACTCTGGGGAGTGGATTTAAATGAATGTGCTTGTAAATCATATGGCATTACCCACATAAAATATGACTACATAACAAAGTAATACTTCTCAAAACCCATGTTACCAAAGATGATCTCTGTTTTATGGAATTTTACCCTTCTACTCAAGAAATATCTCTAGGTATTTCTCAGACTATCACCTTCTCTTAAACAATCAACTGGTGTTTTTCTACTCTGACCCTCCTATCTTGCTGGCATATTCTTAGAGTCTTTGCTGGTAATAACCACCACATGAGATCTTTGTTCTGCTGGCACTGTTGTCTCCATTTATGTCCACGCTAAAATTCTCTCATGCTTCACGCTAAGAGAGGGAACACTCCACTTTCTGGTTATCCTAGCTCAACTGACCAGAGACCAAGTCTTTATCAAGACTTTTCTAAAGGCATGTAGGTAATAGCAGTTCAACCCAAAAATAATTTACATGGCCAAACTCAAACTTGGTCCAGATGGGCCCCTATGACACAGAAATCTCCCCGCCTCAGAGTCTAAACCAAACCCCTCCCTGGCTCTTTAGACAAGCATGAGCCCTCTCTCAGTCTTGCTCCAAGGTGACTGACCATAGGAGCATGTCTTCTTCTCAGGAGAGTTCCTGTTTCCTACTCACAAGTGATCATCTGACTCCAATGGAACGGACATTGCAATGACCATAGTCTGCAATATTAGGCTTGCATTCTGTTATTCAGTCATTCAACAGATATTTACTGGATGTAAACAAAAATGAACAAGATAGACACACTTTCTGCTCTTGTGGATTGCATGTTTTAGTGGGGGAAGAAAAAATATAAGGAAATAAAGAAGGTGATTAGTGATTGTGATTAGTACTGTGAGGAAAACTAAAAGGGTGATGTGGACAGATACAGGAGTCCAGCACCTGACAGAAAGAAGGCAGGAGAACAAAGTAATGATATTACAAGGTGAAATAACATGAGTATCACAAGAAAGATACCAATGGGAATATTATAAAGCAAAAAGAGTTCCTGCCTGTACGTTTATTTCAGGGATTGTGAAGCTGTGATTCTATAAGACTAGCTCCCACTGGCCTGTCTCACTTTCATATTTTGTGCTCATTTTACAGTGTTATGTTCCCTGAGCCAAGGTACCTGACTACCATGATAATTTAAAAAGTAAAGCTCCTCAAATTAAGGAATTTTCTAAAATTCAAAAACTGAACACAGACAGAAGCTGCTATTGAGACCAGATATTCTGAACTTCCTATTTTGTGGCACTCTACTGTGATCCCTTTCAGTTCTCCAAAAATACAGCAGAGAAAGCAAAAGGAGTAAGATGACAATCTATAGAAGTCAACCCAATATGAACCAATATGAAATATCTCTCCACAGAGATTTGTTGAAAATGGGTATAAACTCATTTGCAGCCTATTGGAGGAAGCACTAACTTGAATAGGCTATTAAAAAGTCATCTCTGTCACCTACTATGTGTCCTTTGACAAAACTTTTCAAACTCTCTGTGTCCAGTTTCTTTAAATGTAAAATGGGTTTAATAATATGTATGCTACTGTATACATATTATTTATGTGTAAACTTTATAAGTTTTTGTTGAAAGATGAAAATATATAACACATGCAAAACTGCCTACAACAGTTCCTGGCAATGTTGGATGTTGACAAAGTTAGTATTTTCTCATTTGATGATATAGCTTCATTTTTTTATTTCCCTGAAAGCTAGTTTTTTTGAAAGAAAGGGTGAATGGCCCAAATCTGTGTATAAACTTAATTAAAATAAGAGGACAGGTGATAACTAAGCAACAGGTTTAAGCTAGAGGACATATTAAACTGTCTGTAGACAGTGAGGGTCTCTCACCTTCTACTGGCCTCACACAAGGTAACTGTTTCATAAGAAGACTTCTGTGGATCGAGCTGCACATTTCTAAGTATGCAAATAATGCTGGGGAAGACCATGTCCTACTGCACACAAACAAATGGAACAAAGATGCCTGAGCAGATGGCCAAATGGTCAGCAGAAGTCCTTCAGACGAGGTTAAGCAGCCGAATAGAGTTCTGATATAACACTGAGGCCCAGCTTCCAAAAGGGTTTTGAAGTTTTGTGATCTAACATAATTCATTAAAAGGACTGGGTGGGTTCAAACTGTCAACTCTTGGTTAGCAACTGGGCACTTAACCATTGTGACACCAGGGATCCATATGTATATGTATATACATATATATATACACATATACATACACACACACACACACAAAGCACAATACTTGTCTTTGAGCACGGGCCTGGGATTGGTTCTTGCACATAATAAATGTTTAGTACATATGTGTGAAATGTATGGATAATGGTATTCTTGCAAGAACTGTGACAGAGTTTTTAGGAACTATATTTATTAAAAAATGTCTTAATCTAGCCTGAACTTTCCTAGTTACACAGACTGCAGTATTCCATGTTGTTGTTGTTAGGTTCTGTCAAGTCATTTCAGACTCATAGTGACCCTACATACAACAGAACGAAACATTGCCTATTCCTGTGCCATCCTCATAATATTCCAGTATTCCATAAAATGCCATAGAAACATCAAAATTTGGCAGCTTTGAAACCATTAATAGTGACCTCCAGCTGTAAATTCCTTTTCATATAGTCCCAACATCTGTGACATATCTGAGTCTGTTTCTATTGATTGGTTTGTCTCTTGGCATTATATTTTTTTTTCCCCCTTGACTTTTAGTCTTGGGTGGCTCAAATGGTTTGCATTTGTCCACTAACCTAAAAGTGGGCTGTTCTAACTCACTCAGTGACACTGCCGAAGAAAGTCCTGGCAATCTGCTTCCGTAAAGATTACCGTCAAGAAACCCCATGGAGCAGTTATACTCTGTAACACATTGGCTTGCAATGAGTCAGAATTGACTTGATATAATGGGTTTAGTTTTTGGAGAGTTTTCATTCTTTTCATATACTTCATAAGTTTGTGTTGAAAGCTGAACATCTTGTGTAGGACAGTGTCATGGTTTGAATTTTGTCCCCCAAAAAATGTGTGTATCAGTTTGGCTGGGCCATGATTCCCAGAATTGTGTGGTTGGCCTCCATTCTGTGATTGTAATTTTATTTAAAGAAGATTAGGGTGGGATTGTAATACCACCCTTACCCAGGTCACATCCCTGATCCAATGTAAAGGGACTTTCCCTAGGGTGTGGCCTCCACCACCTTCTACCGTACAAGAGATAAAAGGAAAGGGAAGCAAGCAGAGAATTGGGGACCTCATACGACCAAGAAAGCAGTACCAGGAGCAGAGCGCATCCTTAGGACCCGGGGTCCCTGTGCCGAGAAGCTCCGAGTCTGGGGGAACACTGATGAGAAGACCAACAAAGAGAGAAAGTCTTCCCCTGGACCTGATGCCCTGAATTTGGACTTTTAGCCTACTTTACTGTAAGGAAGTAAACTTCTCTTTCTTAAAACCATCCACTCATGGTATTTCTGTTAGAGCAGCACTAGATAACTAAGATAGACAGTAAAGACTGAGGTAAATAATTTTTATGCCTGGGAGTGGCATGCCTTTCCTTCTGCTAGGCCTTTACTGTGGGGGTTTTAGTTACTGTTATTAAGAGTATGGTGGTGTTTGAAGTTTATTGTTGCAATGGTTACCCTCAATGCACCAAGAAAAGCAAAATCAAATCCGTTGCCATTGAATCGATTGCAACTCATGGTAATCTCACTTGTTACAGAGTAGAACCGTTACTTAGGATTTTCTTGGCTGTAAACTTATGAAAGTAGATCTCCAGGCCTTCCTTCTGCAGTGCCACTGGGTGGGTTTGAACCACCAACTTTTAGGTTAATAGTCAAATGAAAACCATTTGTGCTACCCAGGGACCTCTCCTTAACGCTCCACAGGCTTCACATTCTTCTAGTGGTACTTTGTATTTAACGAGGGGCTGATTTGTCAGAGTATTTTCTCATTGCCTACTCTATCCTCAGCTTTAGATTTTCCCTTTACACTGCTGCTCAGATGGGGTCTGTCTCTGCACTCTTGCAACCATACCAGTAGTATTCTAGTGTTACTTGTTACTCCATGCTTGACAGTCTGGTAGTGTGGGTGGAGGGAAGCTGGTCTTCATTGCTCTGATAGGCAGGCAATATACCCCTGGGTTTCACGGTTGTGGCCTTCTCAGTGCTCCTGCTCCTCCCCATGGTATAGTTTTGGGCCCTGAAAGTATTTCTACCCCTGTTCCAGGAGTAGAGGTTTTATTCCTATTCCCGTCGTCTACTTACAAAAATGATGGGTTTTCATCAGTGTCGTAAGGGTGACAGTGTCTGTTGTACCTCTTCCCTCCCCACTGCCTCTACTGCTCTGCAGATTAAAGTTTTAGTTCCTTTGTCAGTGAGAAAAAGGAGAAGGGTCTAGGCCTACATCAGAAGGGATACTCTATCAAGACATTGGCCAATCCTTTTTTTCAGTGCCCAATAAGGTCTGTGGAGAAAAGCCTGCAGAGTGTAAGCTACCCCTGTACCTGCAGCCCTAAGGAGCTCCACACTTTCCCATCTCACACTTGGCCACCACCAGTTCTTTTGCTACTATTCTAGTTGATGACTTTTAAATCAGAGTCTGGCTGCTTCTGCTGTACATGTGCATTGTTTGGATTGCGTCTCGCCCTGCAGGTGCCTGTCTCTTTATATTTAGGTCTAGTTGGCTGCACTGTGACTTCAACTCTCTGATGAGTTCAAGAAAAGTTGTGAATTTGTAGTTTGCCTTGCTCTTCTTGTTGTTGTATGGGTGGGAGTGACACTTTTCCAGCTCTTTATATCCCAGGCAGAAATCAGAAGTCTGTGTGTTTCTCAGTAACAATGATAATAACATCCATATAGTATGTACTTATGTGAATGTGTATGTATATGTATGTATATGTGTGTGTATATATACATATATATATTTAGATGGTGAAATGTATAAAAGCTAGAATATAAATTCACATACATTTATACATAAATAGGAGCCCTGGTGGCATAGTGGTTAAGAGCTACAGCTGTTATCCAAAAGGCTAGCAATTCGAATTCACTATGCACTCCTTGGAAACCCTATGGAGGTGTTCTACTCTGTCCTATAGGGTCAGTATGAGTCAGAATTGACTTAAAGGCAATGAGGTTTTTGATATACATAAATAAGGAAATCCTCATTTTTCTGGAACCTGTGAATGAGGTCAACCATACTTCCCTTAAAGGGAAATAAATGCATTGTAGATTTAATACAAGATATATATACATACTCCTACATTTGTTTCACTTTTATAGTTGTTTTAACTCAGGTACCTTGCTACTTACGGTGAATAAGTATATGAGTAAGGTGATTATAAACACTTACAAGAAAAAATGTTTTCTTTGAAAGGATGTAGAACTTCTCAGCATGAAGAAGCTTCTGTTCTTGACAGTATGAAGAAGACTTTTAGACAATGGTACAAAAACATGGCCAACAAAGCCTGCTTTGTATTACTTGGTACAGAAAATTTAACTCAGTATCTACTTTATGTATTTCCATTCAAACAAAATTGCAATGGCTAACAAGAAAAAAACCAAAAAAGAAAAAAAAAAAAGAAAAAGATCTCCCAAACCTGTTCTAATTAAGTTTGCAATTCCAGTATAATAACTTTATTATTACTATTATTATTTTTAATGAGAGTAGTGTAGGTCCTGAAATCAGATAACCCAAGATCACATTTAATAGCTTTGAGATTTTAGTGAAAATAACCTGTCTGAGGCTCATTTTTCTCATCTACATAGTGAGGATTAGAATATGTAGCTCAATGGTAATTGTAATAATTGCAAGAGTTCTCACAGAAATTTCCCTGCAAAGTACAAGGGGCTCACAATGATAATATTAACAATGACAAGAAAAAACAACATCAAAATAAATACCACCATTTATTTATTTCCCAACAAATCCCCAACTTGTAAGGGAAAGCAGCCCATTCATCCTCCTCCAATTCCTCACTTCTTTCCAAGAGAAGAAGGTACTAAACTAACTAACCAATTCCATGTAACTGGTTGGGCCATATTCACAGTGGACAGTTCTCCGTATGTTATAATTTTCTCTCTCCTCCAATCACATTGACAAATTCAGTGAGAGGGCCTGAGGTCACCAATGTTTTCACCTCTTCTTATACTCAAGGTTAGTGTTGTAACCATTGTCCTTCTATGTCTAACATTTAGGAGTTATGCTCCAGATATCTACCCACCTGATGACTGTATCTCAAAGATGAGAAGTTATTTTTTTATGACAGAGTGTTTTTCAGTATTTGTTTTGCTTTGTTTGTTTGTTTTAATAAAAGATTCTGTCTCTGAAATTTATCCAGGTTAGTTTTATTTCTTTTTCCATGCGGTACATTTCTTATTTATTGCTTCTGTCTGCTGTTCCATGTGCTCAGCCGAAAGATGCTCAGATTCCAAGATAAGATTTTCAATTTAGAGTTTGGGGGTCCTGATTAGGATCTGAGAGTATGTCCTGTGTCCTAGACACATTACCAGAGAGTTCTGCATTTGTTTATTTGGCATTGGCCAGGCTAATAATAAAATATACTTTAATTTCCCATTTTTTATAGTCCCTTGTTTTTATAATTCTTTTGGGGACTTTATAGGAAGGAGCTATGAGGTTCAGAGAAGGATTCAAATGTTCCTGATGCCCTACCTCCAGGAGAATGGCATCTAACATTACCAAAATGTCACCTTTTTTCTAAACATCCCTTTCTCTTTGAGGCCATCTCAATGTTTTCTAGATTGGAAGGATGTACAAAATTCTCTTCCCAATCTTTTCTTCATTGACTTTCCAATAGAGGTTAAATCTTAATTAAAAAAAAAAAAAAATAAAGGTAAAGATACAGCTGTGAAGTGCTCAGTTGCGGTATGAGATACCATAGCAAAGAGGTCCAAATTGCAGAAAGGGGCGTCACAGTCAGACTTTCCAGGTAATGACAGGTCGGGGATGGGTCCTTTATGGCCCATTTTGGATTGGCAAAAGCAGAGAGTCTGGTTCCACATGCTTGGAACTACTCAGAAAGGTGGTTTCCACCATGTGGAAAAGAGAAGAGACATTCCCAGGAGATGTGGAAAGGATTATTGCTAAATTGCTGCTCTTTGCTCAAGTCCAACAGTTAACATGGCTACTCTTATTCCAGCAGGTGGTCTTGATATGAATATCTCTGTGATGCAGCACAAAGAAAAGATGTTTTCAGTACTGCCTCTCTCATGAAATGGTGAGCTGCTTTAAGGGTCGTCCTTGGTTGCCTTTTCATTCCACGCTATTAACCTGACTCAGCTGCTCACTGGGGCACAAGGAAGAAAGTCAAACAGTAAACAACCTGGAGCTTATGAGATTAAATTCTGACTTCCTGCTAAAGTCTAAACAGTCTTTTCTATTTAAATACAATTAGCCAAGACAAGTCAAAGAGGGCTATGTATTTTCTGAATATTGTTTTATCTGGGCTCTTAAATTTCCCAAATTTTCCCAACCCCTTTAATCAGTTTTACTGCTCTTAGAATTTTCTTGCAAGTTAAAGACAAAAAAAAAAAAAAGAAGCCAACTATTTAAGGCAAATCCATTTTAAATCTTAGTAGTTTATCAGGTAAAGAGAAAGTAAAAACCCAATTGGCTTTAATGAAATGTGAGAACGTGAAATTTCTTCATTTAACCATCCCTTCTCCTTAGAAGGTCTATGTAGAAAGTAGCTATTTTTGTTGATAGAATTTTAACGAAGCTGACCTTGTGCCTCCTAATCCATCAAAACCATCACAGTCCCTGGGAAAAGGGACCACATCTTTGTCCTCGTTATATCTCTATTACCTATTTCATGGTCTAACATAGGGTAGGCAAGTAATAAATTCACAAATGAAATGACTGATTAACAGTCTAACCTTGATTTCTTTTTTTTTTTTTTTTAGTATTTTATTGTACTTCAGGTGAAGGCTTACAGAACAGATAGTTTCTCATGTAACAGTAACACACATGCTGTTTTATGACATTGGTTAACAACCCCACAACATTTTAACCCTCTAAATTCTCAACTTTTTTTTTTTTTTGTGAAAATACACATAGCCAAAGATATGCCATTTCAAAAATTTTTTTTACATACACATTTAAGTGACATTGACTACGCTCTTCTAATTGTGCTGTTATTCTCACTTAAGATGAAGGCTTACAGGACAAAATAGTCTCCCATTTAACAGTTACTACAAATGTTGCCCTATGACAATGGTTAACAATCTCACAACACATCAACAATATCCTTACTCTACTTTGTGTTCCCTATCATCAGCTTCCTACTCCCCTTCTGCCTTCTGGTCCTTGTCACTGGACTCCTGTACCTCGTTACTCTCATGGTTTTACTGGGCTGTCCACTCGCAGGCTGATCAGTGAACCTCGAAGGTAACTTTACCACTGAGCTAAAAGGGTGTCTGGGGGCCATACTCTCGGGGTTTCTCCAGTCTCCTTTAGGCCAGTAAATCTGGTCTTTTTTTTGTGAGTTAGAATTATGCTCTACATCCTTCTCCAGCTCTGTCCAGAACCCTCTGTTGTGATCCTGGTCAGAGCAGTCAGCGGTGGTAGCCGGGCACCATCTAGCTGTACTGGACTCAGTCCGCTAACCTTGATTTCTTGATCCTTGTTTAGTTATTTAAAGTATTATTGAACCTTGGGTACACAGAGATGGGTCGAATACTTATCACAGGTTCGCCCACGGCCCTCTCTTACTTAACTTTATTGTTTTCTCCTTCACTCTCCATCCCTTCATTCCCAGTTGCATTCCCCTCTCTGCCACCTTATCTAGAAGAACTATATTAGTTAAGGTATTACTATCCCTTATTACAAAGAAACCTGAAATCTCAGTGGTTTTACAAAACAGAAGTTTTTGTCTTGCTTATGTAAAGTCCAGTGTGTGTGTGTGTGTGTGTGTGTGTGTGTGACTCAGAGACCGAGGCTATTGAGTTTGTGCATCAATTTATAGCTTCCAAAGTTGAGGGGGAGTGAGAGAGGAAGAGAGAGAGTGGAGACTTGCATAAGAGGTTTTTACGAGCAAAGCTTAGAGCTGGTTTACATCATTCCTGCCCATATTCATTGGCTAAAACTCAGTCCCACGGCTACACCTAACTGTAAGGCAGCCTAGGAAATGGGTTTGATGAACAGGGAGTCAGTCTCAGTTTATAATGCTTCCAAAACATGGTCTATATGTTTATCATAATAAGCGTACAAACTGAGTAATATATCATGTTGTTTTGGTGGTGGTGATAGTGTATGCATAGTAGTCTGAAGGTTGGGAAGAGTAGTTATTTAAAAATGATACTGGACTCTATATCTCATTTTATTTATTACTTTTACCACTTAACATTCTTTTTGCTATGATAATAGTTAACACTTCCACAGAGCTTACAATGGGCCTTACACTGTTATAAACCCTTTACACAGGTAGGTAAATTTATTTAATCCTTATAACATAACCTGTGTTCTTATCATCCCTATTTTACAGAGAACACTGAGGCACAGAGCTCATAAGTGGTATAGCTAGATTTCGAACACAAGAAATCAGACTCCCAAAGAGTTTCATAGTATTAGTTTATAATTTATAAAAGATTCATCTGTAATTTCTCTCTTCCATTTTGAATTTTTGCTTAGTTTTCTTTTGGTAGGAGTTGGTCCATTTGATTATTTCTTTCCAAGAAGCAGCACTAGACTTGTTTGTCCATATCCATTGCTTTATGTTGTGGTCCATTATTTCATTTATTTTTCCTTTTTCTCTGCTATTTTCTTTCATCTTGTTTATTTGGGTTTACTCTGTTGCTGTCTTTGTAGCTTATGATTTAAACTCTTAGGACATTTGCAGAAAATTATCTTTTATTCCCTAATAAAAGTGATCAAAGTTGTAGATTTCCTTCTATGTTCTGCTTTAACTGCATCCTAGAAATTTTGGCAAGTTATGTTTTCATTGTTATATCGTCTTGTTATTAGTTGCTGTCGAGTCAGCTCTGACTGTGTGTAACAGAACAAAATGTTGCCATGTCCTGCACCATCTTCATGATTGTTGGTATGTTTGACTCTATTGTCTTAACTATCTGTCAATTCATCTCATCAGGGGTTTCCCTCCTTCTCTTTGACCATCCACTTTACCTAACATGATGTCCTTTTCTAGCGATTGATCTTTCTTGATGACGTGTCCAAAGGAAGTGAGCTGAGTGTCATTCTCACTTCTAAGAAGCATTCTCATTTTATTTCTTTTGAGACTGATTTGTTCCTTCTTCTGACAGTTCACAGTATATTGACTATTTTTCATGATATAGCTTTTAGCACTTAATGATTTTCTTTACAGTCTTTGCTGTAGTTCAGATATTTTTTTAGTTAATTATTTACAAAAATATGGGATTTTGAAAGTCATTTGTTTAATATTGATTTTTTATTATTTTTACTGTGTTGTATATATATGTGCTTTCGAATTATGATGTTGGTGAAGAATATTAAATACACCATGAACTGCCAGAAGAACAAATGAATCTGTCCTGGAAGAAGCACAGTCAGAATGCTTCTTAGAAGTAAGGATGGTGAGACTTCTCACGTACTTTGGACATGTTATCAGGAGGGACCAGTCTCTGGTCAAGGACATCATGCTTGGTAAAGTAGACGGTCAGTGAAAAAGAGGAAGACCCTCAAGAAGATGGACTGACACAGTGGCTACAACAATGTGCTCAAGCATAGCAATGATTGTGTGGATGGTGCAGGACAGACTCAACAGCACCTAACAACAACAACAACAAATATACGTGTGTGTGTGTGTATATATATATATATATCACAACATATCTGCCATTTCAACATTTTTACATGTACAATACAGTGAAAACAAAAAGGATCATAGACCTAAAATTTAGAGCTAAAGCTATAAAATCCTTAGAAGGAAACATAGGAGTAAATCTTTGTGGTCTTAGATTAGAAAATGGTTTCTTAGACAGCAAAAACATGAGCGATATAAGAAAAATTAGATAAAGTGGACTTCACAAAATTTAAAAACTCTGTACTTCGAAGAACACTATCAAGAAAGTGAAACACAACACCTAAAATAGGAGAAAATATTGCAAATCATATATTTGATAAGCGACTTATATCCAGAATGTATGAAGATCTCTTGTTGTTAGGTGCTATAGAGTGGGTTCCAACTCACAACAACCTTATGTATAACAGAATAAAATGCTTCCCAGTCCTATGCCATCCTAACAACTGTTGCTGTGTTTGAGCCCATTGTTGCAGCCACTGTGTCAATCAAATAGAATACTTACAACTCAATACTAAAAAGACAAATAACCCAATTTAGAAAGGGGCAGAGTATTTGAATAGACGTTTCTTCCTAAAAGATACACAAATGGTCAATAAGCACATGAAAAGACACTCAACATCATTAGACATCAGGAAATAGAAATCAAAACCTCAACAAGATATTACTTCACACCTCCTTCTTGTTGTTAGTCACAGTCGGGTCAGCTCTGACTCATGGCAACCCCGTGTACAACAGAACAAAATGTTGCCCAGTCTTGATCTATCTTCATGACCACTGGTGTGCTCAAGTCTATTGTTACAACCACTATATGTTTTAAGTGCCTTCCAATCTAGTGGGCCCCAGCACTATATTGGACAATATTCTGTTGTGATCCATGTTTTCATTGGCTAATTTTAGGAAACAGATCATCAAGTCTTTATTCCTAATCTGTTTTACTCTGGAAGCTCTGCTGAAACCTGTTCACCATGAGTGGGCCTGCTTGTATTTGAAATACCAGTGGCATAGCTTTCAGTATCATAGCAACATGCAATACAATATGACAACCTGAAAGATAGATGGTTATCACATGTGCTAGGATGGCTAAAATAAAAAGACAGACAATAGAAAGTGTTGGTGATGTATCCAAAGATATTTTTTGCATGCATTTTACATTCTTATTCTCCTATTCCATTAATATTGCTTTCCTCTGGTAGAGATGGTTCCATCATTTGTCTTCGGGTGTTTGACATTCTCATATATCTTATTAATGTTCCTTCTTTCATTTCCTTACTACTAACAGGTGCGGTGGCTAGTAATATCTAACTGGAGAAATTGT
Organism: Trichechus manatus latirostris; assembly: GCF_000243295.1. Taxonomy (NCBI): domain Eukaryota; kingdom Metazoa; phylum Chordata; class Mammalia; order Sirenia; family Trichechidae; genus Trichechus; species Trichechus manatus. Next base: position 1,936,833 of record NW_004444125.1, on the reverse strand, counting down.
CAAAAGAGTAGGTCCTAGATTACGCTTCAGGAGAATTTAGTGGCTGGGATGTATGCCTTAGAACAGAGAGCCTCTAATGTTGTTATTAGAGTCCTTGGGTGGTGCAAATGCTTAATGCTCTCAGCTGTTAACCAAAAGGTTGGCAATTTGAGTTCACTCAGACGAAAGGTCTGGTGATCTCCTTCTGAAATATAATTGTTGGTGAAGTGGGAAGATACTTGAGACTGTACAAATATCCTGTTCCCCAACAGACTCACCCACAGGTTTTAGTATCCATTTTGATGCTTATCTGAAAGAAGCGTTACTATTATGCCTGCAAAATAATGATCAGTTCTAACCCTAGAATTGCTTCTACATTTATTATTTGCCCCTTTACTGTATTTTTATTAGATATGGTATAAGCCACTACAGTGGTTCTTCATTTTGATATTTAAATTGTCACTGGTTTGTATAATAGGAGCTTTTTGAGGCTTGATTCAAAGATTTTTTTTTTGACATAACCTTATATAATATAGCCTTCTTTTCTTTTTTTTTTTTTTTTTTTTTTTTCTTTTTTTTTTTTTTTTTTTTTTTGGCTCTTCCTTATGTTTTTCGGGAAAAAAAATATCCAGGTTTCTTCTTATAGTTACCCTGAACTCATTAGTTATAATTAGGTTAATTATAAAAGAATAAAGCCACCTTTATAGCAGAAAAACATTCATAGCAATAAGGTCCATTATTGTTACGAATTAAATTTTGACTCCCCGAAATATGTATTGGAATCCTAACCCCTACACCGACGAATACAATACTGTTTGGAAATAGGGCTTTCTTTGTTATGTTAACTAGACCATACCCCTGTAAACTGGGTTATTAAGTCTTATCACTTCCAAGTATTAAAAAGAGTAGAATGAACACAGAGGCAAACACAGGGAGAGAAGGAAGACAATGGAGACAGATGCATCTACAAGGATTTCTGGCAGCTACTAGAAGCTGAAGTAAAAAAGGAAAGACCTCCCCCTATAACCACACCCTAAATTCAGACTTCTGGACTTCTGAACTGTGAGAAAATACATTTCTGGTCTTCAATGCCACCCACTTGTGGTATTTGTGTTACAGCAGCTCTAGGAAACTAAGACAATAACCTTAACCAAGTGATCAAAGTTAACATCACCAAAAATAAGATATACTGACATCTTGTGTCTCCTGATATAACACACTTTCATCCATGTTGTAAAATGCTGTTGCTATGTGCCCTTGAGTTAATTCCAAATCATAATCTGTTAGTCATCTAGTGCTGCTCTAACAGAAATACCACAAGTGGATGTTTTTAACAAAGAGAAGTTTATTTCCTTACAGTAAAATAGGCTAAAAGTCCAAATTGCAGGGTGTCAGCTCTGGGCGAAGGTTTTCTCTCTCTGTTGGCTTTCTTCTCATCAGTGTTCCCCCAGACTAGGAGCTTCTCTGCACAGGAACCTTGGGTCCAAAGGACGCGCTCTGCTCCCGCTTCTTCTTTCTTGGTGGTCTGAGGTTCCCAACTCTCTGCTTGCTTCCCTTTCCTTTTATCTCTTGAGAGACAAAAGGTGGTGCAGGCCACACCCGAGGGAAACTCCCTTTACATTAAATCAGGGATGTGACCTGGGTAAGAATGATGTTACAGTCCCACCCTAATCCTCTTTAACATAAAATTACAATCACAAAATGGAGGCCAACCACACCATTCTGGGAATCATGGCCCAGCCAAATTGATACACACATTTTTGGGGGGACATAATTCAAACCATGACACATAACAACCCTGTATGACAGAGTAGAAGTGTCTCATAGAGTTTCTTAGACTGTAATCTTTATGGGAACAGATCACCAGGTCTTTTCTTCTGTGGAGCGGCTTGTGGCCTTGCACCTCCAACCTTTCAGTTTAGCAGCCAAGCATTTAATCATTGCACCACCAGGACTTCTTATGTTGGAAAATACCTGTTATTTTATTATGTGTAAAAAAGAAGTCAAAGACCAAATTATATATAATTATGATCTCAATTATGTAAAATAAATTTCTCATAATTAAAAAAAGACACTCAGCGAAACATGAATAGTAGTTATGCATGGCTGTGGATTATGAGTTACTATTACCATTTTCTTTAGTTTTTTTCATTTTCCTTTGTTTTCTACAATGAAAAAGAAGAGCTCTGGGCTCAAATCCAAGGTGCTTCCCACTAGCATAATGATCATTGGCCAGGCCCTTACTCCCACTCCATCAGTCTTCCTCATCTATGCCATGAGGGACTCTAAGCGTGTGCTTCTCCTACTTTCATTTCTGTGGAGAAGACAGACCACATAACCCTAGGGGTTCCGGGTGAGAAGGTGAAGTAGGCAGCTATATATAGAAAATGTCTTTGAAGTCTTGGTTTACCTGAGAAATGCATATGAATATATTTCTCATTCTAATCTATAACACATATGTTGACTTTAATATAAAAATTAATATTTGTATGTGAACCCTGGGGATATACCGTTTTAAAAAACAAAATTCTCAAGAGATTTCAAAGTTAATATTTTAAGTGTCCCTATCACAAGTGTTGGAAGAGAGGCCTGGTGAGCCACTTCCAAAAAATCGGCCAATGAAAACCCTATAGAGTGCAGTTGCACTGTGACACATTTGGGGTCGCCATGAGTCAGAGCGGACTCAAAGGCAACTGGTTTTTAAACCAAGTGATAACAATATAAAATAATTCCCAAATAAATAAAAATAGGATTGATCATTGCATTATTTCCTACTTTGAAAGACTTACGTCTTGGTTATCTAGTGCTGCTACAACAGAAATACCACCAGTGGATGGCTTTAACAAACAGAAGTTTATTTTCTCGCAGTCTAGTAGGCTAGAAGTCCGAATTCAGGGTGCCAGCTCCAAGGGAAGGCTTTCTTTCTCTGTTGGCTCTGGGGGAAGGTCTTTGTCATCAACCTTCCCTGGTCAGGGAGCTTCTCAGCGCAGAGACCCTAAGTCCAAAAGACGCGCTATTCTCCTGGATCTTGTTTTTTGGTGGTATAAGGTCACTCTGTCTCTCTGCTCACTTCCTTCTTTTATATCTCAAAAGAGATTGGCTTAAATTGTAGATTAACCTTGTAGATTGAGTCTACGTAACTGCTGCTAATCCCATCACATTAACATCAAGAGATAGGATTTACAACACATAGGAAAATCACATCAGATGACAAAATGGTGGACAATCACACAGTACTGGGAATCATGACCTAGCCAAGCTGACAGATATTTTTATGGGGCACAATTTAATCCATAACACTAAAAATTTCCCAGAATTTCAAACTGAAATAAAAGAATAAGTGAGAGATTTACACTCTTGATAGAAAGGGTCTGTCCAGAAGAAGCAATCTCATAGGGTAGTATTTAAAAAGGAACATGCTACTGGGCACATTCAGGAAGAGAGTGCATAGTCTTTCACAAGAGAAAAAAAGCTATTTTAGTGTCAAATGGTGGGATGTTCATGGAGGTCATATGACAAATTGGGTCATATGTAATAAGCTAGTTGGATCTTCAGCAGATGTTTAAAAAAAAAATCCTACTGTGAACCTCAGATGAGAAGAAGTTTTGCTAGTATCTAGAAGTGCATGGAAGGAGATGATGGGCTGGCGAAAAAACAAAGCTGAGAGGATTGTCTTTAATTGTGTGCTATGAGATTTACTGGGGCCCGACAGGGGTCAGACTTGAGGTCCCCTCTGTTCATAATCTATAAAAAGTGATATAGACTGGTTAATTCTGCTGACAAGACAGAGCTGAGGGAGGCATAAGCCCTTCAACAAAAAGTCAGCAAAATTCAGAAGTGTTTGGGGTTATTCCCTTGGCCTGAAAATTCTCAGAAATTTGTCTGTGTGAGTTCATCAATGCTCACATTTTGGTGGGGTGGGGGGAAATATATGACCTACAAAGTAAGTGTAGAAGAACCAATCAAAGTTGTTTTTGGCACAGGGAAGAAGATTACATTAGTGTGACTTAAATTCATGGATTGCTTTGGACAATGCCAAGATCTGGGACTCAATTCTAGATAAGGCAGCGGCAAGTTTCCCAGCCTCCTATTTTAGTCATGTCAAAAGAAAGTGCAGGAAATTGGAGTCGTGTGCAAACATTTTGTAGTGGAATGGAGCACTTTGCCTTAGCCTTCCCTTTGGTAGGCTGGTCATGGAGAGGGGGTGGGCCATGCTCACCTCTGGCGCTTTGGCACACTGTGGGAAATCATGACGTGTAAAGACTCAAGTTTTACCCTTCCTTCCCACTTCATGGAGGTTTAGTACTAATGCTATCTTCTTGTAAAGATATGTGATGCATTCAAATTATTTGCTATTAAGTATTGAATCCCTTCCCCAGTACAGAAGGTGTGGGCATTTTCATACAGGAGGATAGACCACAGACAGTCGTACATTTTTTTTTTTTTTATGTTCTTTCCACTGCTTTTCCTCCTTTCCAAACAAAACACTTTGTTTGGGGTTAACTGTGGTGTGTGTTTTCATTTTGAGGTCAGAAGAAGGGAACCCTAGACACTCCACCTGAATTTAGAAGATCTCATTTCCTACAAAACTATATTGCTGCACTGATTGAACAAAGCTGGAAGGATGGGATTTCCAAAGGTGATCTTTCTGTGGTAAGGAGTGGGGTTCTAAGAGAGGAATATATCCATGATGTTTCTTTGGCGTGAATTGTTTAGATGGGAAGGACAGTCTAAAACCATGCAATAAGCAAGGTTTTAGGATTGTGGATGGTGAAGTCACCCAAAGCAGTTTTAGGATTTAATGTGGAAGATAGGACTTTCTGCCAGGTGACATACGGGCAGTATATATGAGAAAATGATCTACATAAAGGCTGGCAGATGACAGACTCACAGATAAAGAGAGAATACTAAAGGTCAGAGACTCAATGGAGGAGGGTTTTCTCAAGTAGGGGGAAAGAAATGGCCTAGTGTCATGAGAGCTATAAAAATGTATTTCAAATCTCCTACAGCCAGTATCTAAGGGTCACTTCAAAACAAGCAGTGCAGTCACCAGAGGCTTTCAGAGTTTCAGAGACCATGGGTGGTAGAAAGAACATTTTCTGAGGAGTTTGAGGATAAATGAGGAGGAAAGTTTGAAACAGAGTGGCCATTTCTAGGAACCTCATGGGAAGCATAGGGAGCTCAGTTAGTGAAAGAACAAAGTTAAAAATCTAGGGGAGAGGACTCAAGTATTTAGATAAGAATTCAGAAGAGAGATTCTAAGTAGTTGTAGAAGACAGCAGGGATTGGAGGAACAGAACCTCAACCTGGAGGGAAGCAATAGCGTTAACAGAAATTTAGTAAAAAGTTTTGGAAAATCACAATTTTCTTAGTATCCAACAACCCTGAGAAGTGGTCTTTCCATTTCTGGTGAGGTGATAGATTCCCAAATTTCTCCTTATTTAGATCATCCAGTCCTTGTGTGAATTGATCCTACAGTCTCAACTTGTTTTTTTTTGCTGAAAGCAAAGTTGAGGGGGTTCACTCTGGCAACTTGAGCACACACCTCAATGTAGTTTAGAAAGTGTGCACCATTTTGTGAAAAATGCTCTCCCTTTTCAAGCCATTCTGAGTTCTGACAACATACTGGGGTTGATGGCAAGGATGTTGTAGCACTTGGAAGGCCTCAGAGTGGGGGGAGAGAGCCGACTCCAAGAGTAAAAGGTTGAATGATTGTCAGGCGGGGGGCCAAGGAAAAGGGGAGCCACTCTGCCAATTCTGCACTCCCCCTCCCAGCGCTCCAACTTCCTACCCTCCGCCAAGACACATCTTATTTTTCTGACATGAAATATGTATATAATTCCAGCCTGATCTTTTAAAGCACAAGAGGGTTGATTCTGTTTATGCCTCCCTCTTACTCCCACCCAGTACAAACATTGGCCCCCAGCCTGGTGGTGACGACAGGATCTAACAAAACAGAATCCAAAAGCTAGGAAGTAGATGGCTAAGTAAATATGCCCCCAAACACTGACTTTTTTAACTGGGTAGGTACAGTGAGTGGCAAAGGACTTGGACTGGGAGGCACAGGCAAGGAAACTGGTATGGGAAAACAGCAACAGCCAGTGAATGACTGACTTTTTTGTTTGGAGTTTAATGCTGTCTGTCTGGTTCATGCATTTGGATTCCAGGCGTCATCTCTGGACTCAGGTCCTGCTGGCTGAAGGTGGAATGTGTAGCCTCAGTGAAACAGGATCTGCTTCAGTATGTTTCATGTATGTACCCAAAATACACGTCTCATCATCTTCAGAGGCAAATATGACTCATGTAAAGAATGGGGACTTCATAAAAATTAAAGGAATTAGGCAATTGAAAATACACAAGTTCATGAACTAACATTATGGCACACTTGTGGTGCATCCAGGCACATCCACATTGGTAAGGAAGGCCAGGCACTGTGCCATGCACCCCATGGTTATTACTTCATTTTATTTATTCCTCATATGGGTACACATCAGCTATGGGAAGAACATTCAAAAATAGCATCTCCACTGCAGTAGGTAGGAATTCATGGTATCAAAGACCTTGTATCATTTCTCATTTATTTAAAAACTTTTTTCTTAAAAAGTCATTATATTTCTTTGTTTATCCCAATAATTCTATAAAAAGAATATTTCTGTTTTCTAATGTGATGTTTATTTATTCCCAGCACCTATCTCATAACAGAATCCTGGTGGTGCAGTGGTTATGAGCTCGACTGCTAACCAAAACGTTGGCAGTTCAAATCTCCCAGCCACTCCTTGGAAACTCTACGGGGCAGCTGTACTTTGTCCTAATTGACTCGATGGCAAAAGATTTGGTTTTATTTTATCTCATAACATATGCATTTTTATTATATACTCATTTGAATGAGTAAATAAGTTATACTGAATAAGGAATTCTGGGAAAGATAGAAAAATTTATGAATTCAGCTTAATTTTTGATAATTGTCCTGAAGTCTCAGTCAAAGAGTCATGGAAAGGATGTTTACCCAAAATCAAAGGGAGGATTTTTTTCTTATATATGGCTCCTTAGCTGTGTATCTCCTTTACTTCCAGCTACCACAATGCAAAAGGGGGGCATTTTTATTGCTGTGATCAATGTAGCTTTAATGTAGGAAGTGGCACTTGCCTCTTCAGTAGCCCAGGCTAGACCTTGTCTAGGTAGACATATGACATCGATGGAACTCTCAGGGATGAAACATGTGGATTGTCTTCAGTGTGAGTCAAGCTGAATGTAACTTCCTGACTTTAAAATCTCCTACTTGGTTATTTCTTTGAAAAGTAGGGCATATTAATAAAATAAAAATTAAATCCGCAAAAGATTCTTGAAAGGTCTACTCTGGATCTCTCTTCATTTCTCTCCATCTCTCCCTCTTTCTCTTTCTCAATCCCTAACTCTTTCTTTTAATGTCTCTGCCTATCTTGGAATGGAAGTATCAAATATCTGTCCCCAACACATTGATTGGCCTAGGTAAGTTCAAAATCTGAAAAGAATCTGTGTTATAAATTGTAACTCAAAACAGTGTTAGTTGATCCAAGAACAAATACTGAAGAACATGCACATTTGAGTATATGCCTTTAACCCAAGGTATTTGGAGTTAGAAAATATTATTCTTCATAAAATTGGATGGATTAATTTAGAGTATTTTTAATTCTCAGTTTTTGTCACCATGCCGGCCTTTCCACTGGACTGCTCCCTGTGTAATCTCCTCCTCATTTTTTGGCTCCTCTTTTACCTATGTTTAAACCTCTGAGCTCATCATTATACTCGCCTTTCTCCAACTGTTGTTGACCTCATTCCCATGCACCTGACTACAAAACGGACAGTTACCCAGAAGAATTAAGATGAATTAAAGTGATATCTCAATAGCAAAGTGGGCATTTCTCACCTAGAATGGAAAACAAGCTTCCATTTTTATTAGCCAGCAGGAGAGCTTTCTGGAGAATTGCAGTCACATGTGAGATGGTGGTATATTGGGCTGAGTGGCCTGATACTACATTCTGTATTTAATAGTTTTCTCTTTTGTGATGCCTTTTTTCTTAGAGCAGAGCTACCATATGTAACACCATAGATTTCATATTGCAACTCTCTAGGGGTTGTAAGGAGGTCCATCACGTAGACTGCAATGAGAACGGCACTCCTGGAAGTGCGCAGTGCACAATGCAACAACCATACATGGTGGCACTTATATTCTTAGACTCATAGTGTGTTACAGCTACAGAGAGAGTGTACATAATCTACTCAAACTTCTACATTTCACAGAGAAAGAACTGAGGCCCACCAAATGGAAGATCTCATCTGTATTTCATACAACTAGTTATTTATAGTGTGAAACTAGACCCCATATTGCCTCACAGTTTTTCACATTTCATGTGTAATAGCATTTGATGGGGGATATATTTCTATTTACCACATAAAGTTATATAAAAGTATTTTATGTTTAATAAAATTGTAAGACCTCCCTTCACCAACTCAGAAATCTTCGTAACTTAAAAGTCATGGGTAGTTGAAGGGAATCATAATTTTATTCCAAAATACTTGTCATAAAAAAACAACTATTGTTCTTAAGGAAGAGTAGGGGGTGGCATAATGCATAGAAGCATAGATGTTTAAAAAAAAAAATCCTAAAATAAGACTCAAAATGATTTTTAAACAGTATTCAACCTTGGGCAAAACCTACTTTTCAGTCGCTGTTTACCCAATAGCATAAGCTTTGTCTTTGATGGCTAGCTTGCCTGTTAACAGAGGACCACAGCCCCCTGTGCTAGAAAGAGCATGAGGCTGGTCATTATAAAGCTGATATCTTAGTCTTGACCGTCCTTGTGGTTCAATGTTTGGCTCAGAACATTTTTCTTTTTTCTCTGGTCATTGGTTTACCAATTTGTAAATAGAGGTTAGACTAGATGATTCCTAAGAGTTCCTACTATTGTTAATATTTTACAAGGCAATCTCCTAGAATTAGGTAGATGGTAAAGACATATGGTTATAATAATAGCATAGAACCCTCTTAGAACATTAAAGGGCAGTCCGTACAAGCTATCTAATTTTCAGCCTTGTTGTCTGTATTTTATTTTAATGGAATCGTTTTGCTGTATGAATGATAGCTATATATGATTCTTTAGAATCTACTAGATTGATTTACAATGAAATGTCCTAGTTCCACCCTACCATCACCACCCCCATTTACTAAATCTTGGAACTTCTCAGCATTGAAGCAGCTTCTTGGCTCTGAGCTGGGTATTTGTTTACTTGGTGTTTTCCATCATCTGGGAATTCTCATTCAGGACTCTCTGTTCTGTGTTCACTGTCTCCCTGGTCTCCGTGCTCTCTGCCTCCTCACTGATTATTCACTTGCACGGTTTCCCTTCATGGTTCATCTTTTTCATTTGTTTCGTGTTTTTCATGTCAGTATATGTAAGCTCAAGCCTGATATTTCTGGATCTTTTCTAAGAAAACTTTGTTTTTTTCCCTCTCTTCTTTCTCTCCTTGTTTGATCAGCTGTGCTTTTCCTGAAGTTTCATTCCAGCAGCAATTGCAGGAAATTTATCAACGCAGTTTAAAATCGTCCCATTTGTTTACTGCAAACTTCCTTCTCACTTAAGGTCTTCTTATTCTCAGGAGGTGTTGTCATCGGAGTGATATCTCTTTGTTTCGGAAGCTTCCCATAAAGGCAAACTTTCTAAAATTCTTCCCCCAAGATGTCCTGACTTGATCCCAAAAATCTCTGATTATGATAGATAACACTCCTGTGATGGTGTTATGTCATATGACACAGTTGACTTTAAGACAGGGAGATAATCCAGATGAGCTGATCTAATTCTATGAGCTCCTTAAAGCACAGAGCTTTCTCCAGCTGAAGTCAGAAGAAGTAAGAAAGGTTTCATGTGTGAGGAATCTGCACATCATGGCTTCTTTGTAGACGGAGAGGGATGTATGTAAAGCATGAGCAGGGAAGTGTGCAACTTCTAGGACCAGAGAGCCTCTAGGCTGACTGATGGCCAGCAAGGAAACAGGAACCTTAGCCCAACTACCACAAGAAGCTGAATCTGGCCAACAACCTGAATAAGCCTGGAAGCAGATTCTTCCCCAGTGTCTCCAGGTAAGAGCTCACCCTGGCTGACACATTGACTTTGACCTTCTGAGACCTAACTCAGTTTCATCATGCCCAAACTTCTGACTGCCGAAACTGTGAGATAATAAATGTGTGTGGTTTTAAACTACTAAATTTGTAGTAATCTGTTACACAGCAATAGAAAACTAGTATTCCCAGATGTTGTGCTATGTTGGTGTGCCTATCCTCCTGCCTCTGAATTCTGCACCTACAGGATTGGGATCTTTGAGTTCATTGAGTGAAAGTTATTTCAAACCACAAGATCTCCCTAGCATTGAGGTTAGGATAAACTTCTAAATAATCCCTAAAATAATTCTAATTTGGAGTTGCAATATTATTATTCCTCATTGTTGTAAAAATATAAATAACACGTTTGCCACTTCAACATTTTTCATGTGTACAATTAAGTGACATCAGTTACATCAATCATGTTATGCAACCATCACCAATATCCATTGCTAAATTTTCCATCACCATAAATAGGATTGCTACATTATTTTATCTGAATTGAGTTGGGAAGGGCCTGGCACAGAATTTCCTCTATCAGGTACCACTAGCCGAAATCTTCAAATTAGCAAATTATGCCCTAAACTCTCTCAGTGGCACAGTAGAGGGGATAAAAGGCATAGAAAGTGGAGGTAGGTGATATTGGACCAATCATGGGAAAAACTAGACTCTTTAAATGTAATTTTGAAAGTAAATAAAAAAGGTTAAGAACAATTTGCAAAGGTAAAAAGAGACTAGAAAAGAATCAGAAATAATGTAAACAGGTTGATGTTTAAATTCTGAGAATTTGATTCAAACTACTCAAAATAGTCATTGCTTTAGAGTTCAGGGACATCAGGAAAGAGAGAGAGAAAGGAAAAAAAAACTACCTAGGCAGGCTGCAGGCATCATCCTATGTTATTTATGCCTTATCTTCTTTCTGCATGACTACAAAGTAAAGAATAAACTAGGAAACTGGAGAGATAAATTATATTTTATTGTAATAATTTGAATCTGTAAATACTGAGCTCAAGTTAATGGAAAAATAAAATTAAAAGTAAAAGAAAGTCAGCTGTAAGAGGCTTCCACATCAAATTGCTCTGAAGCTTTATTCTTCAAAGTTTTCTGACTTTAAAAAATCATACAACATAGGTTTAAATGCCTGGTTTGTGAATAAAGATGAAAGTATTCAATTCAAAAAGTACTGCTAGTGAAAAAGAAGATTTAAAGATGTTAGAAGTCAAGATTTTAAATTTGGTAACTTTGAGAATTTTTCTTGTTCTCATATCTATAGATCTATCTCAAACTTACACATATAGAAAGATCTATAGAAATAAAAACAGTTAAATTCTGCAAGTTGTCAAATTTTGAGATCTATCGCTAAGTTAGAGCCCTGGTGGTGCAGTGGTTAAGAGAGTGGCTGCCAACCAAAAGGTCGGCAGTTCGAATCCACCAGCCACTCCTTGGAAAACTTAAGGGGCAGTTGTACTCTATCCTATAGGCTCGGTATAGGATCACTATGAGTTGGAATTGACTTGAAGGCAATGAGTCTCAGGTCTTATCTCAAAATTGCATATCACTTGTACTAATTTCCTAGGGCTGCCTTAACAAAATACCCCAAACTGGCATTTGCACAGAAATTTGTTGTCTCACAGTTCTGGAGGCTGAAAGTTCAAATTAGGGTATCAGTCGTGTTGATTCTTTCTGAGAACTCTGAAAAAGAAACTGTTCTCCACCTCTCTCCTAGATTGTGGTAGCTCCAGGCATTCTTTGGTTTGCAGCTGCAGTGTCACATAGAGTCCTTACTCTGTCTCTCTGTCTATGTGTATCTTCTCTTATTTTGAAAGGACATCAGTCATACAGGATTAGAACCCACTCTTCTCTGGTATAACCTCATATTAACCTAATTGATAACATCTTCAAAGACCCTCTTTCTTCCCAGGTAGGGTCACATTCACAGGTACAGGTATTAGAACTTCTCTGTATCTTTGTGGGAAACAATTAAATCCATAATATCACGTAAGTATCAAACATGGTCATTATGTAAGAAAATTAATTTTTATAAGAATAAAAAGAGAATATAACAATGTAGTTGTCTAACATATGTGACCCAAGTCTAACAGATACAAAGGATAGTAGAAGATATTTATGAAAACTGGGTCTTGCAAATATCAGACTGTGAGAGATGTCAATGAGTGTGTTCATAAATTTCATAAATTTCCTTGCTATTGGGCAAAGTCAAGTCATATCTGCTCCTAAATTCTGCCTAAAATAAATCTGTGGCTGGGTCTCCCCAAGTGGGGGCTATGGCAGATCCCAAGTCCATTTCCTGGGGTATGCGGTGAATGAGAGCATAAGGGGATCATTAACCTAGGCTGCTGTATCAGAGAGGGGATTAGAGGACTAACTGGAAGGACCTGAAATGTGAATACTAGTGAGTCAGGTGACCTGGGGGAGAGGGGAGAAGGAGAACATTCCAAGTAGAGAAAATACAGAGGAAATGTAGTTAGCTCACTTCCTTTAAGGATGGTGATGTTGCCAACTAAGATGCAAATAATACTTTATATTTTCACACATTTCATAGTTAAAATGTCCATATGTCTTCTCTTATGATATCTTCAAAAGAGCTTATTGAGATAACCAAGGTAGGGATTTATTACTACAGTTCTAAAAATGAGGAAACTGAGATCCCAAGGGTGTCAAGTGGCTCTCCCACAGCCAATCACAACTGAAAATCGGACACAGGTTGCAGTCAGAAATGCTGCTATAAAAAGATTAGGAGTGTCATTTGCATGCATTTTACCATATGCCAAGTATTTTTTACATATGTTTTAACTGATATTACTAGGTATTATCATTAGAATCATCTCCATTTGGAGGTAAGGAAACTGAGTATCAAAGAGGTTACACAATTTATCCAAAATCACACCAGCTGGTAACTGTGAGAGCTAATCTTCAGATTATGTTCATTGCCTAGCCTGATCTTTACCTGAAATGATGGAAGACCTATTAGGGTGATAGATCAAGCCCCAAATAATTGTTATGTTTCTTGAGTTAGTCAGTCACATGGACAAATCAAGACAACTTAATTCTATTCCATTGCAGGCTTCCTTCCTGCAACACCATGTCCAACATTGGAAGCTGCCTATGTTTTCCACTGTGGCAGAGATCAAGGTGTTCTCACATCTGTCCTGAATATATTTCAATATATATATATACAGCTGTGGGTCCACATTTGTTAATAGAACATTAAATATAAGTCTGCTTATTGTGTCAAAGGAGAGTTTCTTCAATATTTGTTGGGGGAGGGGTATGGAAGATAAGGGAAATGGGGGAAGGCTTGATAAATGATAGGGGAGATGGGGAGGAGTAGGGTGGGGGTAATGGTTCCAGTAATATGGAGAAAGTTGGAGGAATGCCCAGAATTTGGAGTGGGAGCTAGGGAGTGAGACACAAGGAAAATAAGGGAGGTGATAAAGACAGAAGTGAAAGGAGGCCTTGAATGTCAGGACGGAAGTTTAAAATTGATGATGGAAGTACAGAGGAGACAGTAAAGACATGTAGGGAAACAGGGAGTAATGCTGTCGTGGAAGCCCTGGAGGCCTGTCATGGGTATAGGGAGTCTGGGCTGGCTGAGGTTTAGGGAAGGAAAGAAACATTTCCAACTCTCATGTGCCTCACAGATATATAAATAAAGCACAATAAGGACTATAATGAGGAAATAAATGTCATAAAAATGTTTGATAGCAGATGGGATATACAAATATGAAGAGATGCCAATAGCCTCCAGCCAAAAGTAATAAGGGAAAGAGTTTGTTCTAGATGACCTCGAAGCTCTGTTCCAACTTGCAGAGCCTGTAATTCTATTCTTTGGTTCAATTTATTGAATTCCACTAGCATTTCCCAGCTACCACCTATATAGAAAACACTATGCTGGGTGCTGTTGTGGAAGGTGAGAGATTTGAAGGGGATACAGGGTTGAATGTAATCCAGTTCCCTGCCTTTGAGAAGATTCGTGTATATTGGGGAGAAGATCTTGTAAACAGGCATTCCAGAGTGACTAAATGTCCTTAGAAAATTACACATCTAATAGAAGCCTGAAAGGAAGGGAGGAAGAAGTTAAAGAAGTCATTTATAAAGGTAATAGTTTTTAGGGATGGGCAGAGAGGAAGGAAGATGCTTGCAAGGCAGAATAAAACTCATGTCTAAAGAGGGAGAGAAAAATGCTCTAGGAATGACAAATATGGGAGTCAGGATTCTAAGACGGCCTCCATTTAATATAATCTTCTCCTTTTGTGTTATGGATTGAACTGTGTCCCCACAAAAGATACGTTGAAGTCCTAAACTCTATACCTGTAAATGTGACTTTTTTGTGTGGGAAGGTGGGCGGGGGAATAGGGTCTTTCTTTGAAGATATTATCAGTGAAGTTAACTGGTCATACTAGAATAAGGTAGGTCCTAATCTTATACGACCAGGGTCTTATAAAAGAGGACAGAGTCACACAAAGGGGGAAGGTGTCATGTGAAGAGAAGATACATCTACAAGCAGCAAAGGAATGCCCAGGATTTCCAGCAGAAAACAAAACTGAAAAAAGAGGCATAAAACAGTTCCTCTCGCAGAGCCTTCAGAAGGAATCAACATCCTGATTTGGACTTCTAGCCTCCAGAACTGTGAAACAGTACATTTCTATTATTTAAAGCCACCCACTTTGTGATATTTTCTTATGACATCCTCAGGAAACCAAGACGCCTTGAGTTCCACCTCCTTCCAGCTAATAGACTAGGGCAGAGGTCATGGATGTCACTCCCATAATTAGGTTATGTTATATGGCAAAGATGATGGGATAGTCATTCCTGTAATTATGTTACCTTATATAAAACTCTGGAAGAAATAGCTGGTGATCTACTTCTAAAAAATCAATCAATGAAAACTCATGGGTCAAAAAGGTTTTATCCTGTTGTGCCTGGGGTCGTTACGAGTCAGGAGCCGACTGGAAGGCAGCTGACAACAACATATATCAGCAGACTAGAGAGAGAGAAATTCTCTTAATGGCTTTCAAGAAGTAAGTCGCCATGTTGTGAGAGTTCCACTTGGCAATGAACAATGGGGACCTCTAGGAGCTGAGAACATTACCCAGCTGAACAGCAACAAGAATGCAGCACCTCAGTCCTACAACTGCAAGGAACTGAATTCTATCAACAATCACATGATCTTGGAAAAGGATGCCGAGCTCCAGAAAGGAATGCAGCCCAGAAGACATCTTGAGGTCATTCTTGTGAGACCCCAAATAGAGGACACATGTAAGCTATGTCCAAATTCCTGACCCATAGAAACTTTAAGATAATAGAGGGGTGTTTCTTTTAATCCACTAAGTTTGTAGTAATTTGTTACATGGCAATATAAAACTAATATGACAAGCTATCATGTTTGGCTGGAACTCTCTCCATGTTTGGCTAGATGGTGCCTGACTACCATTACTGGGGGCTAGTGGGAGATAAGGCTGAAAAGACTGTTCAATATGAGACAATTTAAACTAGTCCAAATTAGAATCTATTTGATGGATATACTCTGGTTCAAATTGAAGCTAAATGAAATTCCAGTGGTTGACACAATGTTGGGGTTGAGGTTTTAGGAGACTGGAGACACCGTACAAGATGCCATGCTCAGTGGTGATTGTAGTGGCATGGTTTGGAAAGTAAACGCAGGAGTAAGTACAGAAGATGTCAGCCACATACTATATTTCTAGCACTTGCCTGGCATGGTGGAAACCAGTTTAAAGCCATTGATATGATTTCCTATGGGACTAATAAACTCATTGGTTTCAAATGAGAAATAAGTATACTAGAAGAGCTTTAAAGTTTCTAAAGTCTGAACAAATGTTATTAGAAGGCACAAACAGGAGTGAATTATGGCTAGACATAACTTCCATGGAATCCTATAAGTTTGAAGTGGGTAGAATCCTTGGAGGCATGTATCCTAGCCCTCTGTTTGATGCACAAACTTTCTATACAAAATTTCCAATAAGTATGTGTCCACTTGGGTGACTCTTCTAACAGATCCCTCACTACTGTGGCAAGACTGGATTGTTAGACCACTTCAATAATGAGAATACTTTCTTAACATTAGCTGTAATCTCATGGAATCACCAGTGTTAGAACTGAGAGAGACATTTAAGAATATCAATTTATTTTATTGTATTTTATTCTGAGATTATTTGCAGATGTGACACACCTAACCCTCAGATAATGGGTTATTTTAGGCTTGAGTAAATCACACAGCTTATTTTATGTATTTTAACAATTTATTTTATGTTTTGTTGTTACTGAAAATATACACAGCAAAACATACACCAGTTCAACCATTTCTACATGTACAATTCTGTGACACTGATTATATTTTTTGAGTTGTGCAACCATTTTCACCCTTCTTTTGTAACTTATCCCTCCACTATTAACGTAGACTCATTGCTTCCTAAGCTTCCTATCTAACCTTTGAGGTGCTGTTGTCAATTTGATCCCATATAGATAGGTTTTTAAAAGAGCACAATGCTCAAGGCAGATATTCTTTACTAATTAAGCTAAACTATTGTGTGGTTTGAAGAAGCCTTTAGGGGATATTTTGGTTTAAGATCTGGAATTTTAGGGTCATGATTTCATGGGACATCCCAGTTAATTGGCCTAATACCATTTTTAGTGCTTATGTTTTACCTTCTAGTTGTGTACTGTCTGGAATCTTAAAAGCTTGCAAGTGGCCACCCAAAGTATGACAACTGGTCTTCAGTTGTCTGTAGCAACAGAGGAAAAAGAAGAGTCAGGAAATAGAAGGAGGAAATGGAATTCCTGGCCTCCGTGAATACCTACCTCATTTGCCATGAGACCAGAAGAACTGGACAGTGCCTGACTACCATTACTGAATGTTTTGATCAAATATTCTCTAGAAGAATCCTGATCAAAGGGCGGATAATGTGGAGCAGAATTTCACATTCTTACGGAATCTAGACTTTCTGGAGCCATGGAGGCTGGATGAACCCCCAAAACTATTTCCCCACGATAAGCTTTAAACATTAAAATATTCTTAATTTTAAAGATGGGAAAATTATGACCTAGAGAGGGGAAGCTGATTGTATAAGCTCTCATAGTCACTTCATGACAGGACCAGATATGCACCCCTTCTACCACCAGCTTCTCAGGTATGGGACTGTCATGGATTAAACTGTGTACCAAAAAAATATCTGTCAGCTTGGCTAGGTCATGATTCCCAGTATTGTATGATTGTTTACCATTTTATCATCTGATGTGATTTCCTCATGTGTTGTAAATTCTATCACTACGCTATAAAAAGATGGACTGTTGGCAGTTATATTGATGGGATCTACAAGATTAGATAGTGTCCTAAGCCAATTTCTTTTGAGATATAAAAGAGAGAAGTGAGCAGAGAGACATAGGGACCTCATACCACCAAGAAAGCAGTGCCGGGAGCAGAACGCATCCTTTGGACCTGAGGTTCCTGCAATGAGATACCCCCAGACCAAGGGAAGACTAATGACAAGGACCTTCCTCCAGAGCTGACAGAGACAGAAAGCCTTCCCCCTGGAGCTGGTGCCCTGAATTTGGACTTCTGGCCTACTGGGCTGTGAGTGAATAAACTTCTCTTTGTTAAAGCCATCCACTTGTGGTATTTCTATTATAGCAGCACTAGATGACTAAGACAGGGACTAACAAATGAAGGAGAGAGGATTTGTTTGAATTTGCTGACTATTTTGACTGAAGAGTGATTGACTTTGTCTTTTGAAATTTATATTCAAACCTAATAATTTCCCAAGCATTGACATGGCTATTAGGGAGAGCACCTTCTTGTTGGTTATGAACCCATCTATCTCTCTGCCACGTGTTCTTCTTGACTACTTCCACTCCCATTTTTCTGTTTAATATGTATTTGTTTCATGAAGTCCTGGGAGGTGCAAATGGTTAACACTTGGCTGCTAATCCAAAAATTGGAGGTTCTAGTGCATTCAGAGGTACCTCGGAGGAAAGATCCGATGAACTACTTCCAAAAAATTGGCTATTGAAACTCCTGTGGAGCACAATTCTACTCTAATATACATGAAGTCATCATGAGTTAGAACCGACCCAATGGCAACTGTTTTTTTTTTTTTTTAAATGCATAACTTGTACTTTTTCTTTTAGAAAAGCATTGCTAGCGCTAAGGCTGAAGTTTCCTTCCAAGGATATACTCTGTTAAAATTGGCAGATGCTGTCCCTCCTTTGGAAAACTTGGTGGTGTAGTAGTTAAAAGTTTGGCTGCTAACCAAAAGGTTGGCAGTTTGAACCTACCAGACGTTCCTTGGAAACCCTATGGGGCAGTTCTCCTCTGTCCTGTAGAGTTGCTACGAGTCTGAATCGACTCGACAGCAGTGGAGTTTGGTTGGTTTGGTCCCTCCTTTCCTATCACACCCACTCTCATCTCTCTGGGCTTAGTCCCTGTGCTCTTACTCTCAATTTCAAGTAGATTTTGAAAATAATAATTTTCCAGAACTTGTAATCGCTCTTTAGATCCAGAGGTGCAGAGCTATACCAGTAGAGTGACAAATAATCGAGTTGGTAATTGAGGACATGATACAGCTCAGAATCACACCACAAAGACATTGTGGTTAGTTGCCATCAAGTCAGCTCCAACTCATGGCAACCTTATGTATAACAGAATGAGGCATTACCTGGTCCTGCATCATCTTCTCATCTTCCAGCACTATATTGGATAATATTCTGATGTGATCCATAGGGTTCTCATTGGGTAATGTTTGAAAATAGATTGCCAGGCCTTTCTTCCTTGTCTTTTAGTCTGGAAGTTCCACTGAAACCTGTCCCTGCTGGTATATGAAATACCAGTGGCATAGCTTCCAGCCTTATAGCAACGCATAAGCCTCCACTGTACGACAAACTGAAAGACGGGTGGTAGGCATAGGCACCAACAGCTCTCAAACAAAACAAGCTCTATCTATTATATGCCTTGACATTCTTCCATAAGCAAGATAGAGAGGAAGAGAGAAAGAAGAAGGAGCTTGGGGGAAAATTGAGAAAGAGAGTAAAGAAAAGCGTTGGAAGAAGAGAAAAGAAAGGCAACATATAACGTAAGGGGAAAATTTTTCCCTGACTCAGAACTTCAAGGGGTTTTATCAAGCTGTGTGTGCACTCAGACATATTTTCCTGGATTGGAATGCTGTGTCCAGTCCAGTCCTACAACCACCCACCTATTATAGACCGATTGATACCCTGAAATTTGAGTGGAGGTCAGTGACTATCTCAAAATGAAGTGAAGTCCTTGTAGACAGGGTGGCTAGGCGAAGCCCCTTGCATCCTACTGTAGGGTCTGTCCAAGGCCTCATCTGATAGGAAATGACAAACAGCCACTCTACAATAGCAGAATTGCCCATGAAAGCATTCCTTGGAAAGAGCATAAAACCACAATCAAATGACCATGCCGCTTCCCACATTAAGTACACAGTGAGCGGTTCATGTGTGGGCTTTGGACAGAAGTCTAAATCTCCAGCTAGACGACTGGATTGTTAGTGCTCCTAATGACTTCACTGGCCTTGACATGTGAGGAAGCAGGGCATGTACCCATTAGAGGCAAATTTTTATTAGAGTGGCCATTCCAGGGATTATTAGCAACATGTAAAGAATGCAATTACCACTTAAACTGTATTCTGTTGATTACATTTGAGCTATAATTAAAAACAAATGTATGCTGAACTGTATGCTTTGTTAAGCCTCATGATTGCAACTGTTATCTTATTATTTTCCATTAATTAAAACAACATGTACTGGGATTTATTTGCAGTTGTGGAGTTGCAATGTAATGGAGGCTCAAAGCAGACTTCTTTATTCAGTTTTTGCACTGCGGCACCAGCTCGTCGTTGCCCTCTCTGATGTTTGCCACAAATTCTTCTAGTCCAGTGAAAGAATGAGAACAACTATGGATGTATTTTTGTGTTTACTCTTTTTAAAGAACTCTTCAAACTCTTCCTTCCCCTTAGTGTAATAACAGGAGGGTCATTGATGGCTGTGGCCACCTGACCATTGAAATTTTGATGACTTTCAGAAGAAATCAGTTTCCAGCTTCTGCTGACCATTCAGAGGAGTGTTTAGGGCTTTGAGCTGCTGTGAGTATTGTTTATGTTTTTAATCACATGGAGTCATCAAGGATCTCTTGCCATTTTTTGCATCAGATTGGATGTTTCACCCCAATGCGTTAGGTAAAATTGATTTTATGCTCTTTTCAAGGAATGCTTCTCATGGGCAATCTGCTAGTACAGAGCGGCTGTTTGTTTAGGGGAGTTTACTGTAATTACATAATTTGCCTTCTGAGAATACATTTCAAAGCTTAGATTTGGAAATAAGAGACATGGCTCAAGCTCCCTAGTTAGATGCAACATTGAGAAGTGACTTCATCTTTCTGGACTTTAATTTTGCCATCTGCAAAACTGGGATAATAACTCTGATCTTATCTACCTATCAGTGATATTTTGAGAACCATAGGAGATGACAGCTGCAGAAAGGCTTTGGAATCTGTAATGAATAGTCCAGAGATTAGGATCATGATATCAACAAGAGTCCTCTCCTCACCACAGACCCATGAGGTTGGTCTCTGTTTAATGTAATAAGATCCTGGCACTGATCAGATACTCCATAAATGCTTTCTTGAATACAGCTATGGTTGTGTGGTCATTGTGATGCATTTAAGATGGGCATACAGAAAAGAATCTCAACCTCAGATGGAGGATTTTTGTCATCTGAGATGATGAGCTACTGGAATACCACCTGTACAGTACTCTCAGAGTGTCTTTTCTACTTGTCCTTTTACTGACTTTCCTTGATAATCTTGTCTGTGACCAGCTAAGGTTATCTCTTTGGTCATTGCCCCATTTCATCTTGCCTGTAGTTATCATCTTCATGAGCTTCCAGATGTTTAGCTAATTAAAAACATACACTGTACATTGTATCTTCCAGAAGTCATACAACAAAACAATGGGAGCTGTTAACCCAAGCAGAAGTGCCTGGAAGAAGGACAAGTTAAGATACTGAAAGGATGTGAGTTCAAGATTCTAAATTCTGTAATAAGCCTCTATAGTAAGATTCTGACTGATATGGGACAAAGTGGTATTTGACTTCAAGAAACAAAATTGGAGGGCATCAAACTGTTTAAAGATCAAGTTGTGGAAAACTTATTCTTTATAAAAACTTCCAAACAACTACCAAATAAATATGGCATAAGAAATTCCATCAAAATCTAATTCTATGTTTTTGTGCGTCTATTGTACACACTGTTGTCTTTGCTTGAAATACTTCCCTGCCATCTCTACCTCAAAAGCTGAGAGTACTGTGATGGTGTGTTTCCATATTTACCTCCTCCACAATTCATGAGCCCCTTCAGAGCAGAGTTTAGTCTAATTAATTTCTTTGTTTTCAAAACTCAACCTGGTACTGGCACAGAGTGTGTATTTGCTGAATGTATATATAGATCATTGCTGTCCTACAGAATTTCTGTGATGATGAAATATTCTTATCTGTGTTGTCCAATCTGATAGCCAATAGCCAATAGAACACTTAAAATGCAACTGAGTTGCTAGTGCAACTGAGTAAATGAATTTTAATTTGATTATAATTAACTTAAATACTCATATGTGTCTACTGGCTACTACATTGGACAGCACAGATAGACGATGAGGCATGAATAACCAAAAGTGATTTTAAGAAGTGGTATTCAGCTTTCATGACAAGAGGACTACTGTAAACTCAGAAGAGTGAGACTTGGGATAAGAAAGGACATCATGCCCAACCCTTGCATGTCTACCTCACATAGTGGTAGTCATATAGTCTCACGGCCAGCTTGATAGGGAATGTTTTCTCACTCTGACTTGCTTCCATCCTGAATGATTGACATATTCTCTATGATTGGTGCCTAGAAAAAGAATCCTTTCCCCAGTGTATGAAGAGGCTTTTGGGAAGTGAATCAAATCAAGGAGAAGTGAACTGATTAGAGGCAGCTGAAGGAGCAGTCTGAGTATGAGGCAATGTTAGAAGGCCCCTCTCCAGGGTGGAGTCATCATGCCCTTGGCACGATCATTCCTACAAGGCCAGGAAAGGTACAGAGCAGCCAGGGAGACAGAGCATGTCTGGGTCGAGAAGAAAAGGAGCACTGCGGGGTCACCAGTTGGAACAAACTGAAACTGAACACAGCTGGAGGTCATGCTACATGCTTTCCAGATGCCTCTTTGGAACTGGTTCCTATTATATCCCTGTAAAGGAGGTGCTTGAAATAAAAGTGAAACACCGCAGCTCTATGGCCATGTAACCTTGACTCCCTCAACCCGTGTTTGTGCTCAGGAGTACCCCAGTGGTCCTTATCTAGGGGGGTTCCTACCCTAGCTTCAGAAGATCCGTGAGTCTTCTGCATGGTAGGTCAATTTTGAACCTGTAAGTATTTTCCAGAAAGATGGCTCATAGCATTCATAAAATTTCAATAATATTTATGTTGAAAGATATTCAAAACTGTTGTTCTGTTTCATACCCAATCTGTCCTGTCTCCTATGAAGAACCTGAGGCTCAGAGAGCAAAAAGGGACATTTCCCAGTTCACGCACTGAGTCAGTGGCAGATCAAGGATGGACGGATAGAGTTTATAGCACTTCATTAGGGACGTTATCCCAATTGCTCCAATTATCATCAGCACCTTTGGAAGCAGTTGTTAAAGCTAGTATTCACCCATCATGTCTTGACATCATTCTTTATTTCTCTCGTCTTCACAGTACATCATGAGAAAACTTGCTGTGCCTAGCTGAAGTCTGGAGCTACAGATGGGTCTTCTCAGTTCCCACTGGCCTCAGGGAACTGTAGAATTATCTATCATAAATGATCCATGCCTTGTCAAACAAACTAAATATTATCTGTAGACTAAATAAATTATATGTTTTCCACATATGTATGAGTATCTTAAATGTAGATGTTCTTGGGATAAACAAAATATCAGTTTATTTAAGGATAAATTCATTTGCAACAACATGCTAAAAATAGAACAACTGCAATTGGGGCTACGTGCTTTAGAGTATTTTGATGCCATAAAGGAATCACCACACTCAGAAAGTATCAACCACTGAAATCTGTCTACTGCATTTCCCCGGTTTGGAAATCCTAATCAAGTTGATTTGTTCTTAATAAAACTATTGTTCCAAATGCTTCCACTCTTCCCCAAATCAAAGGAATCTATTGATGTTTCTAACCAGTGAAGGCTTCTAACCAGTGGCCCTGATTCTGCCAAGTATCTTCCACTTAACTTAGGCTGCTGACAGTTAGAAGAAGCACATGGGTTTCTGACCTTTCAGAAAGCAGGATGTAGGTACAATCATTTCTAAGGATATTGTTCTCATCTTTATGCAGATGAGTTCAGGTTAGGGTTAGAGAATCTTTAGTGAAATTTGGAATGATTAATACAGCTATTGCACTCCAAGGGAAGGTGGTCCTTGGGTTGACTGGATCGTGTGTTGCCAACTGAGTGGCAGACAAACTGTCTCATCAAGGGTCCCAGCAGGAAATAGATGATACAGTCAAATTGTGTAATCTGAGTAGAGTTTATAAATGGACTATTTGCAAAGTTGTGGGCAAGGTAAAAGAAAAACAAGAGGGTTGTATAGAGTACTAGGGCTAGTAATAGCAGATTGTTCGCACTTTTAGGCCTGAAGAAATGAGGGCAGAGAGTTTTTACTGGGACTCAGAGAGAGAGCTGTGGAGTCACTAGAAGGCCTTTGGTCAAGGGATGCAGCCAGCCTTCCAAAGAAGGTACTCGCGAATAAATACTCTAACTCCATTCTATATTCTCCTTCTTCCTTCAGATGCTCTTTATTGGCCAAACACAACCCAAAGCCAAAGGGAGCCTTTTTATTCTTCCCATACAAGTTGGGCTCTCAGGACAGCAAAGGATGGAAAGTTTGCATGGGTGGCAAATGGAAGAAAGCCAGCACAAAAGTTTAGCCCCGTTCATTGATGATATCTTTTGCTGCTCAAGCTCACCAAGTGAGTTTAGGCTCACCCAAACTAACTTGTCAAACTGAATGAGCACTCCTTCCACTCAACCTACACCACTGCCTACCTCATTAAGGACCTGTGTCATCATAGTTCAGTGGTTGGGATCATGATCACCTGCTGTTGCATCCAAGAAGATGACTGTAATCACCTGAAAGATCAGAATGTTGCCACATCCTCTTTTGAAGGATTCTACATAAATTATAATGAGAATTATGATGATAATCATGATGATGGTATCACAATGACACTATAAATTATCATCTTTATTATTAAAACAATTAACATTTATTGAGAAAAATTAACTCATTTATAACATATCTATGGCTATCATGATGCTTGTAACCAAGAGGGATATACCAGAAAAGTGTGTTTGTAGTCAACACTCCCGTATGGCTGTGAATTGAGCTACTTGGGTGGGGAGATGATGAGAGTGGGAGGTGTTATTGAAAAATGGATGGAAAGCCAGATGTATCTCCTTCACCTTTCATAGTACTGAGGACGATGAACACAGACTGTAATGATGGGTTATGGCAGAGATTGACTGCATGGTATGTAAAAAACTCTATTAAGCAACCTTTTCCCCCCTCACAGAAATTGTTGAAGTTGTTATTGTTGTTAGTTGCCATGGAGTTGGCTATGACTCATGATAACCCCTGTACAACAAAATGAAACATTGCTTGGTCCTGTGCCATCTTCACAATCATTGATATGCTCAAGTCCATTGTTGCTGCCACTGTGTATTTTGAGTGCCTTCCAACCTAGGGGGCTCATCTTTCAGCACTATATTGAGCAATATTCTGTTGGGATCCATAGGATTTTCATTGTCTAATTTTCAGAAATAGATTGCCAGAAATAGATTCCTAGTTTATCTTAGTCTGTAAGCACCGCTGAAACCTGTCCACCATGAGTGGTCCTGCTTTTGAAATACTGATGGCATGGCTTCCAGCACTATAGCAACATGCCAATCACCACAGTAATACCAACTGACAGGTCTTTGAGGTAGATGGCCCATTTTATAGATCAGGTAAGTGAAACCTAGAAAGATTAAGCAATTTTCCCAAGATCACCCTAATAGGAAGTGATACAGCTGGAACGTGATCTCATGCCTGTTTATTTCAAAGTTCACGGTCTTAACCATTATCTTACACTTTCTTCATAAACATTAAAGGATTAGCCCACTAAAGGATATCCTCTTACCTGATACTCAAGCCACTGGCAAATTTTCTGTCTCTCTTCCTCCTTCTCCTACTCATTCCCTCTTTTACACATTTCATTTACATTCTCTGTATTTTCAAAGGGTTCATAATTTATGCCAAGTGGCCCTTGGCTTAAAAAAAGAAAAAGAAGTAATTTCAGAGTATTTTCATACCATTTTCCATGTATATGTGGGAGACAGACTTCCAGATAGTAGATAATACTCACTTGGATGGAGAAAACTAATTGTCACGGAAATACGGAAGATAATCTGCAGTGTGATACTTACCTCTTTGTAGATTGTGCTGTGAAACTGTGATTTGTTGGCTTCTGTAGATTCCTGATCAGAATGCTAAAAAATGTTTCTCAAAGCCTAATTTGATACTTCTAATATTCCCAATATCTTATTCACTTGCATCTAGCTCATATTTCTTTAAAAGAAAATAACCAAATAGGAAATAAATGCATATAATCAAATGTTTATCTTCTTAACAAGTTATGATTATCCCATGCACAGCTGTAATGGGTGCCTACTGGGAAGAGCACTAAGTTTCCAGACATAACCTTGGGTTCATTCCTGGTTCTGACACTTCCAGACTTTGAGACTCTGAGCTATATAATTTTTATATACCATACATTTTGCCTGTAAAATAGTGGGATGGATTAGGAAAACGTGTCCGAGTCCTCCTGGCTCTGACTATTTATCGTTGTTTGATTCCATAAATGATTTTTAATCATTGGCTTTCAGGACATATTCAGGGATATTCTATTTCTAGGGCTAGATGAACTACAAAACTAGCAAATGGAAACCTAGTGTCCAGTGCAGTCTGCCTGGATTACTTACAACGAAGAAGCCATTTATTATACCCTCTGCTTTGTTTATTCCCTTTGGGTCTTTCATAAATAAAAACAAACTTGTGGATTGTACAGTTAAGAAAACATGGAAAATGCACACTTTGGGACACACCAGTTGTTTTACATCTTATTTTTCCCCTAAAGATCTTAATTGAATTCTAGGTCAACAAAGGCCCAAGGAATAGGACCACACACTGTACTTTAAAGTGTGTTTTAGGAGATGATGGATTTTGCCCTCACAGTAGCCAGATTCTTAAAGAACTCCCTTCCTGAGACATGTCCACTCAGAGTTGTTTGTTAAGACATCTACAGAAAGGCACTCATTCACCAAAGAGAACATACAGGGCCTCTGAAGTTGATGAACAAGTGGCCCTGGTCCTTCTCTAGGAGGTGAACACTACATTTCTCCATGAAGACTGTGGGGTTCCTTGCGTAACAGACATGTCCTTCAGGACAGGAGCACCAGAAGGGACTTCAGGGACAGCAGAGAAACTTTTCAATTAATCCCTGTTTCAAGGAAGCAGAAACACATTCAGTTCTTGCTGAGGGCTTATTAGCAGAACTGAGTGAACAGGGCTGCTTCTCACCGAGCTTGGCCAACTCTGACTATCCCTGATTTGATATCTTCCCAGAGTGAGTTTAGGCTCCCGTGTTCTTTGTCCTCCCCCCTGGCCAATGGCCACTACCTGTAACTTCAACTTCCCTCTAGTTTAAAACCTTTTTCTCTGATATAATGTCACGTAACCCTGTATCTCATTTGGTCATCCATTACTTATCATAAATGTGTTTTCAAATTTTTTCCAGAAAGTAGTTTTACTTGTATTGGGAATAATCATGTATATTTGGATTGCTGATGAGAAGGGAAAGAACCGCTAAAATCAATGAAGGCAATAAACACTGAAGAAGAGTACTCGGCCTACTTTAAAATTTAGAGGGAGAAAACTCTGTCTTTGTGTTGGGAGTGGAAATCTAGACGTGAGAAGTTACTGGGGGCATACATGACTGGAATTAGGAATGAATCCTGGGAACCTGTAGCACTTCTCATCGTGAGTTTTTCTTTTAAGGTGTCTTGAGCTCTTCGCTGTTAATCAAAGGCTTTGTTGGTGTTGTGGTTGTTAGGGGCTGTTGCAACTTTATTGAAAATGGAACAAAACTCTGCTCAGTTCTGTACTATCCTCATAATCAATTGTGGATTAAACTGTTGTGATCCATGGGGTTTCATTGGCTGATTTTCAGAAGTAGATCTCCTGGCCTTTCTTCCTAGTTCATCTTAGTCTAGAAGCTCTGATGAAACCTGTGCAGCATCATAGCAACACACAGGCTTCCATTGACAGATAGGTGGTGGTAACTGCACATGAGGTGCATTGTCTGGGATTTAACCCTGAGTCTCCTACATAGAAGGCGATAATTCTATCACTGAATCACATTCACTTCCATCAAAGGCATTAGAAATAGACAATTGCTGACTCCATCCACAACCTAGGCAGAATTTTACAATACTTTGATTTCAAGTATACTCAGTACATGATATACCTCTGGGAGTGTTGCACTCATGGATACAGAGGGAAGACACAACATCTTCCCAGTTTACTAAGAAAAAAACTAGTTTTAGAGATGTATAAGATGTAGTTTGGAAGAAAATAGATGATTGAAAAATGTCATAAATGCTGGGTAAATATGGAAGATGAAACTTTTACAGATTTAGTGTACTTCAATGCCCTAAAGAATCCCAAAACCCAAGAGAGCTGGTTGATAACTATTGTTGTCTATTAACAGAGGAGATCTTCCTGGAATTATCTCAGAAAACAGTCCCTCGGCGGACTTGTTACTCTCAAACACAAGATATTGAAGATTTTTCAGTACAGACTGAACTTTTTCTAAGAACATTTCTCAATGTTGTTGGTTTCATAAGATGGTAATTATTTTAGTTAGCAAACATTTAATGAGCATCTACTCTAAATGGATAAGTAAGCCAAACAGGAAAATAGACCTAACTTTGCCCACCCTATCTCAGATGACTTCTGGAGAGCAAACTGATCATTGGATTGAAAGGTAAACGATCACAAAAGTGTCTCTCTGAATAAAAGTTCTGGAAAGAAGTAAGAGAAAATAAGCCAGAGTCACAGCAATGGAAACATAAATTTTAGGTTCTTTAACAAAATTGTTTTGGACAAGTTCATGGAAGGTAGGAAAACAAGCAAAAACAAAACAAACAACAACAACAAATCCTGGAATTGTGGTCAGTTTTTCTCATTTTATAATTAAGAAAACTTAGGCCCAGAGAAGGTAAGAGACTTTTTTGAAGCTGCACAGTAAAAAATTGGATGAGATCCCAATTCCTTAATTCCACGTCTAATGTTGCTTCTCTTCCCTCCCTGACCTTCACTTCCTTCCTCTTGCCTTCTTGAGCCACCCTGAACAGACTTTAGTTTACCGTACAGAAGCACTGAAGAGGCCAGGATAAGGTATATAGGAAGTCATCGTTTGGCTGCACATGGGCAACTGAGCTTTTTATTCCCCCAGTTGGTACCATGTATTGTTTTCTGATTGGGTCTTACTATAATAGCAAGTAGAGAAAGTTTCTAGAGGACTAAAAAATTGTGGCCAAATCTTGTCACCTCCTGAAAGGGTTATATTTCCAGTATGTATTTTTCCATAAAATACATAATATACTATGGTTGAATTCTTTCTTTCTTCCACTTCAGGTGGCTATGTGTCTCCCCACAGATTTTAAGGAGCAGCACAGCCCCTACAATACAATGGTACTTGACCATTGTGCAGACCACATGGAGACAGAGGCAATGCCATTTCTGGGAGACCTGGGAGAGGAGTTCAGCAGGAGAGAACAGGATCTCTGGGGTGAAAGGCAGGGATAAGGGAGCAAGGTAGGGCTGTGACAGGGTTTTTCTTGTCAGTGCAGGAAACTGTGAAAGACTCCTCTTGGAAACCGTATGTATTTTCTGAGTTGACACAGTCATAGGGTTTTATTATCATATCTAACCGTAAGATAAAATTCTTTTACCGGGGGAGAGGGATTGACAATTCTATCATTAATTTTGGTGAGTATTTTTGGGTGTTTATTCCTAAAAACTGAATGGAAAAACAGCTGGTAAATGGGCTCATATTTGTCATCAGCAGACTCATGTATGCCTGTCAGTTCAGCTTAACTTTCTGTCCTACATGAGAATAGAATTTATGTTGGGTTCTGCAAAAGACATATGTGTCCCTCAAGGCTTTTGCCCTTGATGGGGTTCAATAGAGTTATAAACCACCAATCCAAGGGACAAGCTGGACAAATGGGAGGATGGGGAGTGCTGAGAGGGACAATCAATTGGAAAGCTCTGTTGCTGATGGATCTTGGATTGGACGTCCTTCAGGGACCTCCTGCAGTGACTGCTCCTCAACACCCCTAGCTACTTCCACGATGACTTGTACCTCTGGCACTCACACCCTGGTCTCAGCAACGAGGTCTAAAATTAGCCGCATTTTCTAGACTTCTCTTTGCTTAAAAACAAAGATAATCTGTTCTGCTTTCATTTGCATGCTCTTTCTGATTTTATCCCTTGCCAGGACCCCAAGAGGCAGATCCCAGGTAATTCTGGCTGTTGCTGGCTACTTTAGAAGGTGACTGTTTTGTGTTTGTTGTCTGGGTCAGGGCCAGGCCAGTTTTATGGAGAACTTTTTAAATTCTCCTGCCGGGCCCTGATGGTTAATTTTATGTGTCAGTTTGGCTAGGCTATGGTGCCCATAGTGTTTTTGGTTAAACACTAGTCTAGTTGCTGTTATGAAATAGTTACACGGGATTAAATCAGTTGGTCTTAAATAAAGCAGATTATCTCTGATAATGTGAGTGGGCCTCAACCAATCATTTGAAGACCTTAAGAGCAAAAGGGAGTTTCTCTAGGGTGTCTTTGTCTCCAGACTGTACCAAAACAAACAAACAAACCCTGTTGCCTTTGAGCTGGTTCCGACTCATAGTGATCTTATAGGACAGAGTAGAATTGCCCCATAGGGTTTCCAAGGAGCACCTGGTGGATTCAAACTACCAACCTTTTGGTTAGCAGCCTGAGCTCTTAACCACTGCTCGAGACTATAAATAGACATTTTTCCAGAACTCCTTCATTCTTCACTCTTCTTGTCACCTGACCTATGGATTTTTTTTCCCTGTGGATTTTGGGACAGTAGCCTGCAGAAATCTCCAGCCAGTTGCCTGACCTACAGATTTTGGACTTGCCAGCCCTCCCACAATAGCATGAGCCAGTTTCTTAAAATCAATATTTATCTATCTATTTCTAGCTAGCTAGCTAGCTGATTCTGTTTCTCCAGAGAATCCAAACTAAGGCATGGGCTATCATGGGTTTGCAGGTTGGAAATATTTGGGAGCCAACAAAGTCATGTCAAGAGAAGGAAAAACAGTACTAGTATTCACTGGCCAAATATGTATTTATTATGAGTTGTGCATAGAGCTAGCTGTTGGAGCTAGAAAGAAATAGGCAATCCCTGCTGTGGAGAGGCCCAGAGATTGGTAGGAGAGCAGGCATGTAAACAGATAATCCCAAAACTGGTATGGTGCTAATAGACAGCTTAAGAAATAAAGTCATCTCCTGTATGAGAAGCAGTCATAAAGAGATGAGAGTTGAGTTGAGCTATAAAGGTTGATTCAAGGTTTACCAGGCTAGGAAAGGGATGAAAAATATACAGCATATGCAACACTGCAAAAATGGATATTATGGTTAATCTACTCTACCAACTCAAGCGGAATAAGATGTAGATTATATTTACCATTAAAACCTTTGTAATTTCCCATTTATCTATTGTTTTTTTGCTTTTGTTATACACACGTATATATGTATATACATATATTTGTATATGTATATAGACAGAGAAAGAGAAAGAGACAATAAAGATTAGCCAGGACATTGCTTGCATTATTATCATATAGAAAGAAAGATGGAAAGAATCTCCTTCAAAGCCACTGTTCTATTTGGACAAACACTTAGTCCCTTCCTATTCCTGAAATTGTGAAATTGAGTCTGGAGTAGACATTCTATATCAAGACTTAGCTATTGAGCCCACTGAATAAGATGAACAATGCTTCATGAAATCCAGGAGTCTACCTAGCTCAGGATCCATTCTTTCTCTTTCCTTCAGGCCATGAAGCACCTTCTAAGTGGAACTATCTTATCTGAACAGCATATGAGCATGGTATTCTGCCATAAGTTACAAGTGCAAGAACTATGGGAAAGATGATCACACAGGGGTGGACACCATTGGCTCCAGGAGACTCCCAAGGGAGGCAAAACTCTTGGTCCATCACGTTTGGTAAAGGACCCTGATCCTTCAGGAACTGTCCACAAAAAAACTCTTCCTAAAGAAAGTGAAGCAGTACCAGGTAAGAACCTGGCCTCTTCCTTGATCCTAGACTCTGAGTAACCTCCTGGGAAGACTGGACTAAATACTGCTCTTGGAGGTTGTATCAAAGTTCTGTCTTTGAAGGGACCAGCAGACAGAGAGCTGTGTGCAGGTGTGAGCATGCCCCCTCCGTCACCCTCAGACCTTCTGGAGGAGGCTGTGCTTCTGAGAAAGGCCTAATGAACAGGATAAAGCTGATGCAGAGGCCCTGCTGTGCAGGAGAATTGCTTCCAACAAGCGATTCATTTTTAGTTTAACAACTGTGCTTTTGGTCCCCACACAATTTATCTTCATGCAAAATCACATACCTGTGTGCCAGATGTGCACAGCTGTATGTGAGCCACTGCTGATCTCTCTGTATCACATGCCAAATGCCTGTTTCTTTAAATCAGGACGGGTTGGGATTTGGGCTGTGTGAAAATTTCATTTTGAAACTAGAAACCAAGCAAGCCCTGGCTATATGGGAGTTTTGAGCATAATATGATGATGAA
Organism: Trichechus manatus latirostris; assembly: GCF_000243295.1. Lineage (NCBI taxonomy): Eukaryota > Metazoa > Chordata > Mammalia > Sirenia > Trichechidae > Trichechus > Trichechus manatus. The sequence goes on along the minus strand of NW_004444125.1, from coordinate 1,904,710 downwards.
CCAAGGTTGAGTTAGTCTTTCCAGGACCCCCCAGAACCTCCCCCTGAAATGGCCCCTGAAATTCAGCTGCATTTTGGGTCTGCAGAGGCCAGGCTATCTGGAGACTTGGTCCTGCCAAAGCGTGCAGCCCTTGTAAATGCTTGTGGTGAAACTGCAAAACCTCTGCCCAGCCCTTGGGAGCTCTTGGAGCAGAATAGAACTTGACATTTTTAGTTTGTGTTTCAGTTTTTACCCTCTGGGCTCAGAAGAAGAAAGACCACAAAATACTAAATGAGGCCTATTACCCCAGTTGCAGTGACACAGCCATCCATCGAAGAGCAGGGGACTGAGTTGATGAGAGGACCCTTTTCGGAAACCCACCCTTCCAGATGTACGGGGAGGGGAGGGAGCGATGGCACTACGACACAGGGGCATTTCTCACCTGGTCTTGTCTGTCCCTCCTTTTGTGGTCAAAGAGAGTCAATGTGAAAAGACTCAGTCATCATTCTGTCATTCTATGACTTATTTATTGAATATCCACCAATGCCAGTGCTGTGCTAGCTGCCGATAGGAGGTAAAGTAGTAGTAGACACATAATAAGTGTTCAATATCATTTAGCACAGGTATTATTCATACAGTATACCATTAATTCTCACAACTCCATGAGATAGGTACTGGAATTCTTATTTTAATAATAGGAAAACTGAGGCTCAGAGACGTTAATAAACTTACTCAAATATTATATGCCACCTAAATGGTGGAGCTAGGATTAAGATTCAACTATGTCTGATCTTCAGGAGTCCCTCGGTGGAGCAATTGATTAACACGCTTGACTACTAACCGAAAGGTTGGAGGTTGGAGTCCATCAGAAGTGCCTTGGAAGAAAGTTCTGGTGATCTATTTCCAAAAACTCAGCCATCAAAAACCTTAAGGAGCACAGTTCTACTCTGACACACATGGGGTCACCATGAGTCAATGCTGACTTGGCAGCAAGTGGTTACCAATGTGATTACCAATTCCATCTTCTTTCCACTGTCCTGCTGCTGTTCTTTCTCCCTCTTGGTTCTTATCAGAGCCCCAACAGAAGGTTTCTTTCTCAAGGGCTGCCCTTGCACTTGCCCCTCTGGGCCCATGGAACATGCCATTCTAATACTTGCCTGGATGGAAGCCTACAGAGCAACCTCCTAGTAGTCACACTTCCCACGTCCATTCTGGTTCTTGTAGGGGAAGGCACTGATAAATCAGCCCACAGTACACAGGCTCAGTTTGAATTTCAGCAAAATGCTCTAAAAACAATATCCAGATGCAATTCAACTCACATTGTGTCCACATAAGGAATTCATTCCAAGAAGTTAGAGGATGTACTATGGTTCTCAGTCAGATGAATGGCTTTCAACCTCTCACAGGCTCTTTTTAGAGCTTAAGGAAGAAATAATATCTAGATTAATTCTACAGTCCGGTCTTTGAATCCTGTCTCAGGAAGAGTACATATATAATGTAGTGTTATAATAATGGTCCCTTAGAGGGCAGATGATCATGGGTAATGGCTCCTTCTAGACACCTGTCACACTCAAGGCAATTTCCTCTTTTCAGTTTCAAGAAGTATTTCAGACTTTGCTTTCTTACAAGCTACTTAGAAGAACCAGGCCACCATCCTGGGAGTAAAACAGGATCCTCCAGGAATTACATCATTTATTTTCCACAAAGATTAATTTAATTTGGTTTAGTTTAACAGAGTGCATGATCATGTGTTAGATAACCAAATAGATGACTTGACATAAATTTCAGTTCTGGTTTAACTCTCTTCCAGTGAGCAAAGCAAAGACTCTCAAAGGTAATTGTTATATCACCCCTTCAAGGGGGAAAAAGGGTAGGTTTTCAATTTTCTTAAACATAAAACTTAAAATCCACATATAATAATAAACAAATGGTTTAAGGCAGTTTATGTCATAAATGTGCTGCCATTATTTAGTTACGAATTTTCAGGTTCAGGAATTATGCTAAAACCCCAGGGTCATTATGGAATGTCTGTATATTTGATTTCCAAAGCTCCAGATAGGTCCTAATGTGTCCAATGTTATATCACTGCACTCCCCAAGCTATTTCCATGTCCTCAGAGACATATCCTAATAACAGGCCTCCGTGCATTTTGCTTGGTGAAAAGTGTGAATAATATCTCCAAAAAGAATGTGTGTATGTGTATATTTGTACATATATATATACACACACACATATATATACATACATATATATGTATATATATATGAATTTGTTATTTTTTACTTTAACATATGTTCCCACATAGCCAAGTGATTTAACCCAATACAGTTAACAACTTAGGAAGGGATTCATTGAATTTTTCAGGTCTCTTCCTGGCCAGAGGTACTTTGTAAGGAGACCCTAAATGTGAAATAATCAACATGTTAAAGTAATCTAGATGTTTATGATTTGATAACTCTTTGGTACATTGTTTAACAACATGTTTTCAATTTACTTTCCTTCAAATAGGTCCAAATAGCCCTGTGATTTTGGATGATTGATTATGGGAATGCTGCTTTTACTGTACATCCAAGGTAATTTTAAAATTACATCTTCTTTTCATTGTTAAAGAGTAAAATCATTTTCAGGTCTTGACATGATTTATCAGAGAAAGAGGGACAAAAGTTCAGCCTTGGCCTCACGTTATTAGAACATTATTATGTGAGCCTAGAAGTAAAGCATTAGGCTTTGTGGAAGCTGGGTTCTAGTCCCTGCATGTTAAATAATCAGTTCTGTGGCCTTAGAAAAGTCATTAACCTTTTAGGAACTCACTACATGTAAAAAAATAAATAAATAAATAAAAGACATATAAAAACAAATCCAACAAAACAATTGGGATAAAAATCTCTCCCCTAGAGATTCTGATTCACTATGAATGGGGCAGGGCCTTGAAATCTGTATATAGCCAGGCAAGTTTGGAAAACATTTGATTAAATGACTTCTAAGCCCATGTCAGGAGTCCCTGGGTGGCACAAATGGTTAAGCACTCGGCTACGATTGAAAGATTGGCAGTTAAAACTCAAACCTACCCAGATGGTTCAGAAGAAAGCCTTGACAATCTGCTTCTGAAAGGTCATAGCCGTGAAAATCCTACAGAGTGCAGTTCTACTCTGCACACGTGAGGTCGCCATGAGACAAAATTGACTTGATGGCAAATGGTTTTGTTTTTTTGTGTGTGGGTGTGTATTTTTATTAACGCCCAGGTCTAAAGTTCTACAACTCCAGAACCAAGTTTCCCTGTCCTCTATTCATTTATCTCTCAATATAAGCATGTTATTTTATAAAGCACTTTACTTATATACGAAATAATGGCAACCTCAGTTCACTGTATTGCTGATGCACATTTCTTTTGAACACTGTGCTCATGCTTGTGTGTAAATGTTTAATCCTCCTAAGAACCTTGCAATGCAGTTATATTAGTCATGGTTGTTAATACTAGCTGCTGCAACAGGCTAACTCCCCAATCTCAGTGTAATTGCTGAGGGAGAGATGTAGTTCTATTTCTCACTCATGGAAAATCCTCCTCCATCTTGCAGCTATGCTATCCAGAACACATGTCCTTCGTGGAAAGAGAAAGAGTAGGCACTTCTTTGACTCTTGCCTATCTTGACAGGAACTTGACATGCCACTTCTTTTCACAGCCCATGGGCTAAAATAAGTCAAATGGTCCCAACCCAACTGGAAGGCTACAGAATACAGTGAAAACAAAAGCAAAAACCCCTTGCCATTGAGTCCATTCCAACTCACAGCAACCCTATAGGACAGAGTAGAACTGTTCCACAGGGCTTCCAAGGCTGTACGTCTTTACAGAAGGAGACTGCCACATCTTCCTCCCATAGAGCAGCTGATGGGTTCGAACTGTCAACCTTTCGGTTAGCAGCCAAACGCTTAACCACTGCACTGCCATGGCTCCTAGAATATAGATAAGCATGTAAGTATTTGATGAATAAGCTGTTTGTGCCACAGTAAGAGGAGTCCCTGGGTGGTACAAATAGTTAACACTCAGCTGCTAAACAAAAGGTTGGAGTTCGAGTCCACCCAGAGGCATCTTGGAAAAAAGGCCTGGCAATCTACTTCTGAAAACTCAGCCGTTGAAAACCCCCTGGTCACAGTTCTACTCTGACAGACATGGGGTGGCCATGAGTTGGAATAAACTTGACAGCAACTGGTACTGGTACTACCACAGTAGGACAACTAGATTTTACAGTTTAAGAAACTGAGGCCTCAAAAAGCCAATTAACAGTGGGGCTCGGATTAAACATTTTTGAATGATGGATGTCACTTTTCCTGGCATTTAATTCAAAAAATAAGGTATGACTTCAAATATATATTTTTTTCTTATGGGAAGATTTTCTTCCAAATACATAACTAGATAAATGATAGTTCTGAAGTTTCTACATTATCTCTGCATCAGAAGAAATCTCGCTCCCTCAAGTAGGCAGATGCTCTCCATTAAGGGGCCATGAGTTCTAAGGAAATTTACTTCCCCACAATCTACTTCCAGTCTTACTTGTTTACTGCAGTGAACAGGATGCTCCAGATGTCAAAGAATCATTCTTTTCACCTTAGCTTTTTCAACAATTTTAAGCATAGATTATGTTTGCACGACCAAACCTTTGAAATAACCGTTTTGTCTATTCAACACACACTTATTGGTAGTAGATACTTTCTCTTTCAACTTTTTAATCCTAAAATATTTATCAATAATTCAACAAATAAATTTCAAGGGTGTGCTAAGCTCTGTGGATACTGAATTTGGGAAGACAGGGCCTGTACCTGAGGATCATCTAGTCTCCAGCAAAGTAAAACAAAACAATAAGAACAAAAGCAAGTAAATGAATAACTGTCAGGCATGAGTTAAGTGCCATAATCAGTATATGTACCGATGAATGGGGTTTGAGGAGTCAGGAAGGGCACTGGGAGAGAGATGAAAATTGGTCTGGTTCTGCAAGGATCAGGCAAATTGATGGGGTGGGTGTGGAAGTGCATTCCATGGGTGTGATAGAGCTTGAGCAAGAGCATTTAGAAAAATCTTAGCATTTGGGAAAATGCAGTGGGCAGGGAGATGGCTGGAAGTGTGGGTTTAGGCCAGATGTTCAAGAACCTAAATATCTTATTAAGGATATTTGGACTTTATGCTGATGTGTGACGGAGGCATCTGAGGTTTTTAACACAGGGTCAAGTATGTGCTTTAGAAAGCTTGTTTTGGTGTCTGGGACAGATGGAATTCTACAATTGCGATAGCATCTCTGGGTAAATCTGAACAATGTGTAGCACAGAAAAGGGGTTAATTGTCCCCCAATATACAGTTTTCTCTACTTACCTATCATAATAGAAATCTTAACAGAGTATGCAGCTGCTCAGGATAAAGACCACGTTTCTCAGCTTCTTTACAGGTAGACATGGTCATGTGACTAAGTTCCAGCCAATGGGATGTAAGCTAAAGACCCTATGGTAGCTCTGGGATATTTTGCTTAAGAGACAGCTGGCACATACAATGCTTTGTCTTCTTCCTGCTATTTAGAATGCAGAGGAGATGATCTACTTGGACCATTTTTTATAAAAAGTCTTATTTTTCCTCTGTTAAGTTGCTTTTCTACCTTTGTCACAAATCTCTTGGGCCTATTTGTGAGAGTTTATTTCTGCATTCTTTATTCTATCCCAATGATCTCTATGTCTCTCCCTCAGCAAATACAAGGCTGCATTGATTACTATAGCTATATTGTAAGCCTTAAAATCAGTTAGCGTGATCCCTCTCATTTTATTCCTTTTTAAGATTCACAGCCTATTTTAAGAAACACATTTTATTTCATAACCTAGGATACACACACTGTGCACACACGTAAACACTGAAACCTGTAAGAGCCAGAACTCAATGGGATTGCCTTGTTTTTCTGGGTCTTGCAAGTTTTCCTCCTTTGACAGGGTGCAGTCTTACCACTTTTCTATCACTTCTATTAATGGAAAATATTTGAATTTTCCTTCTCTGACAGGTTTCTGCCTCACCGGTTCTGAGTTTCACAGTTTTTACTGTATATGAAATATGTTTCATGAAAAAAAGTATTGATTTTTGTGATGCACTCTTATTTTTTTCTATTCTAGTCTATTATTTTCTTTTATTCTACTCTTTCGTTAAAAAATACAGAAGAAAACATATGGCTAATTCTTCAGGACCAAATCTTTAACAATAGATTCTTCGATATGCCACTGAAAGGACAATTAACAAAAGACAAATTAGATAAATGGAACCTCATAAAAATTAAATACATTTATTTATCAAAAGATTTAACCAACAAAGTGAAGAGATAAACTATGAAGTAGGAGAAATTCTGGGGGAGCCATTTTTCTGACAAGGCTTTAATACCCAAATATATATATTGAAAATCTCATACAACTTAAAAATAAAAAAAATAAACAACTCAGTCAGAAAATGAGCCAAGGACTTGAACAGACACTTCACCAAAGAAGAAATACAAATGGCCAACCAACATGTTAAAAGATGCTCAACATTATTGTTGTTAGCTGCCATCTAGTTGATTCCAACTCATGGCGACCCATGTGTTACAGAGTAGAACTGCTCCATAAAGTTTTCTTGACTGTACTCTTTACAGAAGCAGATCATCAGGACTTTCTTACACGGAGCTGCTGAGTGGGTTTGAGCTTCTTTAGCCATTGTTGTTATTGTTGTTATTGTTGTAGTTGCTGTCCAGTTGATTCCGACTCATGGTGACCGCGTATGTGCGGAGTAGAATTGCTCTATAGAGTTTTCAAGACTGTGACCTTTCAGAAACAGTTCTCCAGCGTTCTTTTCTGAGGTGCCTCAACTATCAACCTTTCAGCTAGTAGTCGAGCATGTAACCATTCATGCCATCCAGGGTCTCCTTCGTTAGCTTTTAGAAAAGAAAAGAAACAAACAAACAAACCCCTTGTCATTGAATCGATTCTGACTCATAGTGACCCGATAGACAGAGTAGACCCTGACCCATAGAGTTTCCAAGACTGTAATCTTTATGGAAGCAGACTGCCACATCTTTCTCCCAAGGAGTGGCTGGTGGGATGCAAATCCAAACCACAACGAGGTATCACTTCACACCCACTAAAATGGCTATGAATAAAAAAAAGAAAAGAAAAGAAAACAACAGATGTTGGCAAAGATGTGGAGAAATTGGAATCCTCATCATTGCTGGTGGGATTGTAAAATGGTACAACTACTGTGGAAAGAAGTTGGGTGCTTCCTCAAAAAGATAAACACAGAATTACCATATGATCCAGTAATTTCAATCCCAGGCATATTCCCAAAAGAATTTAAAGCAGGAATGCAAACAGACACAGGTACACCAATGTACACTCTGTAACTATTCACAATAGCCAAAAGGTGGAAATTAGAACAGCCTAAATGTCCATCTGCAGATGAATGGGTAAATAAAATGTGGTACATACTTATAATGGAATATTACTTAACCATAAAGAGGAGTGAAGTCCTGATACATGCTACAACATGGATGAACCTTGAAAAAATTATGCTGAGTAAAATAATTCCCCTTTATGTGGGGAAATTTGTCTTCACAATGGGACAAATATTATACGATTCCAATTCTATGAAATATCTAGGATAGGCAAGTATATAGAGACCAAAATGTATTAGTGGTTACCAAGGTGGGAGGGAGGAAAAAAAGGGGAACTCATTGCTTAGAGGACTTTTAGCTTTTGTTAAACATGATGGGAAAATTTGGAAATAGATAATGATAATGGTGGAAAAACAATATCTGTAACTAATGTCATTGAATTGTACACGCAAAGAATGTTGAAATGATTTGTTATATAATTTTAAAAGTTTTACCACAATTGAAAAAAAAAATTGGTCCTGACCCACTAAACGGATTTCGCAACTCACCAATGTATTTCTCTATCTGCAGTTTAAAAAACCCTATACTAAATAGGCCTCAGACATATACTTGTACACCAGTGCTTATAGCAGCATTATCCACAATAGCCAGAAGGTGGACACAACCCAAGTGTCCATAGATAGGTGAATGGAAAAAATAAAAGTGCTATATACATATAATGGAATACTATTCAGTCATGAAAAGCAATGAAATTCTTATACATGCCATGACATAGTTGAGCCTTGAAAACATGCTGAGTGAAAAAAAAAAAAGACATAAATGGAAAAATACTGTATAATTCCACTGATGTGAAATATCTGGAATAGGGCAATGCATTAGAAGTTACTAGATGTGGGGTGTGGGAATGGGGAGTTACTGCTTAATGGGTACAGATTTTCTGTTTGGAGTGATGAAAAAGCTTTGGAAGTAGATAGTGGTGAAGGTTGTACTACATTGAATGTTATTAATGTCTCTGAATTGTGCACTTAAAAGTGATTAAAACGGCAACTTTTATGTTATATATGTTTTGTTGCAATACTTTTTTTTAAATGGAATAAAGAAGACACTGTTCTAGATGGAGGGAGCATCCCTATATGAAACTGAAGCATCCGAGTGAAGCCTGTTTCCCTGGAGGTGGGATAACCATATGCCTCGCTTCATAACAGGCTTCTTTTCTAAGTGGGAGAGGACTTGTAAAGAACATGAGGTCTGTGAGGATGTTCTCATTAGGAGAAAACCTCTGGTTCCTTCTTTGAAAAAGAAGAAACTATTCAGTAAGAAATGTAAAAGCCCCATGCAATGATATTTGTTATCATGCTGATCACTGGGCCAATTCTTTTACATATGTTATTGTCTTTTACTCTTATACTTCTCTAAGAGTTAGATATTAGAATTTTCATTCTAAATATGAGAAAAATATAAACTCATAGATGTTAAAGGATTTGTTCAAATTTGCACATCTAGTAGGCAGCAAAGTTCAGACTCAAGTTTGTGTCTGTGACACTCCACAGGCCATAATATCATGAACGAGGTTAAACTGAGGTACTCTATTGTGACTAAAAGTAGTGTGACTATAACAGAAGGAAATGAATTCTTTTGGGTGGTTTATCAGATGATTCTGAAGATGATGATATGACTACCTCCTTTGGCCATGAAGCTGAGGGTCACACCTTGAACTCTATGGTACCCAGGTCACCAGTGAAGAATTCATGGAGCAGAGCCCCTGTACTAGCACTAGACTCTACGTCTGGTCTTTTACATGACAGAGGAAAAGCTTTTATCAGGTTTAAGCCACTGTTATTTCGGGTTTATGTTACTCACAGTTGAATCTAATCCTGATACAACCACTATCTTGCAAGAACAGTGGCAGACAAATATATATCACATATCCATCACATAAATCCACTTTTATAAGGAAATGAAGTCAATTATTTCCCCCAATAAACACGTGTTTTGCAACATGACCCAGCAATTTAGAAGTACTGTTCATCCACTATTTTGTCCGCCTCACATACACAGCTCCCCCTGGTTTCAGTGGACATATGTGAGAGTACAGTTTTCACGGTGTCAAGATACAGAGGTCCAGGGAAAGAAGACCGTCAAAGGATAAGACCTGGGGTGTCAGGATGGCGAGTGGTACACTTCCTCCATCTTTGTAGGCGTAAGAGAGATGAACAGTTGTCTTGCTTTTTCCTTTACTGGATAAATTTTCTAGAAGAAAGAAGGAAAAGGACAACAATGATGAGTGGAATAGAAGAAAACTTAAATATAAACAAGGTAAACCCTTCACTGAACAGAAAAGTTCAATTAAAACAAAAAAAGAAGAAGAAGAGAAATGTAGGATGTTAATTTGAACCACAGCCCCATGTCTAATGCTTTTAGACAAGGAAAGGAGAGAAAAGCAAAAGAAATCTGAGTCAGAGGGAAGATGTCATGGTGAGTTTTAATGGGATGAATTCCTTATTAATTCTAGAGAACACAATGTAACATGGATTTAATTATACAAGTCAACCCACCCACATTCCTCTGTTGCTTTTCACACACATGGGCTTCTGAGGATGATGAAAGGTGGGTGGGGAGAAAGGGTAAAGAAGGAAGAGCACAGGGTGGCTGAGGCCATGGAGAAGGCGCTTTCCCCCAGGGTGCTGCTTCTCTCAGCCTCCCCTTTTCTAAACGTGAAAGTGGTATTGTCCACCTCCAGTCACTGCAGACAGGGCAAGACCAAGCCAGTCCCAAATGATCCATTTACCTTGGCTTTAAGGACACTTCCACTGTGTTCTGTTTACTGTGAAGAGGAGTTTCTTAAAAATTTGAAGTCTGGAAGGAAGGGATATCACAGAAGAGATAGACAGAAGCTTAAAAGTATCTCTCAGCTGCTTTTAATTTCCTGTGGGATGCACAACACAATCTCACCAAGGTTTTCACTAAGAGCAAATCTCTACTAAAACTCCAAAGAGTTTAAATGTATTAGATATTTGAAACAATATTCAGGTTTCCTTAAGGTCTCCCTGGGGTTTTGAACCTGTGTCTATAGACAATATTACACCAATCTCTGCACAGACAAAAACATAAAAAATATCCCACAACCAAGACCCTGCTGTTTCCTCTTGCTTTTCCTATTCACTTTCAGGTAATACCATACAGGGTGATAGCTTTTGAAGATGTCCCTTGAAAGTTTCATATCTTTACCTAATCATCTCTGGACATTTCAGGATTTTAGACTGAGGATATCCCAAGTGGGAGGGAGTCCAGTGGCCGATGTGATGGGCCTATAAAGTATCAAGGCATCGGAATTCAGCGTTCAGTTTCAGATAGCTAAAACCACTCTAGCTCTTTTAAGCAAAAGAGATATAATGCAGGGAATTATGTGCTTAGAAAAAACTTTGAAAGGCTCTGGGTAGGCCTATAGGAATGACTTCTAGAACAACACAACAGAACTAGCCTGTCAGGATAGATGCTGTCTCTGCCACCATCAGGAAAATAAAGAATTGGGAAAACACCACTGGAACATCTGGAGCTAAGAAAACATAGTCTTAACCATGATCCCAGGATTAGGAAAGTGTTTTCCGAACTGTAGAATACAGAGCTACACCATGTCTGTTAGATCTTCACTGACAGAAATTCCACGCCCATCGCTGCCTCTCGAGACCCACAAAGCTAGTGATTAGACACTGGATATCTGCTAGAAACCAAGGTGGAGTGGGGTAGAAGGGAAGAACCCAAAGCCTCCCTGACCATATTCACTCCATCCCTTCTCTATGTCCTGGAGTGCATCTGAAATAAATCACATTTGGAACCCTATCCTCAAGGGAATATGCCTTTAACTCCCCAGCCTCTACAGTACAAGAAAGCATACTAGAAAGGTGGCTTTCAAACATTTTTAAACCATAGCCCATTTTTTACTAAATAACATTTTTATTTTGAGATGCTCGTAGATTCATATGCAGTTGTAAGAAATAACACAGAGAAACTCCAGGTACTCTTTGCCCGGTGTCCCTCAATGGCAATAGCAACATCTCGCAAGACTATAGTACAGTATCACAGCCAGGGTATTGACGTTGGTAAAATTCACTGGTCTTATTTCTGGATTTCCCCATTTTACTTGCACTCATACATACAAGTGACTGTGTGTGTCTGTGTACATACATGTGTTTAGTTTTATGCAATTTTATCATATGTGCAGATTTGTGTATCTATCACCGCAGTTAAGACACAGAACAGACACTCTTGTGATCAAAAGCTAGGGGATGACCATAAAAGAAGGAGATGAGCTCTCTTGGGTGGTTTATAAGATGGTTCTGAGGACGATTTCTAGAGGAATTTTGAAAGAATTTTTGCTTGGCCACTTTCTTGTGTGGGAAGTGTACAGCCCCCTTTAGTGGCAGCTTAGACTAATCTTCTGCCACTATTTTGGTGTCTCTCTGTTTAAGATAAAGCTAATATTTAGTTATTAATCATGGTTTTTATTCATTTTTGGGTTAATAATTATAGAGTAGTTACACTGTTCTGGGCTCTTGTGTTTAGGGTCACTGGGACACTTGCGATAAATCAGATAGGGCTCCTGCTCTCAAGGCCCTCACAGTAGGGAGTAGGAGGATTGTAGAACCCACTTTCCCACTCTTTCCACCTCTATGCAGGCATCAAATCTTGCTCAGGTTGGCCACTTGTCTTGTTGCCTTTCTTCAGCCTCCTCTGAGTTGAGGTTTTCCTTGCCTCAATGTCAGGGCTACATTGAATCTTGTGGGCTGGTCCTCTGCCCAGTAACTTCTCCACTCCCATCTACCCTCACAGAGCCTCAGAGTTAATTTTCTTTCCTATAAAGAAATAACATCTTCCCAACTCCAATCAGTCACAGTTACCATACTTCTCTAAGAACCTGGTATGAAAACTGGGAACTTGGCACACCGAGTGTTCACTTCCACGCCCTAGTCATGCACATGGCATGCATAGTGACTGCAGAGCGCTGGCACAGAGTAGGCACTTAAAAATGATAGCTATCTGAATATATTCTTATTCCTTCCACAGCAAAATTGCCCTTCTCCCATCCTCACCCTCACTTGAATTCAAATCTATAACTTACTTCAGGAGGAAACTCAAAGTGTCATTGTCTAAGAAGTTGTCTTCCATTATCCACCCAGTTTGCTCTCTCCTTTAATCCTTGACAGTCATTGTTATCATCTACATAGTGCTGTTGTTGTTGTGTGTGATTGAATCAATTTCAACTCCTAGTGACCCTAGAGGACAGAGTAGAACTTCCCCATAGGGTTTCCTAGACAGTAATCCTTACAGAAGCAGATTCAAAGTCTTTTCTCCTGGGGACACGCTGGGTGGGTTTGAACTGCCAACTTTTCAGTTAGTATCTGAGCGCTTAACCATTGTGCCACCAGGGCTCTTCATAGTCTATATAGTGCTCTTCTAAATCATACATCCCTTATGTCACTGTCTTGATCAAAATCTATTGATTAAGTCCTTAGTGCTTATAAGAAAAAGACTATGCTCATTATCCTAGCATTCAAAGCCCTCTTCAATCTGTCTTCAACCTTTATTTATAGGCTCATTCCAATTACTCCTTTGCAAACATTCTGTGTTCTTTCATTGCAGGACCACTTGCCATTTCCTAAAATATATCGTTAAATTTCACATAACAGCTGTGCATATGCTGATCCCTAAACCCGGAATTATATTTGCACCCCTTTGACCTATCAAAATCTCATCCCAAGGTAATTCAAAGGTTTCCTCTTTAATGAGGTCTTTCCTGATCTACCAATTTGCTTTTCTCTCCTTGGCACCTCTTGGTCCCCTGTCATGACCCGTGCTCTGGCACATGCCATTAGTCAATTGTAATGTAGTTTGGGGAGTATTTGATGCTCCCAATGAATAGTGAGCAGAGGGATGGGGATTATGACTTGTGTTTCTATCTCTAGAACCTCAAACAGGTACTGAGGGCACAGTGGCAAGAAATAGGGAATATTCTATATTTACACCAGAGAGACACTGGGACATCCCGCATGCCACCGAAGTCTTTATGAATATTTGAGTCCTCTGGAAATATGGTTTACAGAGGCCCGAGGATTGAAGAAGGTTGAGAGCCTAGGTCACTGAGGTTACAGCCTTGAAACAAACAAACAAAAGAAGAAAGGTGCTCTAGTGTCCATTGAAATCTTCGGTAAGCAGTAAACTCACTTTTAACTACAAAAGAATTGAGGTTAAGGGCACCCATCTTGAAACATTGGTTTGTCAGAGAGGAAATATGCTTGAGGTAAAGTAAAGTAATTTCACTTGTCTAGCTCTCTAGTAATTCATTTCAAGCTTTTCTGTTTTAAGATGACAACAACGAAAGACCCAGATTACCTTTAAAGTCTTCTGAACAACTGTAATTACTGGGGAAAGTATTCCCAGAATTTGGGAGACTTTGGGTGGTGGCAAAAACAACAAGAATAATGACAGTATCAATGACAAGAGCAATCTCAGAGGCAGCAAGAGCAACAGAGCAGCAACTATTGTTGAGCTATGGAAATAAGCATCAATAATAAACCCAAAACCAAACCTATTGCTGTCGAGTTGATTCTGACTCACAGCAACCCCATAGGACAGAGTAGAACTGCCCCATAGAGTTTCCAAGGCTGTAAATCTTTACGGAAGCAGACTGCCACATCTTTCTCCCAAGAAGTGGCCGGTGAGTTTGAATTACTGACCTTTTGGTTAGCAGACCAGTGCTTTAAACAGTGAGCCACCAGGGCTCCATCAATAATAATAGCTACTATTAATACAGCACTTAACTCTGAACCTGCTAAGTTGGCAGGTGCTTTATATACGTTATAATTAACCTTCACAACTATTATCTAAAATACATATATAATCCAATTTTCTGAATGAGAGCACTGAGTCTCAAGAGTGTTGAAGTGACTTGCTGATTATCATACTGCTAAGTAGTAGAAGAGTTTGGATTTGCCTCCAAAGCCCTTGGTCTTCCTATCATACTATGATGCTTCTCAAAAGAGTGGTTGCTTAGAAGGACAGGTGTCCCAGGAACTTTTGGGGCATGGCAGTGCTAATTGAAAGAGTTTTGTCTTGCTCTTGTCATTCATGTCAGGATCATCTTAGGGCCTATGGTCTGAGGACATGAGTAGGTACACAGTTAATATTGGTTGAATGAGATTTAAAGGAGTTTATACCAGTGCCTCTGTCTCATCTGCAATGTATATAGGAACCACCTCTGTCTCCTCTAAAATTTATCTCCAGCAACCTCCAGCTGGAGGAAAAAGTTCTCAGAATCACTTCTAACAAAGAAAGGTACCCATTAAGTATCTTCCTGCTTTTGTTGAAGGGTGAAGTGAGGCTGTCAATAGTGTAAAGTCAGCTTCAACAAGAAAAGGTAGGAGTAATTGCAGTTAGCAGTGTGGTTTAGGGAAGGATGGCTCAGCAAACTGTGGGAATCTGAAGCTAAGAGCAACAACAAACACGTCTGCTACTGCTATTTTTTTCTCCCATTTTCCTGGAATCACTCATAAATCACCTATAAAACTACATGTACCTCCCCTATGTTTATACCAATCCCAACAAAGAGCTCTTCAACTCCATTTATCTGGTCCACTCTGCCATGGCCACCCTGCCATGGTCTCTTCTCTTCCACCTCTCAACCCTTCCATGAGCATCTGTGTTCAGTTGGCTTCCTGCCCCTCTTCTGGATTCTAAGACTTTCCTCAGTTGAAGAAGATACCTCATATTCCATGGTCTAACACTTACATATTCCCTAGGGGCCATTCTCTAAAAGCAACTTAGAATTCTCTAAAAGCTTACAATTCACTTCTTGTTCTAGAGCTTACAAAACTTTTAAAAAATATCTAAGCCTTTGCTAATAATAAACGTTTGTGATCAAAATGCAGGATAAAATAAGTTTTGGAGTCTTTATCATGAGTTGGTGCTGGGTGATGGGAGCTGATAGCCCAGCTAACTCAAAAATCCGTTGTGCTGTTGTGTCAATTTCAACTCATAGCTACCTTATAGGACAGAGTACATAGCGTTTCCAAGGAGTGGCTGGAGGATTTGAACTGCCGACCTTTTGGTTAGAAGCCAAGCTCTTAACCACTGTGCCACCAGGGCTCCAAAACCAAACCCTGCCTAGCAGGTGGTATATCTTCTCCAGCCACCATGCCCAACTTATTCGTGGGTGGCATTCAGCAAAAAAAACTCAGTTGTAAATCCTCAGACATTTTAAGATTTTAAACACTGACAAATCAAGAGACCCCAAAGGTTCCTTGTAAATATACTATATTACAGGGTTGAATGTTTCTAGGATTTGGGGCAAAAAAAGGTCTGAATTCCAGAAACATTGGTTGATTTGTGGACCTTTGGAGGCAAACGTGACCCTCTTCTTGATTCTACCAGTACTGGGATACATGGTGCACAGAAGTGATGCAGAAGTGGAGTTCTCAGAGGGCCGACAATCTTGCCAAGGTATCTTCTACCCTGTCTTTACTACCTCTTCTTCCTCAGCCTCTCCAACTCTCACCCCTCTACCTGCACAATATAATCTATTTAACTCGTTCTCTGAGCTTTTACTTTCAACAGTTTAATTTTATGTCCAAAAATTAGCTCTCTTTTTAAAAAGTTTCCAAAGATTCGCTTTCTACTTTGTGAAATGGGGCTTCTTTGCCTTTAATCTTAGGCAGTTCGAAGGAATGTACGGTTCTAGTGTATTGCTTTCCCCAATCCAGCCTTAGTGAGTTAGCAGGTGATCATACCCTCTGTTCTCCACAATTTCTTATGGATCTCAATCCTGGTTCCTCTTAAGCTTTGGCTTGCTTAATAAAAGATACCTCCGTGTTTTGGTATGTGCCTCTGGATCTTTATGGGAAGGGATGTTTCAGGCAAGAAGTAAGAAGGTTTAATGAGTGCCATAAACAGGAAAGAGGCTCCTAAGACTCTGCAGGGGGGACTTGCCTTCTGCTGGCAGCATCTACCTGCCTGTCCATGTGAAGTAACCTTGCCTGCTATACAAAATCTGACTCCTCTGGTACCTACCACACTTTGCTCCTTCATGTATTCATGTATTTACAGTTAACACACATTCCTCACCTAATCCTCCTGTTTTAGATCATTTCCCTCAGTCATTGCTTCCACTCTTAGACTGAAAGACTTTATGTTTACTCTTACCAAATCACATGATGTAAGATAAATGTCCAAATTCTTATTTATGGGTATTTAAAGATTGCAACACTGCTTTTACAAGGCCGCTATTTGATCCCAGGATGGATAAGCTACAAAACTACAGTTGGCCACCATCACAGCTGCAAAGCGACAGAGCCCTGAAGTCGGTTTTGCTCATAAAAAGGGTAAACAATAAGGGAAAGCCCTGAAACAAAAAGAATCAGAGTGTATCTTGCAGAGCGCCACATCAGTGTAGCAACACACTGACTCTCAGAGACCCAGTGTAGACCCACAAGCTCTGAGAGCTGGCAGCCTCTTATACTGCCTAACCGAACTTCTGTATACTAACAATACCCGAAATGAGTGCTCATATTAATTGAATGCTCAGGAGCTGTTCAGGATGGTTCTAAGTTCTATACCTGCCTTATTAATCTAATCCTCAAGACAATAATTAGGAATGATTATTCCCATTTTACAGATGAGGAAACAAACGCACAGAAAGGTTAAAACACTTGCCCTAGATCATACAACCAGAAAGTAGTAGAGCTGGGGTTAAAACCCTAAGCTTCTGGGTTCAAAGCCCCTCCTTTTAGACACTTAACCAGCAGTTCAGAATAGGTGCTTCTCCAGCTCCACAGCATGAATGCCTTCAGCAAACCAAGGCTCCCTGTTTCTCAAGGAAGCCATTTCTGTTGCCTACAGAACTGACCTTTATGACAACTCTGCTCACATTGAGCTAACATCTCCTGTCAATGTCGCCTCGCTTTGGCCTTGGTTCTACCACCCAATCCACCAGAATAGGTCTGTTTCCTTTTTCTCCTAACATCAATCAGAGATTTGCACATATCAGTCGATCTTCCCAGTTAATACCTGAATATTTTCTTTGTGGTTAGTGGAAGCAATCCTATCCTCATAGTAAAACTGTAGCCTACTTGGCAGCATAAATCTAAAGTTGGGTGTAAAATGCTTTAGGGATAATCTCAAGGAAATACTAAGATATGCTGATATTTATGTAGTTATTCACAGTGTAGTTTATATTAGCTACAAATTAGAAATAACCTAAGTGTACAAAATAAGGGAATCAATATATTATAACCATATGATGTAATGTTGTGCATTAATTGTAAATCACATTTTCAAATAATAACTAAGTGTGGCAAGTTCTCATAATAATGTTAATTTTAAAAGTTATGATTTAAAGCAACATTTAGAGTATTGTCCCAATTTTGAAAACTATGCAGAAAGAAAAGACATTTGTACATATATATGCTAGAAAAATAACAGAAAGAAATGTACCATTCTAGTGATAACAGGTCGTCTTTGTTTTATTTTTCTATGTATTCTTCTTCTAAATCCTCTCTACAGTTTCCAAATTTTTTAAATGGGTGTGTGTTACTTTTGAAATCAAGAGGATTATATTGTTACGCTTTTTGTAAAAAGTCATAATGCATAGAAGGATCCTCTCCAACTGAAATTGGACTTGCAGATTGAGGAGAGAGGCAAACGTCATTGAAAGTAGATGCTGTCAGTCATTTTGACCCCCTTGCTTTAGCCCCTCAGTTGCTTTGAACTCCTGGATGCATTTAAGAACTCCGCAGACTAGAGTGAGAGCAGCTGGGGATTCTCCCCTCTCCATACTTCATCTTCTCCTGGAGTGGACAGTGTTGGCGCTTCACCCAGATAGAGTTGCCAGATGAAATATGGGAAACCCAGTTAAATATGAAGTTCACATCAACAAGGAACATTGCATGGGCTATACTTACACTAAAAAACTTATTCAACGTTTACGTCAAATTCAAATTTAAATGGGCTTTCTGTCTTTTGTCTACTAAATCTGGCAACCATCCCTGAGATCCCTTCCGATCTGATCTCCCGTTTACCATTTTTGTACTTCCTCTTCTTTACCATTCCCCCCAGGGAGCACTTCCTTATAAAGTCACTCATGTAGTAATCTCACATCAGGGTAATGTGTCTTAGTTTCTCAGTGCTGCTGTAACAGAAATATCGCAAGTGAATGGCTTTAATGAACAGAAAAAAATTTATTTTCTCATAGTTAGGACGTTAGAAGTTTAAATTCAGGGCACTGGCTCTAGGAGAAGGCTCTCTCTCTGTGGGCTCAGGGGAAAGGTCCTTGTCTCTTTTCAGCTTCTGTTCCTCAGTTCCTTGGTGTTCACCACATGGCATCAGTCTACCCCACTTTGCCCTCGCTTGCTTCTTTGCCTCAGCTGCTCCTTTTATATGTCAAATGACTCGCTTAAGACACACCCTACACTGAGATAGCCTCATTAACATTACAAAATAAACCATATACCCAGATGTGATTAGATCTAAATGTTTAGGGGTTAGGATTTACAACACATATTTTGGGGGTGCCCAGGTCAATCCATAACATTTCACCCTTTGGTCCCCCAAAATTCATGTCCTTCCCACATGCCAAACACATTCACCCCATACGTCATCTCAAAATTATACATTTCTGAGGAACCTGAACTCAGGAGAATCTTCCTCACTCTTGATAAACCCTTTTAATTCTTCAAGCCAGATTCTGGGTCCATGGAGTTGGGGTGACCTACCCAGACCATTTGTCCTTAGGTGTCCTTTTGAACCTTGAGTCTTTAAGGAACTAGTTTTCCTTCAGGTCAAATAATAGCCTAGTAAGCAGGTTAGCTGAGACCGGTTTGCCTCAGGCATTAGACTCTTTTCGGGAATCACCTCTGTGCGGTCAGTTTTGAGAAGCAAGAACTCTAGCGTCTGACTGGAAGCTGTGTTTTAGAATATATGGTATGTTCTTGGAGCCCTGGTGGTTCAGTGATTAAGAGCTCGGCTGCTAAGAAAAAGGTTGACAGTTCAAATCCACCAGCTGTTCCTTGGAAACCCTATGGGGTAGTTCTACTCTGTCCTAATAGGGTCACTATGAGTCAGAATCAACTTGAAGGCAACGGGTTTGGTCTGTTTT
Organism: Trichechus manatus latirostris; assembly: GCF_000243295.1. Classification (NCBI taxonomy): domain Eukaryota; kingdom Metazoa; phylum Chordata; class Mammalia; order Sirenia; family Trichechidae; genus Trichechus; species Trichechus manatus. The sequence goes on along the minus strand of NW_004444125.1, from coordinate 1,885,201 downwards.
TGTTTTTTGGGGGGGTGGGGGTATGTCCTTAATGATTTTTTTTTTTTTTTTTACAGCTGACTGACCCTGAAGCCCTGCATGTGCTCTGACTCCGTCTCCTGAGAAACCAACATGAAAGGAATTTACAGTGACCTTCAGGAGACTGCCCTGCCAGTCCCCACCTACACAACTTATTTGCCATTATTCCTCTTCTCAGCACCTTCACTCTGGGTTTGATGCTTCCTTATTAGAATCGTATCTACTCACAATAAATATATTCTGTGACACTAATTTCTGGTGTTTCTCTGGCATTTAGGTTTTTAACACCCCTTTCCTCACCCCCATATCTCTTTCTCTGTCTCTTTGCTTCTTTATTAGTCTCTCTCTGTCTCTCTTCCTCTTCTTCTCTACTTCTCAAAAATTATTCTCATTTAGTTTTTCATGGTTTAACCAAAAAATAAATACTCTCAGGATGTTCTCCCATGATAAGAATATTATTAATAAAAATAACAATCACAACACAAAACTGACAAAAGCTAAAGCTAGAGTTGGTAAAGTTTGTTAATAAGAGAAGAATCAAATATTCTTGACAAAATTAAGAACCGCAAAATCCAATGAAGAAAAATTGACCCTGCCATAGTAGAAATGGAGTCTGCAAAAGAAACTTCCTGATGGCAGAAATTACAAGAAATGATACTTCTTGCTGCTAAAAAATGGTGAGTAAATTAAATCTTCACTATATAATTTATATAAAATAACTTATCAGCTGAAAATAATTTTCGAATGCAGATAAAATCGGAATGTGCTTAACGGTATTGAACAAGAATTTAATTGGCTTAATGGAATTCACCCAAGAAAATATTTCTTCAATGAAAATTCAACAATGTTGACAAAATTCTGATGACAATTATTTTATTCAAAAGTCCTCAAGGCCAAAATCAATAAGTAAAAATACCTGTGGTCAATGTGTTCTGTGTTGATGGATGGTCTCTGTAAAGTTGTGAGCCAAAGCAAAGAGAAACACATTGTGATCTACTTCCGCTGCCAGGTAAGGTGTGTGTGGAGTGGTGAGCCCGTGAAGGTAGGCTAGACCATGTTATGGGTTAATAATAAAGGCTGCTGTTTGTTGGCCAGGCATGGAGTAGTGATAGCAAAATGCTGATAACTGCAGCATTGGCTCTAAATGAATATTTCTGAACAGAAACACTTGAGCACTTACTAGCTATCAGACACTATACTAAGCATTTCATCTCCATCATCTCGTTTTACCACATGACCTGTTCTTTCCACTTTATGTATGAAAATTGTGATTTAGAGAGGGTAAATAATTCACACCAATTTGCACAGACAGATATGTCCAACTTCAAAGCATGTGTTCCTAACATCTGTGCATGGTGGCAGCCATGTCTTCCCCACTGTAAATATCCCCTCACTTTGAGAGGGCATGAATAGCAGATTGAGCTTAAAATTAACTCTGTAGACACTGTGGAGTGTAAGGCAGGGTCCTGGAATCACATTATTGTACCAGTGAGTGCAAGTGAGTGGGGTGCTAGAGGCCAAGACTAAACCAAACCAAACCCATTGCCGTCAAGTCGATTCCGACTTGTAGTGACCCTATAGGACAGAGTAGAACTGCCCCATA
>NW_004444125.1:1862332-1883480 GCF_000243295.1 Trichechus manatus latirostris | reverse complement strand
TTTGAACTGCTGACCATTTGGTTAGCAGCCATAGCTCTTAACCACTACACCATCAGGACTCTTAAAAATGCTTTAATATTAAGAAATGATGAAGTCTTGACCTGAGTAAGTGATAGCAGGGACAGAAAAGAGTGACAGTACAGATAAGATACTGTGTGGATAGAATTACCAGAATATGGTGATTAACTAAAGGTAGTGGATGATGGAGAAAAGGGGTAAAAAAAATGGATCCAAATTTAAATCTGAGTGACTGGAAGTTTACGATGCTGAGAAAGGAGTTGAGAAAGCTTACCATAGGCGATGTGTTGTGGGAATTTCACAGTGCTGCCCCACCAAAACTTTCATTCATCTGTGAAAGATAGCAACTTCCATAATTATAAATTCAGGTGTGCAAAATTGGTGATTTTTATTTTCCTTAACCCAATATAATTTTGAAGTTTGTGTCCCCGATATGCCTTGTCACTCATGTCTGTATGGAACATTACAACACAAATTTCTCCATTGCAGAGTAAACTCAGTCAAATTCAGGGTTTTTTTTTTTTTTTTTTGGTCATTGTTGTTGTTCTTTAAGGGGAGGGAGGGCACATCGGGTAGAAAACTCCATCCTAGTCAAGACTATTTCCCTATTATACCTCTCATCCTCTCTGGTGTTGATGTTTCTCAGGGGGTGGGGTGGAGAGCAGGGTGCTGAGGATGGGAGGGGTTGGTATTGAGTGGGAATGCCTCAGGCTTATGCAAATTAAACCATGTTTTGGTAGTAGGAAGCCCCCTCTCCATCTTGATCTGAGTCCTGAGGTGCCCTCTTTGTGAGATTATTGCCTTATCTTCCTTCAGACGCATCTACTTTCCCACTTAGATGTGGCATGGGCCCCAGTGTGTCTCTTGCCACATGACCTGCCCACACTTTCTATTGTGTGACCTCTTTACCTAGGACACTGGACCTTGTGGCTCCCCTGCTTTCACTCCCTCAGCAAATGTGCACTCTCCTGGAGCACAGGACAATTCAGCACCTAGCTCCTCTCCTCGCATCACCATGGGCTAGGAAGGGCTCTGTGAGGTTGTCCTCTGACCTGTCTACAGTAAGCCTCATAGAGCCACTGTGCCCTCCTCCAGCACCACGTGCCATCCACAGCTTCTCTCTGAGCTTTGCTTGCTTCTCAGCTACGCCCTGCAAAGCAGGAAAAGGTAACTTCTAATGCTCAGATGTATGTGGGGGCATTCTAGTGCCCCTCCCCCTTAGGAGCTAACCCAAAGTGGAAGGTGGGTCGGTTCCAGTCACAGACCAGAGTCTAAACTGCTCACTTCCCACCATGTTGCCTCTCCTTTCCCAGTTTGTAGGTTGCCAGTTTTTGTCTGTGATTAGCTGGGATAGGAAAGAGACCTCGATCCTTACAAACACATTTGTTTTCTAAATCTTTTTGTGCTACTCCTGACCTCATCCTGCATGTACCAGTTAAGAATGTTCTCCTTTATTCTCTGATCCCATGACAAATATTCCCTGTGGCAAATGGCCTAAATTGGGGTGAGCAGGCAGCAAAAAAAAAAAAAAAAAATATATATACATTGATTAACATCTTACTTTGTGATACTAACCTCCCAGTAGGACAGCAAGTATAGCAGGATCAACATAAAAAGAATCCAAAGAGAACAAAATCCAAATCCAATTCAAACTTTTTTTTTTTTTTAAATCTCAGTGTACCTTCTGAAATTTGCTGTAGGCCAGAAGACCGAAAACGTGGGATTACCTCTCAAGCTGACCACCATTTAGTTTGAGAATAAATGTGAAACCCTAGATAGCAATAAAGGACAAAGTAGTTCGAGTAAGCAAACCAAGCCCACTGCCAACCAACTGATTCCAACTCATGGGGGCCCTATAGGAGAGAGTAGAACTGCCCCATAGGGTTTTCAAGGCTGTAAATCTTTATGGAAGCCTACTGCCACATCTTTCTCCTGCAGAGAGGCTGGTGGGTTTGAACTCTGCAGCTGAGTGCTTTAACCACTACACCACCAGGGCTCCTTAGCAAGCAGACAGCACCTACTAATGATGAATTAGGCAACATGGAGAAAAAGAACTATCCTGGGGCAGAAGGGAAAAGACCCAAAGTGAAGACCCTTTCCCTGCCACCAATGTTTAGGTTTGCAGTAGGGATAGAAAGGGCAGGGGCAACAAACCCACTCAGACATGACATGTTGGCGGGTTGGAGCTCATTGGAGAGGAGGTGAGACTCTATTCAAAATTTTCACTTTCTCCATTTCACCCATGTCTGTATGGAACTGTTTGCCCTAAATAAAAGAATCTTTCTAGTTAGACATAAATGATAAAATGCTGGTGCAGTTGGCGGGGTGACTATGGAAGAAGATATCTTGGCCAAGCATTTGGGGGCAAGCTTAGAGAGTTGTGAGATACTGCAAAGGCATGTGATACAATCATCCAATTATTCATTTTACTAATTCATTAATTCAACAAATACTTTTTGACCACCTCCTCTATTCCAGGCTTGTGCTGAACAGAACTGCATGGTCTCAATGAGACCGTGGTTGAAGTACGTCATGGGAGGAGACGGCTCACAAAGGAGACGCTTCAGCCAAGCCATCAGGAAGCAGGAGATAACCAAATGCACCATTTGAAAGGAAGAGCATCCTAGGGAGTAAAGACAGAATTTGATAAGGACCAGAGGCCAGAGCAGGCTCAGTATGTTAAAGGAAATGAGCAGAATTTTGTGTGAATGGATCTCAGAAGACTGTGGGGGTATTTAATGGAAGTGACTGTCTGATCATGGGAATGGAACAGATCCAGGAAGCATTTCATTCTGCTGTGCATGGGGTCCCCATGAGTTGGGGGCCAAGTCAATGGCAGCCAGCAACAAAGTGGAAATTAATCTGGAAATAGGCAGAAGCCAGATTGCCAAGGGCTTCATAGTACATGACATAAAATTTGGACATTATCTTTTGATGATAGAGAGCTATTGATATTTTTTTAGCAGTGAAAGGGTGATCAAACATATCATATTTTAGAACGATCACTCTAGTGATACTGTGTTGAGTTAATGACAAGGAGACCAGCGTGGAAGCTGAGAATCTATTACATACTCTAAGGGAATTAGAATGGGGTCAGACTTAAACCAGTAGAAGTGAGGATAGATGGAGGTTGTATGGTATAGAACTAGGGAGTTAACATATGTACAAAGCAAAAAGGGAATAAAGATGACTTCCAAGCTTTTGGTTTGGATGAGGAATAGAACATACAGGATAGAGAGGCAGTTTCCAGGGGGATTAGAGAAAAATTCAATTTTAACCATCCAAATGGAGATGTCTTATAGGCTGTTTGACTTACAAGTCTGGAACTCAGTACAGAGGTCTGGGAAGATTTATATTTTAAGATTCATGTCTCTGAGGCTATGAATCAACACTGTACAGAAAACTGACATTTAAGGGGTAGGAAAGAAGAGCAGCCAGTGAAAGAGACTGAGAAGGATCAGATGGAGATATAGGAGAAGAAGCAGGAGCCTGATTACCAGGAAATCATGGAAGGAGCAAAAATCAAGAAGGGAGTAGTTACCACTGTCAAATTCCACAGCAAAATGTCACACTGGGCAGTTGCAGTCAAAGTCTGATTGCAAGATGACTGCCAGCCACAGGGAGGCAGGTTTTGCTCCAATATTTGGGAGGACTTTTTAAACGATCAATGCATCTAGTCCCAAGAACACAGTAGGCGTTTGGTAGCTATTAGTTGAAATTAGAGCTGTTTAGTTAGGGAATTACTTGTGTGATGAGGACTGCACCGGAAGGATGGAACAGAGGTAGGTTGCCCAGCTTACAGGTGTGTTATAAAGGGAATTCTACAACAAATAGGAGGTCTGAGCCAGGACGGTCCTTCTAACAGTTTGGATGGAAAATACTGCTGTGAGTGTAGTTTTTTGTTTTGTTTCTTCTGTTTTTAAGTTTAAAATGAAATGACTTGGGGCAAATGAATAATGAGATCCAAGGCCACTATTTACAGCCTATGCCCATTTAAGGTAATTACTGTAACCCTTGTGTCACAATTCCCTCATCCATAGACTTGGGACATATCATCTGTCCTATCTACTTCACAGGAAGAAACACTGTGTTTGTTAAGTGTTTGGGAACATGAAGAGAAGGAGAAAAAAGGTGAAGAGCACAAGCCTGCGAGATACAAGTCTGGCTATTTTACTATGTCAACTCAGGCAAACTAGCTTTTACCTTTATAAGATGAAGGCATTAGAGAAGATGATGTCTAAGATCCTTTCCATCTCAAATGCATGTCATTCTGTGGTGATCATTTTCTTCATCATAATCACCATCATCAACCTGGCCAGGTGCAGGGTATGTGTAGTGTATAACCAAAACCAGACCAGTGACCGTTAAGTCAATTTCAACTCATGACAAAGCCATGAGTGTCACAGTAGAACTGTGCTCCTCAGGGTTTTCACGGCTGTGACCTTTCAGAAGCAGATCCCCAGGCCTTTATTCCCAGGTGCCTCAGGGTAAGTTCCAACTACTAACCCTTTGGTTAGTAGCCCAGCACTTAACCATTTGCACCATCCAAGGACTCCTGCGCAGTGTAAAAGGGCTTTTAAAATACACATTGACTCAGTTGATCCACAGTGCCATCTAGCGATGGGGTGTGGAAGGGGGGTTCCATTATTGCTTACACTTACCAGAAGAAATTGCCACTCGATAAGGCAGCCTGAGACAGGCCCAGGGTCACAGATTTGACAAAGGGTGCAGTGAAACCTGAACCTAAGTCTTCTGTCTCCAAAAAATGTGCTTTCTCCACCTCCTATGGCACTGTGTGCATATGTGGGACATTATTATTATTAACGAGTCCCTGTGTGGTGCAAACAATTAATGCCCTTGGCTGTTAATCAAAAGGTTGGAGATTGGAGTCCACCCAGAGGTTCCTCGGAAGAAAGACCTGGTGATCTACTTCCGAGAAAGCAGCCATTGAAAACCCTATGGAGCACAGTTCTACTCTAACACACATGGGTTGTCATAAGTCAGAATCCATTGGATGGCCACTTGGTTCTCATTATTAAAGAGAAACCTACATGGAAAAGGAAGGAGATAGAATCTGCCTTCAGAAGTCCTGGGTTTAGTGTTCAGCCTCAAGCCCTTTTCTGGTGTGCAAAACTGAGTCGTTTCCCTTTTGGGGGGCGCTCAGTTTCTACGTGTACAAAGGAGAGAGCCATTCCTACTGCGCAGATTCAGGAGGTTGTCATGAGGCTGAAGTGCAATGAGGCAGGCGGGCTATAAAGTGCTGTGCACATTGTGGGCTGTTCCTTCTGCCACGATTACAAGCATGCTGTCCAGCTGATTGCACAGAAATTCCATGGCTTTCCAATGCCGTGGGGCTCAGCATGCCTGTGCTATGGGCTGGTCCTCTCCTGACAGCCAGGGTAAAATACCCCTCAAAGGACTACTTTCTCCCTCCCATGCAATCCAAATATTTAGCTTCAAGCCTGCCTCGGCTGTGCTTTGGCAAGAAGTGTTCAGAAGGAGGAGGGAGCTCTGAGGGGCCCTCCTTTGAAGCTCTGAGTATCCTGCAGTGATATGGGGCCTGGGCCAAGCTAGTTGAGCTCTGAGGCCAGCAGCAGGTTTGATACACTATGGGAGCTGCTGACTTCAGCCGAGGGGGGCAGATCCCAACAGAGTCCTGGGCTATCAAGGAGCTCTGTCTACTGGACAGGGCATTCAGCAGTGCTTCCTCAAGCCTTCTGTGGTACCCAAGAAATCACTGGATTGAGGTTGCATCTGGGATCTGGGATCTCTTAAAAGAGAAAAGAACTATCATTATTGAATCCAACAGTGAACAGTTTTGGTGCCCCTCACACTATTATTCCAAGTTAATCACTTGGGGTGGCTCTAGTCCCTGACACTTGTGACTCTGAGCACTGTTTCCACCAGGGGACATAGGAGATAGATGGACTTTTGTACTAAATTTAAAGCTATGACTGTTGCCCGATCACTTTGAGCCCACTGTAGCATTAAACAAGCCGGCAAAGAAAGGAGTCCATAGTGACAGGTGTAATATCCCTTGTCATCATAAGGAGGAATGGCTGCTGTTTCACAAAGGGAGAGGAAAGGGTTATGTTTGGCCCCCATGTGACCCATGGGGCCACTCTTGGTACTGCGATGCTCAGTGCTACCGAAATGTACAAGTTTAACAACCACAGCTTGATTAAGGGCTCAGACCCTCAGAGCTGAGGATCTGGGTTAACACCCCAGGTGAGTCACCTAGACCAGTGAAACTGCTAACCAGGAGGGTGGGTGATAGAGCTGAAAGATGACGGAGGACAGAAATGCTGAGTCTCAATTACTTGCCAGCCCAAATGAAGAGGCAAGAACTATAGTTTTTCCCAGTAACCCTTCTCTAGTATGACTCCATAAGAATTATGATCAACCAAAACCTTGAAGAAGCTATGCCTGGATGAATGACCTTAATGTGAGAAGCCTGTGGATCTGAGCAGTATAGGGGGTGAATGGCTGTAGATGCTGTCAGGGCCCACCAAGAGCCCCTTCTCCAGAGTAGTGAACCTATTTCCTACAGTGACCCCCTTCTCTGGAGATTTGCACCCTGGTGATTGGGAGCCCCCTCACCAAGGATGTTCTGCACCCTCCTCGAACTCTTTTGTCTCCTGCCGACTCTCTTACCCCAGCTAGTGACCCATTGATACAGAAGTACTATCAGCCAGCTCCATTGCCTTAGGTGAGACTCACTCAGTGGTGCATTTCAAGCTCCAAGGTTTCTTGTGGCATCAGTCTGAAGATAGACTTCAGCTAAGACCACATCCTTGCTTATCTTTGCTCCTGTAAATCCTGCTTTCCAAATTCTCTTTGTCCTAAAAACACTCCCTCAATAAATAACGTGTACCCTAAACCAGGTTTCAAGCTCTGTTTCTAGGCACCAACCTTAAATCAAGTCCTTACTTGCTGTGCTGGGTATTGTGCAAAGCCCTTCATGTGCATCATCTCATAGGATCTTCAGATGAAGCCTGAGAGATCAATATTCCTATTTGCCTTTATTTTAAGCTGAAGAAACCAAGGCTCAGAGAAGTTAAGTAACTTGCTCAAGGTTTCAAGTTTCAAGTTCATGTCCATCTGTTTTGAAAGCCCCTAGTTTTTACTCTATTTGCTCTTGCTTCTGTAGTCATCCATCCTGTCACTGGAAGAATGGCCTGGATAAGGAAATTGAGAAGACTTAGAGAAGAAAATCTTCAGAGAGTTAAGGTCACAGTCTGTAAACCTCTGACAGATGATCAATTAAGAGAATACCTTAACTGGGTGACCTCCTAATCCCTGAAAGTATCCAAATCAAGGTTGGAACATAAATACCAGGTATAGAACAGAAAAGATTCTTCCAGTGAGAGGGAAGGAAAACAAAACAATCCCTAAGGTCCCCTCCAACCCTGGACCATAAAGATCATGGGAGCGACTCGATGGCTGCGCCCATATTGCTGAATCCCACGTGGGTGAGTCTGACAGCCTTGAGCCTTCGTAATCAACCGCAGAACCACTGGCCCCTGAATCAGGCTAGCTCTTACTGCTGAAAGGTCTTGAGGACCCGCAAGCTCTGTCTCCCATGAAAATTATACAGGAGGGAAAACAAGGGATGCACACTCCACCCCAGCTGCAGTCAGATAAATGCTGGGCTGTCCTCCATCTGAGCTCAGAGGACCAGCATGCAGGCTCTTCCCACTCAGGCAATGGTTTAGCAGAGTAAATGCTAATAATAATGATGTTTATGACAATAATAATAGTATATGCCAGATAATGTTCCAAAATGCTTATATTACAAACTCATTTAATTCTTTTAACAACCAGATAAGTAGATACTGTTACTATATCCATTCTAACAATAAAGAAACTGAGGCACAGGTGGGCACAGATAATGTACAGCCCTTCATGAATGAACAGTAAAGTTTTCCAGAGGTAAAATGATATGTGATATCACAATAGATTAAATGCAGAAGCAAGTATGAGAATCTACATTCTTCTAGTAAGTCAAACATTAAAGATATTTGTCTTCTCACTTTTTTTAATTATATTTATTTTCATAAAAATATGTCATTTATGTCAACATATGATGAGCTTATTATTTTTATTTTAAAATAAATTAATAAATGTATGTTTTTTAATTTTTCAGTCTTACTTTCTAATATCTAAATATTGATAGATATATTCTATATAAAAGCTCTTTTGATTCCTCTATAAATTTTAAGAATTATAGTTGAAACCAATTATATCAAAATCAATAAGTTTGAGAAACTTGACTAATATTGTTCTTTAATCTTGAATACCTTCTACCCACTCAGCTTGCCAAAATAAAAATTGATGAATAAATTCTGTGACATTTTGATCAGTGCTTAATGAAATGTAATCACAATTTTATTGTTATTTTTTCCTTAACTCATTTGCCATCGGTCCTTCAGGAAGAATATTTCCTTATTCTTTCTGAAGATGTCCTGATGCCCTACTCCGTAAGTAATTAAAGACTTACTGACAGTATCAAGAAAAGTTGACACTTATCTATTGAAAAAGCTTACCACATGTATTGGAACTAAACTGTAGGGATAAAAGAAGTGAGCGTAGTGGAGATTCAAGAATGATTTCAACTGGATACTCATGGAAGAGGAAGACCTCTCCTCTAGAACCAAGTGCAACCTCAGCCACTGTGGAAGTTTGGGAGCAGAGGCAGGTTGGGTGTTCCTTTCTTGAGTTGCCCTGGCCTCTCTCATCTTTCTCAGATTTGATTGTGAGGGAAAAAAAAAAAAATACCATCACTACACTACAAAATTTCCTCATCTGGAGTAATCAGGATTTAGGTAAACCTCAACTTAAGAGCACAATTGAGAGAAAATGAAGAATCATTTTGGGGGAAAAAAACAGATAAAAAACAGATGAGTTGACCTGATGATTACTAAAAGAAACAATTGCTTTATTTTTAATAGCTTAAACCTGTCTCAAATCTTTTCTTATAAATAGATGATTTGAAGAGATTGATTTTTGAAGGGAAGTTGTATACTTCTAAGAATAATTAAATGGTTAAACGTTGGATCATGTGGTGAATGTTTTCTAGGCAGATGTTTCCCACTGTATCTACAAGGGCTAGAACAATTCATGGAACGGTAGGCACTCAGAAAGTGAGGTACTTTTTTTTAGTAAAAAGAAGGAAGAAAAGAATGGAAGAAAGGAAAGAAGGGGAGAATGGAAGGAAAGAAAAAGAAGAGAGGAAAGAAGGAAGGGATTTCTTCTTCCTGGTTGATCAGATTTAGAGGTTATATTTGTGATAGTCTTCCATGATGAAGCTTCTGGCATGACTGGAGATAGGAAAATCTATGAAAAAAAATAGATTCTTTTCCCACTATACTTCTATACATCCCAAAGCATTTCACCTTAAGGGAATAAATGTGTTTATGGAATGATAATGTGATATGCAGATGACACACCTTGCTTGCTGAATGGGAAGAGGACTGAAAGCATTTACTGATGAAGACCAAAGACTACAGCCTTCTGTATGGATTACACCTCAACATAAAGAAAACAAAAATCCTCACAACTGGACCAATAAGCAACATCATGATAAATGGAGAAAATATTGAGGTTGTCAAGGATTTCATTTTAATTGTATTCACAATCAACACCCATGGAAGCAGCAGTCAAGAAATCAAACTATGTATTGCATTGGACAAATCAAAACTAAAATCCTTACACCTGGGCCAATAAACGACATGGTGATAAACAGAGAAAAGATTGAAGTTGTCGATAATTTCATTTTACTTGGATTCACAGTCAACATCTACGGAAGCAGCAGTCAAGAAATCAAACAACACATTGCATTGGGTAAATCTGCTACAAAAGACCTCTTTAAAGTGTTAAAAAACAAAGACGTCACTTCAAGGACTAAGATGTGCCTGACCCAAGCCATAGTATTTTCAATCACTTCATATACATGTGAAAGCTGAACAATGAGTAAGGAAGACAGAAGAAGAAATAATGCATTTGAATTATGGTGTTGGCAAACAATATTGAATACACTGTGAGCTGCTAGAAGAGTGAACAAATCTATTTTGAAAGAAGTACAGCCAGAATGGTCCTTAGAAGAGAGGATGGCGAGACTTCGTCTCACATACTTTTGACATGTTATCAGGAGGGACAAGTCCCTGGAGAAGGACATCATACTTGGTAAAGTAGAGGGTCAGGGAAAAAGAGGAAGACCTCAACGAGATGAATTGACACAGTGGCTGCAACTATGGGCTCAAATATAGCAACAATTGTGAGGATGGCACAGAACTGGGTAGTGTTTTGTTCTGTTTTACATAGGGTCACTATGAGTCAGAACCAACTCGATGGCACTTGACAATAACAAAGCATTAAAAACAAAAAAAAAAAAAGATCCTGTGTATAAAACCAGGCAACCATTTTGTTGACCAAGGGGTCATCAGATTTTTATTGTATCAGGTTCTCTGACTGGCTGTCTTGGTCTGTATATGCTTCCTCCTTCCATTCCTATACCATAACTAAGTCACTTTGTGTTTTGGCTCCTCCTCTACTAAAACAGTCTACTTCTGCCTGCTCTTAACCAGCAAGAGTTGAAAGGAAATATGTGGATTTAGAAAAAAAGTATACCCCAGAGCCACCTTTAAATGCATTTTTCCAAGGCATATCAAAATACCTTGGAATCCGTTGTGAAAATTCAACCACATCCTAGTTAGCATGAGGTTAAAATTAACAGTAACATGTGTTTTAGGGATCTCAATTTGCAAAATATTAATAGAGTTCATGGGCAGTTAACTGCAATAAGGGGAGGAAATGAAGTTTATAGTGCAAGGCCCTGGGGATTACAACCTTCCCTACCCCTGAGCACATTCATATCCCAGAACTCGATGTGAGATGAGAGAGGCCATAAAAGGAACAAGAGGAAATCACAACGTTAACTTCAACCGATCTCCTTCTCTTCCCCCCTAGAAGAACTTACAGTGCCTCAGAAGCATCCTTACCCAACCCTGGCTTCTTCCTGCCCATTCAGAGACCTATGACTCAACCAGAGCTGCAAAAACAGAGACTTTCACCAAGGTGCATAGCTGCTAAAGCATGAGGGGAGAGCCCTGATTTATCCATTGTAATTTCTCTGCAAGTGTGATCCTTGCTAGGTAAGGGTTTGTGTGCCCAGTTGAACTTCTTAGGCAGGAAGAAGTCATGGAAAAAGTCCTGGGTTGAGAGTCAGGAGACGTTGCTTTTCCACCCTCTGCTATTGGTTCTCATGCGGCCTTGAGGAAATCACTTCTTCCTCCTGGGTCTCCGCATGCCCACCTAAACATAGAGATGGTGGGTCTAGGCAATCTGTAGGGGATGTTCCTGCTCTTCAGTTCATTGTTAATGTGAGTCTGACCCCGTATCTAGTGGGCTTTCTAGGAATCGCTACTAAATAATGATTACCTAATACTTGATTCAGATTTTAGAACCAGGAAAAGTCACTGAAACTTAAAGTGGCTGAGAAAAATCCATGGATAAGAAGAAAGATGGGCTTTAGTTGGAAGACCTGGTAGAAGTAGAATTACTAGAGGGGAGAGAGGGCATTTCAGGCAAAAAGAAGGCTTTGGGTAAAGGCTTGAGGTATGGAGATACAAGGGCAGGTTTGGGATTCCAGGGGGATACCAAAGTAGTTGGGTTCCAGGCCACTAGGGCGATAGCTCTGCCAAGAATTCAGCCCATTTATCTGGAGTACTGACATCCTGCCTTGTGCTTGCCAGAGGCTGGATTATTTGCTTGACAGATGGATTCTCTGGCACTGATCATCTTCTGAACTACGACCAAGCCTGATACAGCCTCTCTCACCTGTGTTCTTAGGGCCACTTGGGTTACATGCTGTCATCTCCCCCTCCCCGCATTCTTCACACATGCTTCTTCCTGCTTAAACTTTATTTCTGGCCCTGGGTTTGTGAGCAGTTGGAGCAATAATAGACCCCAACAGAAATATCAGAAACTACTTGTTATTATTGAAACCTCATTTCTCATTAAAAACCTTCCTAAGAAAGAATCTCATGGTACTAGCTCATATTCTTTCTGGGAATTATTTGATAACTACCTGGTAACATTTTTTAGGCCTATAATCAGTTGCTGTGGATCTTTGGAACATTGAGAAATAGAAGGAAATATGTGAAGTTTGTTTGTTCCTGTATTTGCTTGTCTTAATTAAAGTCAGCATTTGCACAAATGCTGTAGTCTTTTTAATTGTGCACACTTTGTGCCTTCTTTTATCTATGAATACTTCATGGCCAGAGGTAATTTGTTTTCATATGAGAAAGTACACATGCCTGAGACATCAGAGTTCTACAGGCACTGACCCACCTCCCCTTCCCCAATACAGTAAATGTCAGACTTTGGTTTGCTAAGGCCAGTGCAAGGGGACTATCAGCTGGCTCAGATCCACAAGTGGAATCTCTAATTGACCCTGGTCCCCAAGGAACTTAGGGTAAATAAGTACCCAGGAGTCTACTGGCTGGCAGGTCTCTCGACCTCCACATGTGTGCTCATCACAGGCAGAAAAGGCCCATTGTCATGCCTGACCAAGAAGATTGGACACTCCTGATATCATGGAATTAGGCCTTGGAACCCCTCTGGATCCTATTAATTGGACACTGACCACACCCACTGAGGGCCTCTGTGTTGTTTTTTCACTTGACACACCCAGTTTTTGTTCCCCCAATGGGCCCATGAAATCAATGTCCCAGAATGCTTCAATGCCTGAAAAACAGTAGATTGAGTCTTGGCATTTTGGGTCTGTTGAATTTGTTATGATGCAGGCAAGGTTCTTATCCTTCACACTCATTTGTAGTCCAATGAGAGGGGTCATCTGTGAGAGCTGATACATCTAGAGGAGGTCACCTGCAACTCGAAATAATTCAGGTCTGGTCCCCCCAGCACAAATAAGAATGTGGATAAAATCCCTTCCCAATTCCAATCCCTGACTCCTCTACAATGTCTGAACTTCCCAGCAGATTTACTCAATCAACTCAAATTTCTTTGAAAGGTTCCATGTGCACAGAGGCCCTGAAGTCTGTGGGGGAAAAACAACCTTGGAGCTGCAGGGGATGTTTGCAAGCTGAGCAGGCCCAGCAGAGGCAATCGAATCAAATGGCATTTTCAGAATAAATTGTGTGTTAAGGAAGGAGAACTCTTTTCATCTGGGACCAGAAAGAGGAATTGCTGGTCTAACATAGATGATCACAATAATAGAGATTTTGGGATGATAAAGAGGAAAGCACATTGGTTTGCAGTAGGCAGCTTTGGGTTTTAATCCTTGCCCAACCACTTATCAACTCTGGGACCACACACCACTTACTTTATTTCTCTTAGCCTTGATACCATCATCAATTAAATGGGGATAATAATTTGAAACTTGAGGAGTTACTATGAGAATTAAATGTGCCATGGTTACAAAATATCTGGACAGAAGTTGGTATACAGTAGTTGCTCAATGTATAGAAGCTATTTACTTGAGTAAAAGAGAGTTAAGGCAGGTTTTGGATTTGCTTCATCATTCTCTCTGGAGCTGGGAGATTCCAAGGGAGCTAAGGTAACCAGGTACATAGCCGACTTAGCTTTATGAAAATCTATAACAAAACTCAATTTTGTTATAAGCTTCAGCAGAGCTAAGGGAAATAACTGTCCCAAAGTTTGGACACGAACATAAGGCTGAATTCAGAGAAGTAGAATCTCCCTTCCACATTAGGCACACCTAAACACATTCAAATGCAAAGCTCCCACTCTAAGCCTGAGCTACTTGATGTGATCCTTTTGCCACTGTTCTGAAACTCCTGTGCTGTTCAAGGAAGAAGAAACTGATGTTTCAAGCTTGTTGAATTTTAACTCATCAAAATAGTGTGGTTACCCCCTGCGCTACTTTACAAGGCATTGTAGGCATTTTTTCATGATGTTGGGAAATCTTGGTTCACCAGTAATAAACAGAATTGAACCCCAAAAGACTGAAGCTCAGTTTCAAACTCAGAACCCGGGAGGTCACAGTGGGTTCTATCAGGGAAAATCACAAAGTCCCTTTCCTCCGCAAAGCAACACAGACATTCTGGGGGAAAGTGAGGAGGCTAAATAAATGTGAAGCACAGCAGTTTCTAATATTTTTCCCCTTGACTTTTCTTAATTAGTGTTGACTAGCTTAATGAAGCAATTAAGGGGCTTATTTGCTTTTTCAAATCACATGTGAAATTTAAGAAACCTTGAAATAGAAGAAATATTTGTCCCCAAGATCTTACCCCACAAGGGATATCAGTTGGAATATTCTCTAACCACTAGAAAGTGGGAATTACTGGCCCTGCTCTTCAAATGAGGCCCAAGCAAAACAGAAATTGCAGTAGCCAGTTCTGTGCAAGAAATCCCCAGCAGGGAAGCAGCCGCTTATTGAATGTATTTCAACAACAACAATGATAATTATTTTTCATAACAATTAACTATAATAATAATGATCTGAATAATGACATATACCATTTGTTAGGGTTTATTGATTACTTATGTACTAGCAATTGTGCTGTCCTCTTTTCATATATTATTTCAATTTAAATCTGTGAGTCTTTCTTTTCCCTTTTTATTAGAGTAAAGAAATAAGGATTCAGAGAGATTAAGTAGCATAGCCAGGTTTACACACCTGGCAGTGCCTGAAGTTAAACTTTTCTCACTCCAAGGCACATTGTGTTTCCATGATATTTTACTACCTCCTTCTGTGATAATTCTTAGTGATGAGCATCGCGGCCTAAGTATGCTGCCGATTATTAGGTAATTGAATTTCTGTATATATGCTGACATTTATATTTAGATAAACGTATGTACATAATTGGAAACTCTGGCAGTGCGGTGGTTAAGAGCTCGGCTACTAACCAAAAGATCTGCAGTTTGAGTCCACCAGGTGCTTCTTTGAACACCCTACCTATGGGGCAGTTCTACTCTGTCGTATAGGGTCGCTATGAGTCAGAATCAACTGGACGGCAACAGGTTTGATTTTTTGGTTTTATAAACATAATTAGAGTATCGATAAAATTATTTATTTATAATAATTATATAATCTAATTACCTTTATTATAACCTAATATGCTTTAATGTTGTTGCTGTTGGGTATACTTTAGAACTACTGACCTTTTGGTTTGCAGTCGAGAACTTTAACTGCTGCACCACCAGCGCTCCTTGGCTACTGCATACTCTTTGCCGTTGAGTAGATTCTGACTCATAGCCACTCTATAGGACAAAGTTGAACTGCCCCATAGAGTTTCCAAGGAGCAGCTGGTGGATGTGAACTGCCAACCTTTTGGTTAGCAGCCGAGCTCTAAAACACTACACCACCAGGGCTCCATGCCTTAATTATAGATATAATATTAAGCACTCAGTTACTAATCAAAAGACTGGTGGTTTGAGTCACCCAGAGGTGCCTTGGAAGGAAGGCCTGGCAAACTATTTCAGAAAGGTCACAGCCATTGAAAATCTAATGTATTCTGCCATGAGTTAGAATCCATTTGACAGTAACTGGTTGGTTGATTGGTTGGTTACAAATACAATATACTAATCATATTGCCATATCATTTTATATCTTAAATTACTGATTTAAATTGAAATGATAAAATTATAAATGTGTATATAACTTTTATAAACCTAATTTAATAATTCATATTTATTAATGTAACAATATATAAAACACGATACATATTGTATGGTACAAACCAAAAAAAAAAAACAAACCCATTGCCATTTGAGTCGATTCTGACTCATAGTGACCCTAAAGGATAAGTAAAATTGCCCCCTGGGGTTTCCAAGGAGTAGCTGGTGGATTCGAACTGCTGACCTTTTGGTTAGCAGCCATAGCTCTTAACCACTGTGCCGCCAGGGCTCCACTGTATAGTATATAGAATACCAATTCATAATATATAATAAAAACATAGCACAATATATGCTAAATAAAACATAATATGATACATACTATATAATACATAAATATACATATGCATAATTTATATGAATGGCATACATAAGGCAATTATATCTTAAATGATTATACATAATTATTTATAAAATAATTATATAATTTGATAACTAGATGGTTAATCATTAGATTGTTTTCATATAATAAGTGAATTTGATTATTAAATAATAAGATGAATAAATAATATATAATTCCAACTGAAATGGTGACATTCTAGATTTATTAGATTATCTGCAATCTAGTGTAGTGCCTCTAGCTATGCTAAATTCACATTTATTGCCTACCGTATGCTAGAAATGACACTAAGTACTTTCTATATCAGCTCCTGTAAATGTCACAACAAACCAGCAACGTAGTTGCCGTTCATGGCAAAGCAGCTGAGGCTTAAATCAGTTAAATGTTTTGTTTTGTTTTTCCTCCACAGACACATAGCTAGTAAAAAAGCCAGGATTTAACCCTGATTTTGTCTGATTCTAAATCACACGGTTTTGTTCTCTTCCAGGTTAGATAAGTATACGGAGAGAAAGTGGTAAAAAAAAAAAAAAGGAAGAAAACAATGATGTGCTAAATGCTGGCCTGGTCCTTATAGTAGAGGACAGTGCAGTATAAGCCAAGTTTTCACTGATACAATGGGCAAGGCCTTGGGCCAATCCAACCATTCTTTCAGTCTCTCACTTATTCAACAGGCTGCTCTTTGGGGTACTAGGGAAGAGGGGAAGATTTGGGATGGCAGTCCATGCACATGTCCGGATGTTGCCACATGCAGGCTGGTTGCCAGGCCTCTCCCAGCGTGACACTCCTGTGTCCAGAGTTGGTAGGCTGAGGGCACTTCCTTGGGCTGGGTCTATTTTCCCTTCACCTCTGGGGCTGCAGCCTAGATGCTTGACATTGGAAAGACTGTCAGTTCTAAGACAGATTGGGAGGAAATCCCAGATGGACACTGAATCAACAGTGCTGGCAAGAGGGGGAGGGGATAAACATAAATGTGAGTCCGGAGAGATTGCTTAGCTATTTACCAAGTGGAGGGGGACTATTTACTTTCCACATATCTCCAAAGAGTCCATTTATGAGCTCCATTTACAACTTCAAACAGGCAAGTTGGCAGAGATATGGCAGTGAAGATAAGATGATGACTAATTAATGGTCTTGCAACAGGTTTCAACACCTAGAGCTACAACTACCAATATTTTTTCCTTAACTGCTAACATTTATTTTCAAATACAAACATGCATTTAAGTATTTTTCTTAATACAGCTAATAGTTTTATCTTGTTCCTGGCACTATTCCCTCCTCTTGACTAGGTTATAAATAGGGTATTCCATTGGCAAAAGTCTTGTTCATGGCATTGGGGAGATGGTTCTATAGTTACAGTAACAAAACAGCACATACTTGGCATATTTCTCCTCAAGCTCTCCTAACATTTACACTGCCATCTGCATACTTCTCACTTGACTTCACTCTGAAAATTGCTGTTCCTCTGATACATACCAGAGACTTGACTACTTGCGCATTTTGGAAAAAAAAAAAAAAAGAGCAGAACATGAACAAGCATTCTCCCCATTTCTGATCTCAGGACTTTAATACTTGTAATAGTACAGTTGCGTGTAAGAATAGTTTAAGAGGTTTCCTTTAGGATTTGAACTGCTGACCTTTTGGTTAGCAGCCGAGTTCCTAACCACTGCACCACCAGGGCTCCAATTTCCATTTTAAGATCCTAAAATTCTATGAATGAAGGAACAAGTCCAGCATTAACATGCACCAGATTGCAGATAACATACACAGCAGATTGCTGCATTCTTTTGCTTAGGTTTATATATTACCTGTTGCTGTTGAGTCAATTCTGACTCATACTGACCCTACAGGACAGAGTAGAACTGCACCATGAAATTTCCAAGGCTGTAATCTTTATGGAAGCAGATTGGCTGGTGGGTTTGAACCACAGAACTTTATGGTTAGCAGCCAAGTGCTTAACCACTGCGCCACCAGGGCTCCTAGATATATATACTAACTGCCTATATTAAGAAAATGTATAGACACGGATATTGATTCTACGTCTTTTTTGTTTTGTAAGAAAAATCAAACATGAGGCGTAAAAATGCAATGTAGTTATAATTGGGAATAGGGAAGCTAAAACCCCTGCGAAAATTCTGCTAACACTTCAAAGAAATGTTAGAAAACTTGGGTAAGTTTATAAAAGGCTTAAGACAAAATAATATCTCTCGAAGTGCAAGGATTGTTGTTGTTGTGAAGGAAAGTAGGCACAAGGGAGCAAATCTTCAGAGTTCGGTCTCTAGGATCAATTCAGTGGCCCCACAAGCTGATCTAAAAGGGTGTCCAGGGGTCATATTCTAGGGGTTTCTGCAGTCTCTGTCAGGCCAGTAAGTCTCGTCTTTTTTGTGTGAGTTAGAATTTTATTCTACATTTTTCTCCAGCTCTATGATCCAGGACCCTCTATTGTGATCCCTGTCAGAGCAGTCAGTGGTGGTAGCCGGGCATCATCTAGTTGTTCTGGACTCAGTCTGGTAGAGGCTGTGGTAGTTGTGGTCCATTAGTCCTTTGGACTAGTCTTTCCCTTGTATCTTTAGTTTTCTTCATTCTTCCTTGCTCCCGAGACCAGTGGAGTATCTTAGATGGTCTCTCAGGCTTTTAAGACCCCAGATGCTACTACTAAGGCAGTTTTTAATATTGGGTCTGTGATTCAAGGAGGAGGGAAGCTGGGGTTGGATTTTAGGAAGAATCCATGCCTTCTGTATTTGTACGCAAACTTTTTTTGTGATTATGGACTTTGAGGGAAGAATCCATAGCTTTCTTCAGATTAACAAAAGAGAAAGTGATTTAAACCGATTAGTAAGTATACGAGGGAGACACTGAGATTTTATTTTTATATTTGTTATCACTCTGTAAGATTGGACTACTCACAAAACCTTTCTTTCATCAGGGACATGGTATAATATTTATGAAGGCCCGGAATGGCTGTGCTTGGTGATACATTAAGCAAATTCAGAAACACCAGAAATCCACCTCTCACCTTCAATCAGCAAGTGTCTGCTTCCCTGCTTATGTGACAGCCTCACTTTGTCACTCAAGGCCCTCTAGAACTGTAGCCTCTAGCCACATGTAGCTTTTAAATTAAAATTGATTAAATTAAACTTTCAGTTTCTTAGTTGTACCAGTCACCCTTCAAGTACCCAATAGCCACATGTGGTCGGTGCCCACTATATTGGACAATGCACGTTATAAAACTTTTCCATCATCTCAGAAAGTTATACTGGACAGATATGCTCTAGAATATGGTTGAAAGCTCACTGGCCAGCCTTTTCTCCCTGGGGTCCTCCCTAGGCAGGCATTTTTCCAATACATTGAAACTTTATTGTTTCCAGCACATACTGTGAACTTTGCTGACTCTGTGCCTTTGCTGTTTCCAAAGCTAGCAGTGCTCTTTTAAGCCCTAAAAGAAAGATACTTTTTCCAAGAAGTCTTTTCTTATCTTCTCAACCACAGTTCTGAGTCATCTAAAGTCAGGTGACTCTAGATGACCACATATTGTACCCTAGACAACATATTGTTCCTCAGTTTTACCTCACTCATGGCTGTACTTTGTTGTGCTAACTTCTTGTAGTTCCGCTTCCAGATTATACTATTTTTGAAGTCAAGGAACACATCTGGCTCATCTTTTTCTATTTCATGCCTTCTGATTTTTATTATTTATATGTTTCATTTTTATTTTATTATTTTTTAAGATTTGAAGACATGAAAGAGGAAATGAAAGAATGAAGAAGGGAAAACAACATTTGTGGTGACAAAATATGAAGGAGGAAGGGAAGAAATAGGGGTACGGGGTAGCTCCATATATTGGGAAAAATAAAAGTCCTATAATTTAAGTCTGATGCTGCCCCTTAGTGTTATGAATCTGAGTGAGTTAACTACCCTCACCGAACCTCTGTTGTTATAAATATCACTTGAAATAATATATGTAAAAACACCTTGTTAAAAAGAGAAATCTCGTGGAAACATGAAGGGTTATGATTACAGAGTGCTCCCAGAAGAGAAAGGTGCGGGATGGGGAGAAACACATGTTCCCCCACCCCTCACAAACTCACTTTATTCTGACAAAGCCCAGCCGACTGATAAAGGTCCAGGAGTCTCTTTGTGAGTTATCCACAGGGTCTCTTTTTATCTCACAGAAATATTTATATATCTATAAGTATCTATGATATTTTTTATTCCACCCTCCTTAGGACACAGTTATGGCTGTTGAATGTTTACTTTTCAAGCATTCCTTTTCTCTTTGAAGAGATCCACAAAAGAAAGAGCAAAATGCTGACAAGTTTTCAAAGCCATGATTTACAAGAATGATTTCTGGAAAACAAGTCGACAACATTAGAGTTTATCATCAAATGATATTTCTAAAGCACCCTCTAGGGCTTGGCTCCAAGCCAGAGGATCCAGTGCTGGGAGAAGCTACAAACTTTTTTAGAGTAAAATAGACTTTCATGTCAGTTCCTGAGAAAAAAGTCTGTATCAGTTAGGATGCCTTCAGAGAGTCTCTGTAAATAAGTATTAAGAATGGTTTGCTGTAGCAAAATTAATGCAGCCAGAAACACTGGTCCTATTAAATACAATTCAAATCCCATTTTGAAATGTTATTAACACTAATCTACATCCAAGTCAAGAATCATACTGGAAGCTAGCAAGATTTGAAATCTAAGCAAATTTCAGGGTAGGAAAATCTGCTCTGTATGTGAAAAAGTTTTGAGCCCGAGGAAAGGTAAGAATGGCAAGAGTAGATAACTGATCTCTAGTAGGAATACTAATCCCATCTGTCATCTATTATGGTGTGATTGGTACTAACCTTTTATACCCACCCAGAAGATTCTGAAGTGGGCATGGAGAATAGTGGAGAGTGTGGACGTAGTGTCTGAAGACTTATAGTCTAGGGCCAACTCCACCACTTACTTGGCTATGTGACTTTGAACACGTCACATAAGATTTAGGAGCCTTACTGTGGGGACATGGTCCCGGGGAACGTCTAGTTCACTTGTCATAACACAGTTTATAAAGACAATTTTCTACATTCTACCTTGGTGAGTAGCATCTGGGGTCTTAAAAGCCTGTGAGCAGCCGTCTAAGATACTCCACTGGTCT
>NW_004444125.1:1819602-1862013 GCF_000243295.1 Trichechus manatus latirostris | reverse complement strand
TGTCATAGGGCAATATGTGTACTAACTGTTTAATGAGAAACTGTTTTGTTCTGTAAACCTTCATCTAAAGTGAGAATAGCAGCACAACTGGAAGAACGTAATCGACGTCACTGAATTGTACATGTAGAAATTTTTGAAATAGTGTATCTTTGGCTGTATATTTTCACCAAAGAAAGAGGTCCTCCAAGGTCGAGAAGGGAGCATGTTGACATGTTGTGGGGTTGTTAACCAATGTCATAAAACAATATGTGCACTGACTGTTTAATGAGAGACTCTTTGTTCTGTAAACCTTCACCTCAAGTACAATAAAAAAAAAAAAAAGATTTAGGAGCCTTAGCGTCCTCACATGTGAGATAGTGATAATTCTGCCAACTTCATGGGATTGTTTAGACTTTAACAGATTAAATGAAATACCAGGGACTAGTTCCCTGAATGTAGTACTTGCCCAAAAAATGTTATTATTTTTTTCTAATTTTGTGGTTGATTTGGCAATCACAATTTTGTAATATGCATTCCGTATGATTTCTGCACATATCTTGTCAAAGGCAGATCTGCTCTTTCCCTCATCTTACCATTCTTGGATCTTTGAGAATGGGGTCATATTTCATATTATGATAATGGGGTATAGATTCAATTCCTGTATGGGCTAGTTAATTTCAAAAATAAGTGCCCATTCATTCATTCATTCATTTAGTTTCAACACCTAAATCCAGGATGGCCCCTTCACTAACAGGAGACCTTATTAATAAGATGGACCAAATGTTTTCATCACATACAAAAGATACTTGTAGATAGGGAATAAAAATTACTGCATCATTTTAAGAAATCACTTTGAAAATGACTTTTGAACATAGAAGAAACTGGGCTTACTCAAGCAAATTATATTTCAAAGTTTTACTTGCAAGATTATTTATTACTGCATGAAGTCTCACTCCTGTGGCCAAGGTCAAGGAAAATGGGGACACAGGTGTCTGCCTATTTGCACAGGCATTAAAGAGTGTTGTAAAATGAGCTTCAGCCTTTTAAGTGACTGTCTTTTTTTATAATAATAATCTCTTCAATTTTATAAGGTCCATATTATTTTTAAGTAAGAAAACACTGTAGAGTTCATGTTTTATTGTTCCTTGCAGTTATATAAATTGTATTTGGCCAAAACAAATGTAATTCCTACTGTGTGAACTGTGAACCCCAAATGTTGATTTTCCTCAAGTTATAAACAATGTGAAGATATGTTAAACTGGGTCACAATTTTCCAGAGCAGAGCAAAATATATAACTCAGTTTTAATAACAAAAGTGCATATGTCATTAAAGTTTCCTACTCCACACAGAAAGTATTATATTACTTTGCCCAGCAAGAGACATCCTTTGTGTAAGACCACAATTTCTAAAATACCATTTGATTGAATGGAAAACATTTTAGCCATTCATTAGTTTAAAAAAAAAAAAAAAAACTGTAATTGTTAAAACCTCATGGAAATTCTGTTTTGTCTTGTGAATATTAAGTTTCTTCTCACTAAGTTTGAATGCCACAGATTTTGTAAAACACCAAGATCTTGGGACAACTACTATGACCCTTGTCCAACTATTAGATCAGTTTTCACATTTTTAGCATTTTAGAAGCAGATGGTCCTTCCTTTGGATCACTAACAGAGCTTATTTACACATTTATTACATCAATTTCAAGTTGCATTTTATTTACTTACAAGTCTGCCTCTCCAAATAAACATGTCACCCCATAAGGAAGGGTGCAGATCTTATTATCTTTGTATCCTCAGCCCCCATCCAATGCCAACCATAGATTGGAGCTCTAGAAATGTTAAACGAATGAAAGAATGCAGAAGACACTGCACACAAATCACCAATTTATCAACTACCTACTCTTCTCAGAGTAATTCCAAAATGAAGGTGATTCATGAGCACTACCTTTAAGACACCGAAGGGAATGAGGATAGATTTTTTCCTTTATTAAAAATAAGATCATAAATGGGATTAGATAGCCATTCTTATTGCACAAGTGGAGATTTGGGGAATCTGAAGAAATCAAGCTACTTTGCTCTTGCTAATGTCAGAAAACGGGAGGCAAAATTAAGCCTAGTTAAGTTGTAGTATTTTGTGTGTTTGATACAAAAGTAATAATGCTAATTTTACACATTTTGAAAAGGTAAAAAAATGCATAAAGGAAAATAATTTTTAAATGGGGTTAATAACATCAGAATAGGCAATAAGGTTAACACATTTGGTTGCTTTTTACACAATGTTTATATATTTGAAATCATATTGCATGTAGGATATTGCACGCCATTTTTATAGCAAAAATACGACATCAGCATTTACAAAACTCTGAATGCTATTTAAAAGGCTGAACTTCCCTACATATGAATAAAGCACAATTTACCTAACAATATCATGTTTGAATTGTTTTCAATTTTATAAATAATGCTTTATTTTCCACTTTTGTGCACTTGTGGTTACCCACATTTTTGATCATTTCCTTCGGCTAGAGTTTCAGAAATAAATATAGTAGAGTAAATATTTTAAATATTTGCTATGAATTGTTAAATTTTCTATTGCTCCACCATCATTCATAGAAGCAGGATATGAGCATCTCTGTTCTATCATACCCTTATCTACTCTGGGCCTTCTTCTCCTTCTTTTTATTTGGTAAGGAGAAAACAGTATTTTTATTGATTTGCATTTCCTTGTCTATTAGTAAAACTGAGACAACAGTATTTTTGTCGATTTGCATTTCTTTGTCTATTAGTAAAACTGAATTAATTAAACATATTTTCAGACATTTGTATTTTCTCTTGTGGCAATTATTTTTTTACCATCCAAGATGAATTATAAATTGACTTATATAACTGAGTGACTCTTTGTCCATAAATAAAATGTATTCTTTGTCATATCAGATCATAAATACTTTTTCTGCTTGTACTTTTATTTTAAGTTCTATTTCTTAATTACACAATTTTAAATATATAGGAAAACCTATTTAACTTTAATTTACATTTTTATTATTGTATTATTTACTGCCTTCAATTAACTATAGAGTGGTCAATTATTTCCAGATTTAAGTGGGTGTTTTATGAAAGTTTTAATAAAACTTCAAGTACAATTCCTTGAAAAATTCAATTGGAATTTTGCATAAGATTGTATAAATGAGGTCTGGAATAATTGGTCTAACTACCTCGGTGGCAATCATAACAATAAACAAAACTACAGCTTCTGATCTTTGAGCACATGCTGTCTGCCAGGCCCTTTGTCTTCTGATAGATCACGTTAGTTTAAGTCATGTTTTCGTTTTTGTTAGTTGCCATTTAGTTGACTTTGAATCACGGTGACCTTTTGTATAACAGAATGAAATATTGCCCAGTCCTGTGCCATCTTCATTATCATTGCCGTGTCTAAGTCCATCGTTGTGGCAATGGTGTCAATCCATCCTATTGCTGGTTTCCCTTGTTCTTGCTGACCTGCTACTTTACCAAACATGATGTCTTTCTGTAGCAGTTGGTCTTTCCTGACGGTGTCTTCAAAATTAGCAAGTCAAGCTCTCACCATCCCCACTTCCAAGGAAGATTCTGGCTGCATTTCTTCTAAGACTGATTTGTTCATTCTTTTGACAGTCTATGATATATTCAATATTCTTCACTTTATGCAGCAGGTACAATTATTATCACCAATATACAGAGAATTCAATTAAAATATAGAATAGTTACATAAGTTGTCCATAATCGCTCAGCAGTAAATTGGTGGAACCAAGCTTTGAACTCAGCCCATATATTTTCAGAATTCTAGAGCTCTCTAACCACTGAATGTTGTCATGGAGCTGTATAAAAATCTTTACAAGATTCATTTTGTTCCTTCTAAGGACCTATTAATGTTATCTTTATGTTTCTAAGACATTTTAAAATCTTCTAAATATTTTGGGTTTTTCATTATTTTGCTGTTTTTGAATTGTTTCTAATTTTTCTCATTATATTTTCTGACTGAATATTTTTGGTGTTCAAACACTTTATTGAACTCTTGCAAATGTTAAAAAGTACCAGTTAGTTTTCTTGGATATTCTAGTTGTAAAATTATGTCTTATGAATGATAATTTTATTTATACCTTCTTAATATTTGTATATATTACTTCAGTTCCATACCTTATAGTAATAGCCACAAGTTCTATAATCATTAAACTAATAAGAAATAGAAAATATATGTTTATTTTATTTCTAAATATAGCAGGAATTATCTGGGTTCTCACTAATACGGATACAGATGGCTGTCGGGTTAATAGAGTATTCTCGTGTTTTATGTATTTATTATGTTTAAGATTTTCTTAAATTAAAAGTGAGAATTTAATTTTGTTGAGTGATTTTGGCATTTATAGAGATGATAATATATAATTTTTTCCTATTTGTCTTATATAGAAAATATTTAAAAGTTGGTAACTACATTTTTTGGACAATTATTATATTCTAGTCACTGTTTTAAGAAATTTACATTCATTCTCATACTTCATCTCATAAAAAGCCTATGAGGTAGGCACTGGTATTACTTCTAATTAACGGATGATAAAACTGAAGTATATATTGACTAGTAACTTGCACAAAGCAATATTAACTAGTAAATGATAATTCTGAGATTGAAGTACAAAATGGTCTTCCTCTAAAGTCAGTGCTCTTAATCATAGAGAGAGACATGAGGGCATCAGTAGAAAAGGTTTTAGGAAGTCCTCCAGGATTAAAACTTGTTTAACTTAGTGAGAGGGAGGCAGGAAGAGAAAGTTATTATATACTTACGTTACAAGAGTTGGGTTTAGCTTGACTCTAAAAGGAAGGAGAAAATGATTTGTCTATCTAGTAAGAGGGCAATGTTTAAAAAAACACCTTGAGATACATTTTTATATAAACCAAACCAAACCCGTTGTCGTCAAGTTAATTCTGACTCATAGCGACCCTATAGGACAGAGTAGAACTGTCCCACAGGATTTCCAAGGAACAGCTGGTAGATTTGAGCTGCCAACCTTTTGGTTAGCAGCTATAGCTCTTAACCACTACACCACCAAGGCTCTGTACACTTTTATATATGAAGGATGAATTCCTCTCTCACCCACCCCCTTTCCCATACCTTCATAATGGGATAAAAACACAAAAAGGACAAGGTCTGGGAGGGGTCTCCACATGGAACTTCATGTCCCCACAGGCACATGGTCCTCCCACGTACATCATCAATCCTAAAGCTTCTAAGAAGCTCCAAGGTCCAGGGTCCTTTATAATAGTCATTGGGGTTTTAATGCATAGTGATGATTGGTGCTTCATTGCATATGCATGATTGATAGGATCAATTACTTTGCATGCTTGCTTGCTTCATGTCACTCCCCTCCCTTCCTGAAGTTATTTGCCAGGTGTGGTCTTTGGGGCTTCCACTACATTTGCACTTGGTTAAGTGTTGCCTAGCTATTTTACATGATAAACGTACCTCAATTGCTGGCAAATTCCAAGGGTTATTTTCAGGTAACCAGAAACAATGGCCCAACAAAGTTTTTTGTCCAACAGAAGATACCCCTTTAAATAAAGATAATTATCATCCACATCAGAATAGGTTCGTATAATCAAGAGTGAAATTAGAATATTTCAAGAATGTTAACAAAAAATTAAGTAAGACATTTATCAATAATTAACAGTATCATTTGAAATTTAAAAATCCTCAAAGAAAAAATAAAGAGCAAATTAATGACCTAGAAGTTAGAACCAAGAAATAGTCTCATAATGCAATATGAAAGGAAAATAAAGAAATAATGTATGAAATAAATATTTAAAGATATGGAAGATAGACCCTAAAGCCTCAAAAACAACTAGCACAATAGCAGTTTCAGAAAGAGAATTGGAGGATAGAAAATGACTGTTATGAAACTGAAGATAAACATGAATCATTGAGTTGAAATATTCACTTAATACCAAGCAAGATGGATTTTAAAAAAAAAAAAATTCAAGCCTACACATAAACCCAATGTGGTGAAATTATAGAAAGCCAAAGGTAAGTATGAGAGTCTCAATTATTACAGATAAAAAATGGGAAGAAACAGATTATGTACAAAGTTTTAGTCAGTTTGGTATCTCTGGCAGCACTTAATGCAAGAAATCAGTGGAGAATTGTCTTCACAATTTGGGAGAAAATTTTGAACCTAGAAGTCTATAACTAGCTAAGTTACCATTTTATTGGGAAGGCCAAGTCAATACACCCTCAGATATGTAAGGATTAGAAAGTTTATCATCCAAGGACCCAAACTAATAGCCCTACAGAACAATTCACCTTGACTTCGGGTTAGCATCAAAGAGCCTGGTTTCCACATAGGAAAAAGAACCTAATAGCTGCATGGAGACAGACAATCAGCCTTGATGGGTGTTGTGGATTGAATTGTGTCTCCCCAAAATATGTGTTGGATTCCTCACCCCTATACCTTTGGATGTAATCTAATGTAATGCAATGCAACCACCTTCCATAATGTAATTTAATGTAATGTAATCAATCAGTCCTTTGAGGCCATACCAGTGTAGGGTAGATCCTTAATTGAATCATTTCTGAGTTATATAAAGATTAGCACAGACACAGGCACATTGGGAAATACAGACAACGTATCTGATGATTGAAGCAGATGATCCCACAAACCCAGAAACTCCGTGGATTGCCAACTACTAGAAGCTGAAATAAAAGAAGGATCTTCCCCTAGAGACACACCCTGAATTCAGACCTCTAGCCTCCTGAACTGTGAGAAAATAAATTTCTGTTCTTGAAAGCTACACTCCTGTACTATTTGTGTTACAGCAGCACTAGGAAACTGAGACAGTGGTGTGGTAGATACGTTGCATCTGCTTATTGTTGGCAACTAGTCAATGTTATATCCTGTATTTCTATTAGTAATAGGGCATTTTCTTTCATTTATGTATTTTCTACAAAGAATATCATTGTTGGTAAAGTTTGTCTCTCATACTTTTATATTATTTTTTTTTTTCATATTGGCTACACTAATA
The DNA here is from genome assembly GCF_000243295.1 of Trichechus manatus latirostris. Taxonomy (NCBI): domain Eukaryota; kingdom Metazoa; phylum Chordata; class Mammalia; order Sirenia; family Trichechidae; genus Trichechus; species Trichechus manatus. Next base: position 1,854,993 of record NW_004444125.1, on the reverse strand, counting down.
ATAGTTTTGGAGAACTAAAAATTGACAGTGGTGATTGTCTCTGTTAAAGCCTAGCATGCTTGAGGAAGAACACAGAGGCCAGGCATTGTGGCTACAGCAGAGTGGAGAATAAGAGAGAGAATAGAAAATGAGATCAGAGAGGTTATGTAGGGCTGTACAGGTAATGACTGATGGTTTTGAGCAGGAGGGGACATGATTTGACTTAAGTTTTAGCAGGTCATTCTGGCTTCTGTGTTGAGAAAAGACTAAAGCAGAATAGCAGGGTAGGAAGCTAAGGGCTAGTGCAGTAATCCCACTGAATCAGTAAGCTACTGCCACAAGAATGTGGTGTAATAAACTATCCCAAACTCAGTGGCTTAAAAGAACAGCAATTACTGTCAAAAATCTGAGGCTCATCTAGTGACCAGTTGACCTAGGCTGGGCTGTGGATCTGGCTGTGCTTGGAGCGTCCCTCAGGTCTGCTCCATGTACACTTGTTCTGGAATCCAGAGTAAAGGGGCAGCGATAAGCTGGCTGAAGCTCTTCTCCCAGCTGTGGTAGAGGCCAGAGAGAAAGCCCCACTGTACAAGCACATTTGAAGGCTCTGCTTGCATTCTTGGGGAGCACTCAATCAAGCTCACAGTCAAGTGATGGAGTAGTAGAAATAGACTTAGTCCACCATGTAGCCATGGCAAGGGTGTGTACACAGGGAGAGGTGATCATCTGGGGCCGATAACTCCATCTATAACACCAGTTGTAACGTGCTGGTGACTTGGACTATGGAAACAACAGTGAAGGGGTGGGAAGTAATCAGATTCTGGGTGTATTTGCAGTTAAACTTGATGGGATTCGTAGATATATCAGACATGGGGTGAGAGACAAAGAGAAATTAAGGATAACTTTTCTTATCCGTGTGTTCAGAAATATCCCTTTCTAAAACTCTAGATTGTTGTTTAGCTCACTGACCCCATTTTTAGGGTTTTGGCACTTTGGTTGACTTCCCCAGTCTCTTCAAAGGTCGGGTACAGAATTTCAGAGATCCCATTTTTATACTGTTTTATTACTTGCTGTCGTTAGCTGCCTTCGAGTCGGCACCATGCACAACAGGATCAGACCACTGTGATTCATAGGGTTTTCATTGGCTGATTTTCAGAAGTAGATTGCTAGGCCTTTCCTTCTAGTCCATCTTAGTCTGGAAACCCCACTGAAACCTGTTCAGCATCAAAGCAACACACAAGCCTCTACTGACAGATGGGTGGTAGCTGTGCAGAGGTGCATTGGCCAGGAATCGAATCTAGGCCTCCCACAAGGAAGATGAGAATTCTACCACCGAAATATCACTGTTTTCACCATCTTTTTACTGAGATGTAACTAATCAGATCAGATGAGGAGATCTATGTACAGTCAGCAGTATCAACATTCTTGTACTGTGTCCTTAGCGATAAGGTTTCAGTTTCCTCCCATCACTGTCCAAATTATCCCTTTCAGTCCACAAATAATGCTTCTAGAATTAAATAAGAAGAAGTAGAATAAGACTAGAAGTACTGTGTTTCTCCTGGTTACTCATCAGCATTAAAACATCAAATCTAGTCATGTACTTATCCATGACTTGTTCAGCGTTTTTTTTTCCTCCAAACATAACAAGGTCAAACCATGTACCGTGTTTAAGGCACTAGGGAGAGTTTAAAGGGATTGTCATCATACATGGTTAACATTTTTTTTAAGTTTTGGCACTTCAGGTCACAGGCTTTAGTTATTTGGAATATTTATCTATAAAAAAAGCAATCATTTCCCTAGTGATAGTAAATGAGGTATCACTCCATTACATTTTTGTTGATTTATGCTTCGGTATGGGGAGTGTGCTCCATTTAACAATACAAAATGTGTACATATTAAGTGTGTTTTGTTGCTATGTATTCTGTTTAGTCCCAGGATACACTGAACTGGAAAGAAGCCCTGTTGAGTGGCAGGGTTTCATAATTCTACCCTTTTTATAAACTGCCTTGGGCCTTAGTGTCCCCAGATCAGATATCTGTATATAGAGAGACATGCAGGTCTTGCATTGTTCATTCTGGTTTGAACCTAAACCAAGAAATTTTACAGAAGTCTGCAACTTAGCAACTACCAATGTTATGAAAGTAGCCAATCCTTGCTCATGACTGTAGCTCCTGTTGACAGGAAATAGGGCTCTGACCCTTTTCAAAAGAAAGGCAATGAAAAACTATTCCCTTGCAGGTGGAGTTTTCTGGCTCATATAAGGATTAGAAATGAAATTAGCCGTTGGAAATTTCATTCAGGTCAGTCCAAACATTGCAAAGTACAAGAAATTCAGACCTTTCCGCATTGGGTAATCAAGTTCAATTTCTCTCCGTGTCTTTCCTCCAAAGCTGACAGCTGAAAGCCTCATTAATTGCCTTCCATGTACCCAGTTGCTGCCAAAGTCTACAGAGAAAGACCATCCCAGAATCAGGTCTGACCCCTGGTCTTGTAGGGCTTGTGATCTAGTCTGAGAGACCACAGTCACCCACACAAACCTCTCAGTGAACATGGCAGCCTATGACTGAGTGGCCAGACATGTGGTTCAGACAATGGGAGTCAGAGCCAACAACAACTGCTGAAGTGCACTGTAAAGCCAACTTCAGGAGAAATGGGAATGTGACAAAATGGTCTAAATAAGATGCCTGATTTGGACATTTCAACCTCTGCTGCTTCCTATCTTCCAACTTCAATTTCCTTGTAACAGACCAAAACCACTTTGTAGCAGTAATCACTTTAAAATGAATTTTGAAGTAATATGCACCCATTCTAAAACAGTGTTCTTATTCTGAATGGACCCACCATCCATCCATCACCCTGACCACTGCAGCAAAATGATGTATAATCCATCTCAAAGCTTTCCGCACATTGTTCCCCTGTTCAAATGCATAAATGGCTCCCTAAGACCAGCATCAATCAACCGCTACTTGGAGTCCAATAGTCTCCTCAGCAGGGCCCCACCTCACCCACCCAAATATGATGTGCATTTCAAGGGTTTGTCCTTTAGTACATCTTTGGTAGTGTCCCCTACTCCTACCATACTTTATCCATCATGTGACCATAACACTTTATACAGCTGACTGTGTATCTGAATTGATTATTTCCCATGTGCACGTCTTATTTTCCAACTGGGTGGTATTTTTCTCCAGTGTACGTAACTCTTGGGCTATGTAATATAATTGGAAATTGTTTCATTTTCCCCATAACATATACCACATGTTGTTGTTTTAGGTGTCATTGAGTCGGTTCCAACTCATAGCAACCCTACATGCAACAGAATGAAACCCTGCCCAGTCTGGCACCATCCTCACAATCATTGTTATGCTTGATCCCATTGTTGCAGTCACTACATCAATCCATCTCGTTGAGGATCTTCCTCTTTTTCACTGACCCTCTACTTTACCAAGCATTATGTCCTTCTCCAGGGACTGAACCTTCCTGATAACATGTCCAAACTGTGTGAGACTTAGTCTCACCATCCTTACTTCTAAGGAGCATTCAGCCAAAATATACCACATAGTAGATGTTTAATTAATCACTAATTGATTGGGTTTAATTTCTGTGGAACCAGAGCAAGGTGATGAACATAAGGTAATTATTGGATGCAGGGCCAGCACTAGGGTGAGGCAAGTGAGTTGCCTAGGATGCAAAATTTAAGGAGGCACCATTCTCCCTTATACAGTGCAGCGTAAGTATTGTGTAAAGGCAGATCTTGCAAAAACACCGATCAGGGCTCGTTCTATGGTGAGGCAAGCTAAGCATCTAGGCATAGAATTTGAGGTACTCCTCTCATGTGGGCACCCTGCACTGACACTATCCTTAAATTTAGTTTTGGAGTCCTCTCTTTCTTTCTAACTTTCTTTTCTCTCTTAGCTGTTCACAGATAAGACTCGTATGTGTATACGCGTGGAAAGAGGTTAATCCTGTCAGACCGGCTTCCCTAAGTGGAGACAAAATCATTTGATTGAGATGCCATTTCCTGCCTTATCCTTATACAGGTCATTTGGAATAGAAGCATTACTTTAGAGGAAGAAACTGGGCTCTGAGTCTGCTGTACCTGGCAGCAGTTCCAAAATTCACTTTTTACTACGTGAGTAATCTTACTTTAACCTCTTCAAATATTATTTGGCAAAGCTGTAAAATATTAAGAATGAGAAAAAGGAAGGGAAGGAGAAGAAGAAAAAGGAAGAAGAGGAAGAGAAAGGGAGGATAAAGAAAAGAAGAAAACTATAGGACTTTTAGGTGTACTGAAATTACATATGTGAAAAAGCACGGCCCTAAATAAAATTTAGTGTTTATTTATTGATTGATTTATATTGATGATGAGAATGATTATGATGTTGCTTTGCTTTCTTGAGTACCTTATATCTTACAACAATTGCTAATGCACAGAAGGCTACAAACATATATCTCTAAATGCACATACGCAATCATATATTAAAGTACTACTACATGCATTGCTTACTTAATGATGGTAAGGACAGGTCCAGTAAGAACTCCCCCTGAGTTGCTCTAGCCAGTGGAGAAAGAAGAATGTTGAATGGAGCCACCTAGAGATTATTTTTGGATTTAAGTTTCTATGCAAGAGGGACCATTTCTTTTTTATTTGCCCCCAAATTGGGAGACTTGGAAGGTGATGGTATCATCGATGCCATTAACAAAAGCTGAGAACTCAGGAGGAGCAGCAGATATAGGGAAAAGATGACAAACTCAAATCTGAATTGCCAATTGTACGTATAGTGTATTCCTCTGGAAAAAAATGAAAGTACCCCATAACTAAGCGATCCTTTCCTAATAATTCATACCCAAGTAGTAAAATATATGCCATATATGTCATGATGCAAGTCCCCAGGTGGCATAAAGAGTTTGTGCTTGATTACAAATGTGGAGGTTGGTGGTTCGAACCTACCCAACAGCACTTGGAAGAAAAGCCTGGTGATCTGCTTCTGCAAAGATTACAGCCAAGAAAATCCTATGGAGCCATTCTACTCTGTAACTCTGGATCACTATGAGTTGGAATCAACTAGACAGCAACAGGTTTGGATTTTTGCTTTTTATGCCATGATGCAAGGTACTTATGTACGTTCTCATGTGCTTTAGGTACCATGGGACTTTGTGTGGTAATGGAGCTGATAAATTCAGTATACCAGTTGAGGCCACTTCTATCATTGGGCATGATGTTTCCATGACTTATTCTGGTAAGAGTAGACTGGCATTAAATTAAAGAACATGTCTATGTCCAGCTCTGTGCACAAACGATACTACCTAAATTAATTAGACAACGGTGACTATACAGACCTGGTTTAAAAAACATTCATGAGACCAAAATGAATGAAAATGTAAAATTTTTATTTCTGGACAGCATATTCAAGTACATATGCTACTAGATTATGTAACTTCCAAGGGTCTTATGAACTATTAGCAATAATACTAGCATTTGGATACAAAAAAAATTTACAGATGCAATTTGAAGAATGAACTAATTTGTTTTTCCCAACCTCACTAAGAGAAAGAAAGAGAGAAACAAAGAGAGAGACAAAGAAAGAGAGAAAGGAAAAGAGAAGAAAGACTTTTTAGTTTTATGTGTTTCTTTAGCAATTCTTTTGTTTGAGACCCCTCAAGATATTTACGTATGCCAAATTTACAGGCAGTGACACTAACAGAGGCTTAAACCATATTTTAAGGAAACTGGTCTTTAAATCAGATTTAAGGAGAGAAAGAATGAAGCAATGAAATTGTCTAATATTAATAAACCATTAATAATTTAATATTTAGGACAAGTAAGCAAAGTCAGATGTTAACCGAAATGTCTCCCAGTTGGTTCAAGCTGCACGTTCCCCTCCAGTGTAAACACTGCAGGCTTGTGCCCAGGAGTCAGTGTGTGGGCCACAGACCAAGTCACTCAGCTCTCACTGCCCAGTCTGAGTGCAGTTAAAATAAATAAAATAACATGAATTAAAGACTTGTTAACATACACATATACACAAAGACCAAAAAAAAAAAAAAAAAAAAAAAAAAAAGAAGAAGAAAATGAAAATGAAAGAAAGAAAAACCGGGTATTAACAAACCCAAATTCTATTCTGTTAACAACCCCGTTCTATTGGTAGCCCACCAAATGGATGGTTTGAAACCTTCCAGAACTCATTTAAGAGTCTCAGGGAGTCTGATTTACTTTTCAATGGCCCATTCATCCTTTGAGCATTTACTCTGTAGCCTGTGTCGTTATAACCTAAGCTTGATTTCATACATGAAAACTGACCTGCAGCACCCAATACTTTTGCCAAGTCCCTGTAAAGGCTCTTGGAATAATTTAGAGTTTGCCATAATGACAAGTTTAAGATTCAATTATTAAGTGTAGTAATTTATTTTTACTATGTTTGTAAAATGGCTTTCACCCAACTAATTTCACTCCCCTTCACAGCCAAAAGGCCCAAGATAGCAATGATGATCCTCACAGCAACACAGGCAGTTTGCTCTCCGTTGTTTAATGCCACGTCAAACAGAAGGATTTCTACCCGACTCAGATGGAGACATTTCTCTTTTGCCTTAGTTTGGGCAAAAAATTGATTTCCTTCAGATAGCTGTAATGGATGGTGAGGACGGCAGAGAGTAATCAGGCCCAGCTCGAGGCAAATGCCAAAAGTTTCCCAGAAGGATAAATCTTGTTTCCTGCCTTACTTCACAGAATTAAGCCTTAAACAAGTCATGTTCTGTGGCTTGGATGCTGTGTTTATATCAGCTTTGGCTCCCTGGCTCAAGGTTGGGAACACTGTATTGGTCTGTAACTCAGGAAGGTTTTCCTGAAGCAAGAAATCACTATCCGCGGTATCTTTATCTCCCCGCTCCATTTTATTTGTTCTATTAATACTAGCAAACGAGCTCTGAATGGTAAGTGGATCCACAGGAGACAGTGACATTTACCAGGTGCAGGCCGCAAAGCCAATGATTTAGCGTTCTGCTTTGGTAACTGTCTTTCCCAGGAGTTGTATGAAAGATGCCTCTTCATAAAGGATTTTGTTTTGGAAAATAATAGCCGCACCTCATCTGTGCACAGCACAGTTTCGGTTGGGTTCAGGAGAAAATCTTTTCTGTAGAGTTCAGAGTCAGCTGAGACCTTGTGGTCTCTCAGTGTCTTAAATGAAACCAAATCCTCTGGGGATTGCATTCGTTTATGGTTAGTAACAGGCGACTTCCTGTTTCGAAGCAAAATGGGCTTGAAGAGGCTTATAAAAAAGACTCAAAAGGTTTCTTGGACATCAAATGACTCTAGTAAAACATTTTGATGAGTTAAGTGTAAATGCATCAGCAGCATACGGATTAAATTCCCTTCTAAATAAACACTAACAGAGAACATGTTTGGCAAAATGCATTTTGAGATTTTGCAAAACTGAAAACATTTGAAAAAGGAGTGTGAATACTTGGTGAACTCAAAATCCAGCCGGATTGCCCATCCCATACTTGAATATTTTCTTTGGATGTTCTGCAGATGTCAAATAAATTATGATGCAGATATTAAAATCTATGTCTGCTGCAGAAATGATCCGCTGCCTGTCAGCGAAGAGGGCGTTTCTGTGCATACTCTGTTCATGTATGTGTGGCTGAGTAGAGTCCTGGGGGACCTGTAACCCTTTCCTCACTCACAAGCATCATATCTTTCCTGGATTCAGCCCTGTATGACCTTCTGGTATTCACAGCTCTGGGTCTTCTTCTTTTTTTTTTTTTTTGCCTGTGAGATATTCTAGCTCCCAAAGGGGACTCTGCTTTGCTATATATCAGCAATGAAGACTTGGTGCCGTCAAGCAGATGACAGCTTTGGCATTGCTTGGACCAAGACCTTTTATCCAGAAGCCACTGCCCTTGTCAAGACCCTCATTATGTCTCTCCATTTTTTTTTCTGACCTACTCCCAAAACAGAATTTATTAATCCCTTGGGTTGATGGAAATGACAGTGGAAAGACTAAATCTGAGATACATTTTGAATGGAGCATCAACCGGACTTAGTAACTAGATGTAGAAAGAGAAGGATCAAATGTTATTCAAGGGTGAGTTTTGGTGATCCAGTCTATGGTGAAGCCATTGACCGAGAGAACTGCTTTAGAAATCTTTCGTATTATAAATATTTAGAATAATTAAATTATTAATATCCTTTTTGCAATGTTGCCATTAGTCACAATCAACTCAATAGCAATGGGTTTGGGGTTTTGATTGGTTTGGTTTTGTTTTTGGGAAGTTCTTGGCCCAGGGTCACAATTCAGTATGTCATAGATGTGGATGCTACTATCCACAGATCTGTAATCACACTGACAGTAATTACTGATAATTTTGCTTTGGAACTATACATATATAAAGCAGCTTCTAAGAAAATTAACAGGTAAACAAATAGCAGGTATTTTGTTCAAGTATGTGAAAAGATTAAGGGTTTAGCCCTCTGTGTTTTAGCAAACAATGATGTTATTTAGAGTTAAGTGACAATCCACTACCATATCAAAAATTATACATAGATATGCTATTCATGAAAAGCATTTAAAGCATGTGCAGGCAGAACCCACCTCTTACTCTGGATTTATTCAATGGCCTAACACTGCCATCATATTCCTTTTGCCATGTTTATGTAGTCATTAAATGGTTTCCCAGCAAGGCCATGTGGAGGCTGAGTCTGTTGACCTTGATTCTCTCTACCTTCCATTTACTCTACATATGGTTGCCAGAGTTTTCTTTCAAAAAGACTAGTCTTGTCATTCACCTGTTCAATAATCTTTGATGCCTACCAGGTGTCTCCAGAATAAAGCCAAATTCCTTAACTTGGTGTTCAAATCCCTCTGGTCTGGCCCTAATTCACCTCTCAGTTCATGTCCCATCACCTCGTAACCCAGTCATACCAGACAAGTTCCCTGTTTAGGGATCCCACATGTTCATATGCTCTCATAGTACTTGGTACTTCTCAGCATTTTGTACATTTGTAAATATTTACTAGATTATTTGTTGAAAACAGACTTTCCCCACTAAACTGTAAGTTATATGATAGTGGGGGTTGTGTCTGTTCTGTGTATTGCGTATCCCCAGCGTCTAGCAGAGTGTCTAGAACATGACATGGTAGGTGCCGTGAAATATCTTTGAACTGACAGATTCACCTCTCTGTGTTTTTGTGGACTGATTATATATCTCTGTCTTAGCACTTAATGAATTCCATGATTGTCTGCCTTATTGTCCTATCACTGGTGTTTGAGCTTGAGGACAGAGAATACGCCTTAATTTATAAATTTATATTTAAATTTATAATTTATAAATTTACATGGAGTCCCTAGGTGGTAAAATTGGTTAAGTGATCCACTATCAGCTGAAAGTTTGGTGTTTGAACACTTCCAGATGTACCTCGGAAGACAGGCTTGGCAATATGTTTCCAAAAGTTCACAGCTTTAAAAACCCTATGGAGTAGTTCCATTCTGCACACATGGGGTCACCATGAGTTGGATGCAACTCAATGACAGCTAACAACAACAACAAATTTAAATGAAGGGCAGTTGCTACAGTAAGAGGTTTTATAAAATCTTGTCAATCATTAAGGTACTGCTAATGAAAAGGTCATGGTTTGAACCCACTAGCCACGCTGTGGGAGAAAGATGTTGCAATCTGCTCGCATAAAGATTACAGCCTTGAAAATCCTATGAGGAAGTTCTACTCTTTCCTATAGGGTAGCTAAGGGTCAAAACTGATTCGACAGCAATGGGTTTGATTTTGGATTATAGACAGGATGGCAATTTTTGAGATATGACTCTCACTCCTAAAATATTTACTATCTGGCCCTTTATAGGTAAAGTTTGCCAACCTCTGTCCTAGGGAACAGGCAAAAGTTAGACAGAAGAAGTTTTGTTCTGGTTACACTGTACACCAGTGAGACTTGTTTTCTGATCCAAGCTGGGAGAAGAGGCAGAGACAGACACAGAGATGATGTGCTTTGAGATTCCAGAAGAGACACTTTTGTTTAATATTAACTGTCTCTAGAATTCCTGCCATGAAATCTCAAAATCCCACAATGTTTATAACTTGAAGCAGAGGTCCCAAAGCTGAAGTTAAAATGCAGATATTTTCTAGTTCATTTAATACCATTCATTAGTACCTTTGCTCCAGTGAATGACTCTTTTCTACCACCTGACCATATTATTTCCTCATACAGAAATTGATACACCTATGGAATAAAGTAGAGACTCCTTAGCTTAGGACTCCAAATCCTCTCCACTCTAGATTCAATTTAACTTTCTGGCCTCACCTCCCACTATAATCCCTTATGCCAGCTATAAACTATGAAGCATCCCTAGGTATACCACGAACCCCTTTCTTTAGACATGCAGGGAACTTAGTTTGTAACTTAGAAAACTCGCTCCATCTTGTCTGTGAAAGTGCAGCCTGACCTGCACACGAGTCTACTTCCCATGTTGTGAATGTGGTAAGAGCAGAGACTTCATCTCAGCCTTCTCATTATTCTTTTTTCTTCCCCAGTCTAAGACGACTGGGGAAGAACTGCGTCCTCAAAGGAGAGTCGACCTTAAAGGCATGGATGGAGTCAAGCTTTCAGGACCTTCATTTGCTGATGTGGCACCACCCAAAATGAGAAGAAACAGCAGCAAACATCCATTAATAATTGAAAGTGGAATGTACAAAGCATGAATCTAGGAAAATTGGAAATTGTCAAAAAGGAAACGGAATTCAGAAATATCAATATCCTAGGCATTAGTGAGCTGAAAGGGACTGGTATTGGCCGTTTTGAATCAGACAATCATATGCTCTACTGTGTCGGGAATGACAAATTGAAGAGGAATGGTGTTGCGTTCATCATCAAAAAGAACATTTCAAGATTTTCATCAACTTCTGCATTCTGAAATACATATATATATACACACACGTATATATGTGTATATATGTTTATGCATATATATACGTATATATGTATGTAAAATAGTCTTTCCCCTCAGTTGAACTACTAGTAAAATTACCTGCCTCATTTATCCATCACTCTTATTTTCTCACCATCTTGCAGTTTACAAAATACTGAATGACACAGGAAGCATCTAAAGAAGATGGAAGGAATACACAGAGTCCCTGTACCAAAAAGAATTGGTCAACATTCAGTCATTTCAGGAGGGAGCATATGATCTAGAACCAGTGGTATTGAAGGAAGAAGTCCAAGCTGCACTGAAGACATTGGTGAAAAACTAGGCTCCAGGAATCAATGGAATACCCACTGAGATATTTCAACAAAGGGATGCGGCGCTGAAAGTACTCACTTGTCTATGTCAAGAGATTTCGAAGATAGCTACCTGGCCAACTGACTGGAAGAGATCCATATTTGTACCCATTCCAAAGAAAGGTGATCCAATTGAATGTGGAAATCATCAAACAATACCATTAATATCACATGCAAGTAAAATTTTGTTGAAGATCATTCAAAAGCAGTTGCAACAGTACATCAACAGGGAACTGCCAGAAATTCAAGCCAGATTCTGAAGAGGACGTGGAACAAGGGATATCATTGCTGATGTCAGATGAATCTTGGCTGAAAGCAGAGAATACCAGAAAAATGTTTACCTGTGTTTTATTGACTGTGCAAGGGCATTTGAGTGTATGGATCATAACAAATTCTGGATAACATTGTGAAGAATAGGAATTCCAGGACACTTAATTGTGCTTATGAGGAACCTGCACATGGAACAAAAGACAGTCATTTGAGCAGAACAAAGGGATACTGCGTGGTTTCAAGTCAGGCCAGGTGTGCATCAGGGTTGCTATCCTTTCACCATACTTATTCATTCTCGATGCTGAGCAAATAATCTGAGAAGCTGGACTGTATGAAGAAAAACGTGGCATTGGGATTGGAGGAAGGCTTATTAACAACCTTCGATATGCAGACGACACAACCTTGCTTGCTGAAAGTGAAGAAGACTTGAAGCACTTACTGATGAAGATCAAAGACCACAGCCTTTAGTATGCAGTACACCTCAACACAAAGAAAACAAAATCCTCACAAATGGACCAATAAGCAACATTATGATAAATGGAGAAAAGATTAAAGTTGTCAAGTATTTATTTATTTATTTATTTTGCAAACACAAGCAGATAGTGTTTAATTCAAGTATTTAATTTTACTTGGATCCATAATCAATGCCCATGGAAACAGCGGTGAAGAAAGCAAAGGAGGCGTTTGCATTGGGCAAATCTGCTGCAAAAGACCTCTTTTAAGTGTTAAAAAGCAAAGATGTCACTTTGAGGACTAAGGTGTGCCTGACCCAAGCCATGGTATTTTCAATCACCTTGCATGCATTCAAAAGCTGGGCAATGGATAAGGAAGACCAAAGAAGAATTGACGCCTTTAATTATGGTGTTGGCGAAGAATATTCAATATATCATGGACTGCCAAAAGAACAAACAAATCTGTCTTGGAAGAAGTACAACCAGAATGCTCCTTAGAAGCAAGAATGGCAAGTCTTCATCTCACATAATTTGGGCATGTTATTAGGAAGGATCGGTCCCTGGAGAAGGACATCATGCTGGGTAAAGCAGAGGGTCAGAGAAGTAAAGGAAGACCCTCGAGGAGAAGGATTTCACAGTGGCTGCAACAATAGGCTCAAGCATAACAATGACTGGGAGGATGGCGCAGGACCTAGCAGTGTTTCTGTCATACATAGGGTCGCTATGGGTCAGAAGTAACTCGAAGGCACCTAACAACAACAAGAACATACTATGTAGGGGCAAAAAGCAAGTAATTGCTTATTGGATATAGTTGTTCTGAAATGGGAGAGCTTTTGCAGGGGCGAGATGGGGGTAGGGAGGGCTTGTGTGGTCAAGTCTGTCAGAAGGGACAGAAGAAGAGAAGAGGATATGAGAAAACTTACTTATAGGTTGGGAAAGAGTTCCTAGCCACCAGGACACCGTTTATGGCACCAGGTCCTGGGTGCCCCTGGGAAAGAGAAGGTTAAGAGAATAATGGTGCCACAGGGTAAAGGAGACAGCTGAATTAACTCTCTTTGAGCCTTGGGAACATGGTGCAAAGTCTTACAGACTCAGTTTGTTTGTTTTTTAATCTGTAAAATAGAAATGATAGTATTACCTGCTACATAGAATGGCTATGAGGGTTAAATGAGGTAACATCTATAAAGAGTCTAGCACAGTCTTTGGCACATGTTAATTGCCCAGTAATTGTTAGATGTTATTATCATTATCGTGATGTTATTAATTATTTTCTAACATAAAATAACCCTAGTCACAAAAATATGAAATAGCAAAACAGCAAGAACGTGATACAGACCCTGTTGGAGGCAGGCACAGAGATAAGAGAAGAAAAACCTAAGAGCTTGACACTGAGGGAGATGCAAACTAGAAAGTGGACAAAGTGTTTATAGAAACTTTATCCAATATGTACCCTGATTGTTTCTTTATTATTGCCATTTTGCAGATGAGAGACGTAAGGCACAAAATGATTGTCCATCTGTCTAAGAATATAAAGCTAATGGTGACAGGGCTGGAAGTAGAAATCCAACCTGATTCAAAGCCTGGTTCTTAGTGAGTTTCTAGAGTCATCTCATCTGGAATTGAAGCAGGTTAAGAGCATCCATTTCCTAACAGATTCATTTAGCTACAGCATAGAGCTCACCAAGAGAATGAAGCCTGTCATACTAAGTTTGGGTGGCATCATGTAATTCTGAAGAAATTTAGAGGTGGTGCCATTGAAGTACAGAATTTTAGGGAGCTTGGCCTGGAGAAAGGAAAGCATCATAAATTAGGAGAAAAGGTCCTGGAACTCAGGACCCCCAACCCTCTGTTTGCTCTCTATTAAGTGTGAAGTGAGGACCAGCTTGGTCTCCATTCACTTCATTACAAATATATATCATAAGTTTAGCTCTCAACTTGTTGCCCTGGAATAGAGTGTTAGCCCAAGACCTTGAACTAACAATTTAATTGAAGAGGGAAACCTTTCAAAGAGAAATTCTAGTCTGTGGTTTGTAGTATCAGATTTGATGTAATATAGTCCCAGTACATGCATGGAAATTACCACATGCTTACCTTCAGAAAATATCAAAGTTGTCAAGGATTTCATTTTACTTGGATCATCAATCATCACCCATGGAAGCAGCAGTCAAAAAATCAAATGACATATTGTGTTAGGAAAATCTGCTGCAAAAGATCTCTTTAAAGTGTTAAAAAGCAAAGATGTCACTTTGACGACTAAGGTGCGCCTGACCCAAGCCATAGTATTTTCAGTTGCCTTATATGTATGCAAAAGCTGAACAATGAATAAGGAAGACCAAAAAAGAATTGGCACATTTGAGTTATGGTGTTGGCAAAGAAGATTGAATATACTATGGACTGCCAGAAAGAACAAATCTGTCTCAGAGGAAGTACAGCCAAAATGCTCCTTAGAAGCATTTATCTTGCTTACTTTGTACATGTTATCAGCAGGGACCAGTCCCTGGAGAAGAACATCATGCTTGGTAAAGTAGAGAGTCAGCCAAAAGAGGAAGACCCTCAATGTTTCATTCTGTCATACATGGGGTTGCTATGAGTCAGAACTGACTCAACAGCACCTAACAACAACAACAACATCTGCTTTCACTGAGCTTACATTCTAATGGGAGAAGAGTTCTGGAGAAGACCAGGATTTGAAAGAACTTTCCCTGTTGTTGGAATCCCTGGGTGGTGCAAACAGTTAACATGCTAGGCTGCAAATTGAAAGGTTGGAAGTTCAAATCTACCAAGAAGTACCTCAGAAGAAAGGCCTGGCAATCTACTTCCAAAAAATCAGCTCTGTGTAGTAGAGTTTTACTCTGACACACATGGGGTCCCGGTAAGTCAAATTCAACTGGTTGTTCCAACTTAGTTAGAACAATGACATTCCCCCATGGACATGGAAAGGAAGAGCCTTCTAGAGTTTCTTCCTATAGATTAGTGACCTTGCCCTCACTATGACTGCATGTCTCACTTGTAGGTTGAACACAGCATGTATAAAGAAAATCCAAGTTCACAATAAATGACTATGAATTCATAGATACCTGAATGTAGCACACCAAACCAACACTCAGGAGACACAATCACGTAAAACAGGAAGAAAATACACAAAGACCTTGATAACTACCTCATACCATATATGGATGGTTCCTCTTTTAGCTTCAGAAAAGTAATTATTTTAATCAATAAGTTAATTCAATAAATACTTACTGAATTCTCACTAAGTATGAGTCACTGTGCTTGAATTCGAACGGCATTAAACAGTCGTTTCTCAAGATTTGACAATATGCCCCAGCCCCAATGATTAGAGAAGAGATTTTGGCTTAAAATGAAATAGCTGCCAAGCTGTGAGTTCACATGGAACGAAATAACAGGCACATTTGATACAAGACATTCTCCTAATGACTCATGGAGGTGAAGATTTACACCAAGCAGGACCTTGAAATTTAGGAGTTGCTAATTGCTGCATTTTAGGGGCTCAAAAGTCTAAACCCTGGCTATTAAGGCTGTCGGAGCTGCTAGACCTGCCTGTAAAGTCACTGGAGCGATTTTGGCCTCTTTATTTTTTTCCTGTGCGTGACAGGGATCATGCCCGTCCCAACTCTTCCCTCAAATCTTATTCTATTACATTCATACATTCAGTGTCGCTAGTTCCTAAGTCTCTTTCTCACCAGATCTCAATTCTTGTGACATCTCTTTCTGCCCGCTCCCCACCGCCTGACCAAACAACAGATGAGCTAATTCTGTTCCTTTTTTTTGCTTTTTAATTGTTCTTGTCTATAAATAAACTAGCTACTAAGAGGAACCATCTCAGTGCATCTCCCAGTGATCCATTCCCAGAGGAAATAAGATTTGAATTTGTTGACAGAATCAGTCATTTGGCTTCCAAAGGTCATGCTTCTTCTGAGAAATTGCATCTAAGTGGATACTGCCAATTCTCGGCTCATCAGTCTCCACAGAGACTCAGGCTAAGAGCTTGAACCATAATAGTAGCGCTCTCCACCTGTCTTGCCGGGACAGAGTCAGGAAATTGTCAAACGGTTCCCAGGATGCAGTCCCAGGGAGAGAAACTGGTAGTTTTTTGGTTAGTGAGGGGCCCGAGTCAGTCAGGAGCTTTATCTTTAATTTCAGTCAGTTGTCAGCAAATCAGAAGGGAGGAAATCAGAACCTCGCAGTAAGTAGGACAATGGATGTCACAAAAAAACAAAAACAAAAACAAAAAAAAAAACACTTGACTAGGGTAGTGAATCCTATCATGCAGATAAAGCAGTGCCCCAGAGGAGAGACCCAAGGATTGTCAGTCCAAACTCTGCAACAGGCAGTTTATTTGTTTTGTGGGTGTTTTTCTTCTCTGTAAACATGTTCCGAGGCCAAGTGATTGGTACATGTTTTATAAACTGGAATTATAAACACAGACATTCTCTTCCAAAAATGGATCTTTAGGACTTCTCTAGGGAACTTGCTAGTATTCTTTGTTCTGAATTCTGAACCCAGTATTAATGAAAAAGTGACAACTCTATTATTTTGGGTGCTAATCCCAACATCAAGAGAAAAAATATATATTAAAGAGGTTTTGAGAGAGCCTGGAGCCCTGGTGGCATAACAGTTAAATGCTCAGCTGCTAACAGAAATTTGGCAGTTCAAACCCACCCAGTGGCTCCAGGGAGAAAAACCTGGTGGCCTGCTCCTGTAAAGATTACAGCCTAGAAAGCGCTGTGAGGCCATTCTACTCTGTCACATGGGGCTGCTGTAAGTTGAAAATCAACTCAATGGCACCTAACAACAACAACAAGAGATTCTGGAAGTCATTTCTTCCTGTACTGAGGACAAAGCACCTTATATGATATGCTGTAATAAAAGAGATCATTGGAGGGGAGGGGGAGATGAGCTTTGACGAGCGTTTTCTTTCAATCATATGCTCTGAGGTTTCTGCTTATGCCTGCTGGTATTTCAGTTTTCAAAGTCATTGCTGTGTGGTTCTATTTTTTCTCATAATGTGCTACCTTTTCCCTAACCTGGGCATGGATTGTTTTTAAAAAGCCTAGGAATATTAATGAGGTAGCTGTACCATAAATATATTGAGTGCTTCATCGGATCGTGTGCGTCTAAATGAATGGTCTTTCCGCAAATAAGATGGTTCTTCTCCTACCAGTTTACAAAGGGCTGGCCTAAAATATGGCTGTCAGTACATCTTTGTCAGCTCAGAAATACCCACTTTTTCCTCATTAACTGACATTATTCAGTTGAATGAGTGCAGCACAAATTCTAAACTGTACTGCAAGAGGAGCAATGTATTTAGGGAATGCTTTTAGCATGTGCTGCCAAGAGAATGTACTCAAGTGTTCAGCAATCGTTCCTACTTAAACACATCTTGTTTCCAGAAGATGCAGGGAAGGGCCACCACTGCTTCTTATGTAAACATTGCACTGATTGGGGTCCCTGGGGTCTCCCTAGAGGGTTTGTTGAGAATTCCTGAGTTTCTATTTTTGGTTTGTAAAACACACCCCTTGTCAATTGGCTTTGGATCATAATGGGGGACCTACAAGAACACACAGAGCATCTTGACAGCTTCTGCACTTATTAGGCCAACTGGTACTTAACTGCAGACATTATCCCAACTAAATTTTATGTTTACTAAATCCTACACCATAAACAATGTATTTGTTTTCCCATTTCTCCCATTCATCCCACCCTAATCAACACAATGGAACCATAGCCTACCAAAATAGAGAAGGGATGCTTGCTGGGCCCAAGGCTCAAAGTCTCAAAGGAGACATCAAATTAAATATTGAATGAAATACAGGCAGTCCCCAACTTATGAAAAATTCAAGTTATGACAAACCGTACTTACAACCATCTGGTTTTTTTTTTCATTTATCTTTAGTAATATGTACTGCATACAATGTTGCAGCACGTAGTTTTCTGATGTAACGTTTCCAACTCCCAAGACAAATAAAGATTGGATTTATAAAGATACTGATAATAAAAGGCAATAATAATGTAAACAAAGAAACAGACAAAAAATGGTATCTGACTTATGTCAGAACCAACTTTTCACGGAGTAGGTTTCAGAATGGAACCCCATCGTAAGTCTGGGACTACCTGTATAACCACCTCTCCCCGCCACCCGTCAATCTCCTACTGAGGTCTGAGGTACATGCTGACTCACAACTTCCTCCTTAGCCTTAGCACTGTGGTCATCTTCACTGACTTAAACCCTACACTGACGGTTTCTTCCAACTCTGTTGGTCTTCAAAAAACAAACAAACGAAACCCATTGCCATAGAGTCAATTCCAACTCACAGTGAGTCTATAGGATGGAGTAGAACTGCCCCATAGGGTTCCCAAGGCTTTACCAGAGCAGACTGACACATCTTTCTCCCTCAGAGGGAGTGGGTGGGTTCGAACCGCCCACCTTTCGGTTAGCAGCTGAGAGCTTTATCCACTGCATCACCAGTGCTCCTTCCATTGGTCTTCAGCCTCCTTAAATCTTCTGTCTCTTAACCACAGCCTATCTCTACCAGCTTCAAGCATGGCCACTCTTTGGCTGTCATTACCAGGAAAATACATATCAACTTGTAATACACTACTCAATGAAACACATCGCTCTCCTGATTTAGTCAAACTTTCCAGTTCTAACACCAACAAACTAGCAAGAATCCTTGACTTCTCCCAAGCCCTCTTGATCACCTGTCTGTCTCTGTCTCAGATGGGAATCTACATGCAGTTATTCTAACTTCCTACAGGTCCCCACTTTTCTGCCTAAACCTAAATGGCCATTCTACAGGAACTCTCTCTGTTTATGAAAATCCTAGATATATTTCAAGATCAATTCAAAGGCCATCACCTCCTTAAGCCTTCTCCACTGTCATGCTGCCAGGTTTAACCTTTATCTCCTTCAACTCCTTATGGCACTTTGTGTAATGCTTTTATACAGTATATAACACTTTCACTATAGCATCCTAGTTACAATGTATACTTTCATTTCACTCTTTGAAAACGGACTAATGAAGCCCTAGTAGCATTCTGATTAAGAGCTCTGCTAGTAAACAAAAGGTTAGCAGTTCGAATCTGCCAGTCGCTCCTTGGAAACTTTATGGAGCAGTTCTACTCTGTCCTGTAGGGTTGCTGTGAGTCGGAATCGACTCAACGGCAATGGGTTTTTGGTTTTTGGTATACCCGAAAATGCTTACTAAAATGTGTTGTCTATAGTAGGTATTTGTTAAATATTTTTTCAATAAAACATTAATTAGTATTTATTTTTCCAGATCCAGATTATTGATACTTTCTTATATAGAAATTTTTATCCTACAGTTCAAAGAAAAAATGTCTGTCAGTTTGTCATACTGTGGTGGCTTGTGTGTTGCTGTGACGCTGGAAGCTATGCCGCTAGTATTTCAAATACTAGCAGGTTCACCCATGGTGGAGAGGTTTCAGCAGACCTTCCAGACTAAGACAGACTAAGAAGGACCTGGTGGTCTATTTCTGAAAAAATTGGCCGGTGAAAACCTTATGGATAGCAGCAGAACATTGTCTGATATAGTGCTGGAAGATGAGCCCCCTCAGGTTGGAACACACTTAAAATACAACTTGGAAAGCGCTGCCTCCTCAAAGTAAAGTAGATCTAATGATGTGTTTGGAGTAAAGTTTTTGGGACCTTCATTTGCTGATGTGGCATGACTCAAAATGAGAAGAAACAGCTACAAACATCCATTAATAATTGGAATGTGGAATGTATGAAATATGAATCTAGGAAAATTGGAAGTTGTCAAAAATGAAATGGAATGCATAAAGATCAATATCTTAGGCATTAGTGAGCTGAAATGGACTGGTATTGGACATTTTGAATCAGACAATCATATGGTCTACTATGCTGGGAATGACAAATTGAAGAGAAATGACATTGCATTCATCATCAAAAAGAACATTTCAAGATCTATTCTGAAGTGTAATGCTGTCAGTGATAGGATAATACCCATACATGTACAAAGAAGACCAGTTAATGCAATATTATTCAAATTTACAAACCAACCACTAAGGCTGAAGATGAGGAAACTGAAGATTTTTACCAACTTCTGCAATCTGAAATTGATCAAACATGCAATCTAGATGTATTGATAATTACTGGTGATTGAAATGCAAAAGTTGGAAACAATGAAGAGTGAAGTTGGAAAATACAGACTTGGTAATAGAAACCATGCCAGAGAATGCATGACAGAATTTTGCAAGACCAACAGCTTATTCTTTGCCAATTCTTTTTTTAACAACATAAACAGCAACTATATACTTGGACCTCACTGGATGGGAAACACAAGAATCAAATCAATTGACTACATCTTTGGAAAGAGACAATGGACATTAAGGACATCATACATGAAGAAAACAAGAGGTCATTAAAAAGGCAGAAAAGACCAAAATGGATGTCAGAAGAGACGCTAAAACTTGCTCTTGAATTTAGAGTGGAAGAAACGATGAAGTAAAAGAACTGAACAGAAAATTCCAAAGAGTGGCTTAAAAAGGTAAAGTATTATAATGAAATATGCAAAGACCTGGAGTTAGAAAACCAGAGGGGAAGAACATGCTCAACATTTCTCAAGCTGAAAGAACTGAAGAAAAAATTCAAGCCTCGAGTTGCAATATTGAAGGTTTCTATGGGCAAAAATGTGAATGAGGCAGGAAGCATCAAAAGAAGATAGAGCAAATACACAGAGTCACTGTACCAAAAAGAATTGATTGACGTTCAACCATTCCAGAAGGTAGCATATGATCAAGAACTGATGGTACTGAAGGAAGAACTCTATGCTGCATTGAAGGCATTGGTGAAAAACAAGGCTCCAGGAATTGACGGAATACCAGTTGAGATGTTTCAACAAATGGATGCAGCACTGGAAGTGCTCACTCATCTATGCCAAGCAATTTGGAAGACAGCTACCTGGCTAACCGACTGGAAGAGATCCATATGTATGCCCATTCCAAAGGAAGGTGATCCAACAGAATGCAGAAATTATCTAATAATATCATTATTACTATCACACACAAGTAAAATTTTGCTGAAGATTATTCAAAATCAGTTGCAGCTATATATCCATAGGAAACTAATGGAAATTCAAGCCAGATTCAGAAGAGGACATGGAATGAGGGATATCTTTGCTGATGTCAGATGGAGCTTGGCTGAAAGCAGAGAATAACAGATATGTGTTTACTTGTGCTTTTTATTGACTAGGCAAAGGCATTCTACAGTGTGGATCATAACAAATTATCAATAAAATTGCCAGGAATGGGAATTCCAGAACACTTAATTGTGCTCATGAGGAATCTGTATGTAGACCAAAAGGCAGTCATTTGAAAAGAGCATGGGGTTACTTCATGGTTTAAAATCAAGGATGTGCCAGGGTTGCATCCCTTCACCATACTTTCAATCTGTATGCTGAGCAAATAATTCCAGAAGCTGGACTACATGAAGAAGAACGTGGCATCAAGATTGGAGGAAGACTCATTAACAACCTGCCATATGCAGACAACACAACCTTGCTTGCTGAATGGGAAGAGGACTTGAAGTACTTACTGATGAAGATGAAAGACTACAGCCTTCAGTATGGATTACACCTCAACATAAAGAAAACAAAAATCCTCACAACTGGACCAGTAAGCAACATCATGATAAATGGGGAAAAGATTGAAGTTGTCAAGGATTTCATTTTACTTGGATCCACACCCAACGCCCATGGAAGCAGCAGTCAAGAAAGCAAAGGTCGTAGTGCATTTGACAAATCTGCCGCTAAAGATCCCTTTAAAGTGATAAAAAGCAAAGATGTCACTTTGAGGACTAAGGTATGCCTGACCTAAGCCATGATATTTTCAATCGTTTCATATGTATATGACAGCCGGACACTGAATAAAGAATACCAAAGAAGAATCGATGCCTTTAAATTACGGCGTTGGTGAAGAATATTGAATATACTATGGACTGGCAGAAGAAAGAACAAGTCTGTCTTGGAAGAAATACAGTGAGTGCTCCTTGAAAGTGAGGATGGGGAGACTTCATCTCATGTACTTTGGACATGTTAACAGGAGGGACCAGTCCCTGGAGAAGGACATAGAGCTTCTGTAAAGTAGAAGGTCAAGGAAAAAGAGGAAGACCCCCAACAAGATGGACTGACATAGTGGCTGCAACAAGGGGCTCACATATGGCAATGATTGTGAGGATGGTGCAGGACAGGACAGTGTTTCATTCGGTTGTACATAGGATCACTATGAGCTGGAAGCGTCTGGACGGCACCTAACAACAACAATAACAGTATAAACCTAACTTTTAACTATGATTCTTTGGCTATAGCATAATATAAAAAATACTTTATGTAAATAATATCCTAATAATTAATGAGTGAATTTTAACGAAAACAAAATATTTGAAAAGCACAAGTAAATCATACTACTGAGGCAATTTTTATGGATTTAAATTTTAGTTTTACAATAATTAACAATTTTAAAGGAATAGATTTCCATTTTAAATATTTTATACAAATTCAGTAAAATATCCAAGTATGAACTAAAATGTGTACCTTCAAACAAACTTATCACACGTCAGCTCACAGTTTGCAAGCTTTTCCACGGATTTAAATTTTAAAGACAAATACGAACTCCTGGCAGTCACAGAAATCACTCAAAATGTTTCTTTGCTGGTACAGTCACGGTGCTAGCATTGTTTATTTCAAAATCTACTGTTTAAATGCAGGAATATCTCGTATTACAGAGATTGGATACAAATTATGCCCAGAATGAACTTGAAAAATTCTGAACCATTACGCACTTATTTTCAAGACTGGCACGTGTACCTGAGTGTATGTCTGTCAGGAACAGCTTTAGAACTGAGAGTTCTCTGAGTTAACTTTACAGAGACTATGATGTTTATCAAAGGATAAGTAATAAAAATGCACGAATACATTATATTATTTGAAGCTTGCATATTTATTATTAAAATCCCACAGTAATCACAGCAAATGTTTAGAAGATTATCTTTTCAGGCTGGGGTATGTTATCACTGATGTCATTTAGAATTGCTGGAGTATTGTGATAATAAAAAAAAAAGACATCTCTTTTTTTATTATTATCGTAGTAAATATATATGTAACAAGATATTTGTCATTTCAAATTTTTTTACGTGTGCAATTCAGTGACATGAGTTATGTGTATCATGTTGTTCAACCATCACCATCTATTCGTTCCCCAATTTTCCCATCACCCTTAACAGAAGCTCAGCGTACCCTAAGCACACCTGTCTTTAACTGGTTTTATTAGTACATTTAGGTTCTCTACAGACCGTGCTGGCTCCTGTTGCTCCCCAGCTCTGCCCTTGTGTGCCACTGGTCATTTTCACTCATCTTTTATATCCAGTGCCCAGCAGAGAACCCAGCACTTGGCAGGTGCTCCATGAGTGTTGAAAACAGGGTCCCATTGCCTAAAGCTAATCAAAGAGAAAGACAGTTTTTATTGAAGGCATTTCAGTGCAGTGCGCTTTTCCTCTTTAAGGTTCCAGGGAGCCAAGTAGGAAGTGAGGGGGCACCTACTAGATTCCACCTCTGCAGGGAAATGCACATACTCCTCACAGATCTGGGCTGAGAAGCACCGCTCCCCTACCCCACCACCACCACCACCACCACCACCACCCCCGATTCCTGACCGTTCTCTCCCTTTCTCCGTGAGGATTCACAGCAGCCCCAGGATTCTCACAGGGCACAGGCCTCTGAGTTCTGCAGGACACAGCTCTGAGTTTCTCTGCTAGGACTGGGATAGCCAGAGTTCTCAAGCCCAGGACTATATTAGGAAATATATGCACCAGGGGAGCAACAAACATGTTTGTTTCTTCCAGCAAGGTCTTTCCTCTGCTTATCTCAGAGACCTCCCTCTTTTCTGCTGAAATCATTGGCCTGGGAGGAATGTTCCCTGGGGGTATGGAAGTTTCTTACTCTATCTAAATGAGGTCTTGACCTTGGTTTTTGTGAAATCATTTCAGAAGAAATCCTTTCTCTGAGACCAGTGCATAGATTTTTTTTTTTTTTACAAAATGTGAGAAAGTAGCAACACAGATACATGCACACCGATGTTCTTTGCAGCACTATTCATGATATCCAAAAGGGAGAAATAACCTAAATGCCTATCCACAGATCAATGGTTAAACACAATGTGGTACATGCATACAGCACGCTGTTACTCAGTCATAAAAAGAAACGAAGCCCTGATACATGCTACAATATGGACGAACGTTGAAAACACTATATTGAGTGAAATAAGTCCATCACAAAAAAGCTAAATGTTGTATGATCTCCCTTTATAAGGAACAACAAAAATAGGCAAATGTATAGAGCCCAGAGTTTATTAGTGGTTACCAGGGGCGGGAGGGAAGGCGAAAGCGGGGAGTCATTGTTTAGGAAACAGTGAGTTTCTGTTTATGATGATGGGGAATTTGGCTTTGACGGTGAGTAATGGTTACACAACATGATTGATGCAATTGATATCGCTAAATTATTCACCTGAAAAATATTGAATTGACAAACGTTGCATTTTATATACGTACATATATTTACAACAATTTAAAAAAAGAAAGAAAAAATCATATGAGAGCAACAGTGTAGAGGAGACATTACTGAAGGCACTCCAATGGCTTTTAGTACCTGTCATCCATTTGCTGAAGTCCTATTGGCAGATATCTTCCCAATTCTCACATCCAGTCTTTCTTACTTCATTGTGCTTATAGTAGTGAGGGCTGTGTGCTGGACATGTATGGGGAGTCATGTGGGTCAGTGATCTCTCTAGACCCTTTTACTCCACACAGTTGGCAGACTTTCTACCACACTGTGAAAATAAGCCTGGTTAAGGCTGCTGCTCATTTACAGCTCATAGTGCTTCACATGTAACTAATGCTTTGGACCTCTGGGACATGAGAATGCAATTGGAAAGCCACTTTGTTCCTCTCACCCACCCACTGCCCAGCTAACCCTGCTCTACAGGTGAATTTTTCCGCATAGTTTTAATGAAATCTGGGACAGCCATGAATTTTATGGCCACTCTCTGTTAATGAAGGTTTCTCCGTTCTCTGCTAGTCACATAATTGTATTATTCCAGTAATCAAAGTGTTCTATGTAGTAGTCAAGGAGCACTGGTGGTGTAGTAGTTAAAGCCCTCCACTGTTAACCAAAAGGTTAATGGTTCGAAACCACCAGCGGCTCCACAGGAGAAAGATGTGGTAGTCTGCTTCCATAAAGATTTACAGCCTTGGAAACACTATGTGGTTGCTATGAGTCATATGAGTCAGCATCAATTCAACAACAGTGGTTTTTTTTTTTTGGTTTTATGTAGTAGTCAAAACTCTGAATTTAAGCTAAAGGTAGAACCCTCCCTTTCCCAGCTTGGGCCTATACCAGTAGGAAAGGGAAGCATTATATGGGCTTCTTCTCCCTTTCCTTGCCTTATTTTATACCTTCCTCCCCCAGCTTGATAAGCAAGCACTTAGATTCCTCTAGAAATGAGGAATGGAGAGGAATGTGGGCAAATGGCAGGAAGCACTGCGTTTGACTAGTACTCTTGGATTTGCAGTCAGTATTTTCTGGGTGTATTCTATTCTGGGGGTTGTTTGGAGAATTCTCTTCCATCACTAGTGATCTCTCCTTGGAGTTCGGGATGATCACTTAAGGGTTACCCTTCAGCTTGGGGACATATGCAAGAAGACTTCCAGCCTCTGTATCTGAGCCTCCTTTCCCTCCAGGTGGCTTCTTGCTTCTTGGGGCAGGACGTAAGACAACCTCAGGCTAACACTGCCTCATATAGCACAAGTGTAGTCTTGCTTAGGTTGCCTCACACCTCCCTTCAGAATGGAGGTGGCAACTTTTGTCTTAGGGTCTTAGATGAAATAGAGACAGGGTTTCATTTGAATATATGACAACAATTCAGTTTATATTTGTTTACTGATTTTTAATTTACAAAGTGCTTTTGAAAGCCATTTGTGCGTGGAGATAGGGTTGCTATGAGTCAGAACCAACTCAACAGCACCTAACAACAAAAACAACATATATAATAACTATATAAAGACAGCTTCCGTGATCCTTGTGTCTCTCATTTCACAATAGGTCTCCAGATTTCCATCACTTTTCAAGATCTTTGGAGAGTCTTAAGTTGTTTTCAGTGTGGTTATGATGAGGAACATAGCCAACATTTGCAAGTTATTATCCTGTTGTTGTTGTTTGGTGCCATTGAGTCACCTCCAACTCATAGTGACCTTAAGTACAACAAACTGAAACACCATCCTTGAGCCCATTGTTGCAGCCACTGCGTCAATCCATCTCGTTGAGGGTCTTCGTCTTTTTTGCTGACCCTCTACTGACCAAGCATGATGTCTTTTTCCAGGGACTGGTCCCTCCTGATAACATGTCCAAAGTATGTGAGGCGAAGTATTGCCATCCTTGCTTCTAAGGAGCATTCTGCCTATACTTCCAAGAAAGATTTGTTTGTTCTTCTGGTAGTCCATAGTATATTCAATATTCTTCACTAACACCATAATTCAAAGACATCAATTTTTCTTTGGTCTTCTTTATCTTTATTCATTGTCCAGCTTTCACATGTATAGGTGTTTGAAAACACCATGACTTGGGTCAGGCACACCTTAGTTCTCAAAGTGACATCTTTGCTTTTCAACACTTTAAAGAGGTCTTTTGCAGCAGATTTGCCCAGTGCAATGTGTTGTTTGATTTCTTGATTGCTGCTTCCATGGGCGTTGATTGTGGATCCAAGTAAAATGAAATCCTTGACAACTTAAAATTTTTCTCCATTTATCATGATATTGCTTATTAGTCCAGTTGTGAGGATTTTTGTTTTATTTATGTTAAGATGTGATTCATACTGAAGGCTGCAGTCTTTGATCTTCATCAGTAACTGTTTCAAGTCCTCTTCACTTTTGCAAGCAAAGTTGTATCATTTGCGTAACACAGGTTGTTAATGAGTCTTCCTCCAATCCTGATGCCCATTCTTCTTCATGTAGTCCAGCTTCTTGGATTATTTGCTCAGCATATAGATTGAATAAATATTGTAAAAGGATACAACACTGACATACGCTTTTCCTAATTTTAAACCATGCAGTATCTCCTTGTTCTGTTTGAACGACTGACTCTTGTTCTATGCACAAGTTCCTCATGAGCGCAATTAAGTGTTCTCGAATTTCCATTCTTCATAGTGCTATCCATAATTTGTTATGATCCACATAGTCGAATGCCTTTGCATAGTCAATGAAACACAGGTAAATATCTTTCTGGTATTCTCTCCTTTCAGCCAAGATCCATCTGACATCAGCAATGATACCCCTTCTTCCACGTCCTCTTCTGAATTTGGCTTCAAATTCTGGCAGTTCCCTGTCAATGTACTGTTGCAATGACTTTTGAATGGTCTTCAGCAAAATTTTACTTGAGTGTGATTTTGATGATATTGCTTGATAATTTCCGCATTCTGTTGGATCACCTTTCTTGGGAAATGGCACAAATATGGATCTTTTCCAGTCAGTTGGACAGGTAGCTATCTTCCAAATTTCTTGGCATAGACCAGTGAGCACCTCCACCACTGCATCGATTTCTTGAAACATCTCAACTGGTATTCCGTCAATTCCTGGAGCCTTGTTTTTTGCCAGTGCCTTCAGCACAGCTTGGACCTCTTCCTTCAGTACATCAGTCATATGCTGCCTCCTGAAATGATTGAACATCAACCAATTCTTTTTGGTACAGTGACTTTGTGTATTCTTTCCATCTTCTTTTAATGCTTCCTTTGTCATTTAATATTTTCCCCCTTAGAATCCTTCAATAATGCAACTCAAGGCTTGAATTTTCTCTTCAGTTCTTTCAGCTTGGTTTTCTGACTCTAGGTCTTTGCACATTTCATTGTAATACTATACTTTTTCTTCTTGAGCTGCCCTTTGAAATCTTGTGTTCAGCTCTTTTTTTTCCTTTCACTTTACTCTACAGATTAGGAAGAAGGACCTGAGGGTCTACTTCTGAAAAAACTTAGCCAGGGAAAACCTTATGAATAGCAACAGAACACTGTCTGATATAGTGTCAGAAGACGAGCCCCTCGGTTGGAAGACACTCAAAAGACAACTGGGGAAAAGTTGCCTCCTCAAAGTAGAGTTGACCTTAATGACACAGATGGAGTCAAGCTTTCTGGACCTTCATTTGCTAATGTTGCATGACCTAAAATGAGAAGAAACAGCTTCAAACATCCATTAATAATAGGAACATGAAATGTGTGAAGTACAATCTAGGAACATTGGAAGTTGTCAAAAATGAACTGGAATGCAGAAATGTCAATATTCTAGACATTAGTGAGCCGAAATGGACTGGTATTGGCCATTTTGAATTGGACAGTCATATTGTATACTATGCAGAGAATGACAGCTTGAAGAGGAATGGCATCGCATTCATTGTCAAAAAGAACATTTCAAGATCTAACCTGAAGTACAACACAGTCAGTGATACGATAATATCTGTATGCCTGCAAGGAAGATCAGTTAATACGCCTATTATCAAGTTTACACACCAACCGCTAGCTAAGACCAAAGATGAAGAAACTGAAGCTTTTTACCAGCTTCTGCAGTCTGAATTAATCAAACATGCGATCAGGATACATTGATAATTCCTGATGATTGGAATGTGAAAATTAGAAACAAAGAAGTAACAGTAGTTGGACAATATGGCCTTGGCGATAGAAATGACACCGGAGATCGCATGATAGAATTTTGCAAGACCAGCTTATTCATTGCAAATACCTTTTTTCAACAACATAAACGGTGACTATACACATGGACCTCACCAGATGGAATACACAGGAATCAAATCAGCTACATCTGTGGAAAGAGACGATGGAAAATCTCAATATCATCAGTCAGAACAAGGCCGGGGGCCGACTGCGGAACAGACTATCAGTTGCTCATATGCAAGTTCAAGTTGAAGCCGAACAAAATTAGAACAAGTCCACGAGAGCCAAAATATGACCTTGAGTATGTTCCACCTGAATTTAGAGACCATCTCAAGAACGGATTTGACTAATTAAACACTAATGACTGAAGACCAGACGAGTTGTGGAATGACATCAAAGACGTCATACATGAAGAAAGCAAGAGGTCCTTAAAAAGACAGTAAAGAAAGAAAAGACCAAAATGGATGTCAGAAGAGATGCTAAAACTTGCTCGTTTTCCTACGCTAATCAAATAAAGGGTATCTCTTATGAAAACGTGTCTGAAAGTGTCCTCATGTTGTGTCTTTATGCTGTACCTTTTATTCTTTTACCAAATTATTTGATCAGATTCTTAAAACAACTTTTATGAGATACATATTAATACTACAGATAAAAGAACTGGGCTTATAAAGGTTAAATTATTTGCTCTAGGTCATATCTTAAGTAGCAGAGATACATATGCTTGCTCTTCACTAATAATACTTTACTTGTGTCTAATATGATATAGGCCTTCAAAACAGAAACTTGTCCATCAATTATCTCTATTGATTTCACAATTTAGTAACTCAGACAGAGATCCCTACTTCATAGATGAAAACATGTTAAGTCAATCAGCTTGTAAGTGGCAGAAATCCTGACTCAATCCAAGACTTTCTTACAATACCACATTGTATCTGTTTACATTTCCCTTTCTAAAATCTGTACATTTATTTATTCAACTTTTATGTAATTTTAAAATTAGAGTTACTAAGAAATGAATAACTGTGTCTGTCACTTATACCTAATCTCTTCCCTCTTATTTCCTCATTTAAACAGCCAGCAGCTTGAACCACAAAACAGAATGAATTAAAAATCCTACGTAAGTACTTTTTGTTTATATCACTTTCAGTGCTGGCCCCCAAAATACAAACCAGTATCAACAATTTGAAATTACAGTGTTAACATTTTCTGTTTCTAAGCTAAGCTAAACATTGAAGCAAATTGTATTGCAACACGTATTTATTTTAACTCCAACACAACCGAGAATCTTATCCAGGACGTTAACAAACTTTCCTGTACTTTCCCGTCGAGTGATGGGATGGAGTTCATGGAATATTTTGGTTTACTAATTTTAGTAGAAATAAAAACTTTACAATTTTTTACAACTCAAAAATTTATGTTTTGTTTTCTATTAAATTGCTTTGCTCTGTCTCAGGTATAAAAATTTTTATGTTTCATTTAGTAAGCATTCATTTTTTTAACTTGTGCTTTAGGTGAATATTTATGTGGCAAATTAGTTTCCATTCAATAATTCATACACAGGTTGTTCTGTGACATTGGTTGCAATTCCCTCAAAGTGTCAGCACTCTCCCCATTTCCACCCGAGTTTCCCCATTTCCGTTCATTTGGTTTCCCTGCCCTTCCCTGCATTCTCATCTTTGCCTTTAGGCAAATGCTGCCCTTTGCAGCTCTTACAGTTGGTTGCTCTAAAGAGCACTTTCTTTATTGGTGTTATTGTTTATTTTACAGGCCAGTCTATTATGTGGCTGAAAGGTGGCCTTTGCCAGTGGCTTCAGTTCCATGTTAGCGGGTTGTCTTAGGGCAATAGTCTCAGGGATTCCTTCAGTCTCTATCAGACCAGTAAGCCTGGTCTTTTTTATGAATTTGTAATTTTGTTCTACATTTTTCACCCCTTCTAACCAGAACCCTCTATTGCGATCCTGGTCAGAGCAGTCAGTTATAGTAGCTAGGCACCATCTAGTTCTTCTGGTCTCAGGTTAGAGGAGGCTATGTTTCATGTGGGCCGTTAGTCCTTTGGACTAATTGCTTCCTTAAGTCTTCAGTTTTCTTCATTCTTCTTTGCTCCAGACATGTAGAAACCAATAGTGGTATATTAGATGGACACTCGCAAGCTTTTAAGACCCCAGGCCCTACTGACCAAACCAGGATATAGAACATTATCTTTATGAACTATGTTATACCATTGACCTAAATGTCCCCCAAGACTTTGGTGCTTATCCTTCAAGCCCTGTAACTCAGTCTGTTGAGGTATTTGCTTATGTCTAAGAAGTTTCCATGACTATGCTCCCTGTGTGTTCTATTATATATATGAATATACACACAGCCTTTACAGATACGAATGTAGAAATAGCCACAACCATACCTATACATGTGCAGGGTATACTCCTGAATGTCTTCCCATACCTATTTAGCATACATATCTACCTGTGTACTCACTCACAGATTATTCTTTGTTATTACTGTTGTTGCAGAATTGTATATGTTATAGTATTTACTGTAGTTACCCTTTATTCTTGCGTACCTCTCAGCGTCTCCCTTTGCCTTTGTGCTGAGTTCCCCCATATTGTGTATTGACTTTCCCTTCACTAAATTTAACTTGTATCTGTTATCTAGTTAGTATTTCCTCCTTCCTCCCCCTCCCATCCCTGGTAAACATCAAAGAATGTTTCTTTCTGTGCATAAACCTATTCTTGTCTTTTTTATAATAGTAGTCATACAATATTTGGCCTTTTGTAATTGACTTATTTCACTCAGCATAGTGTCCTCCAGGTTTATCTATGTTGTGAGATGTTTCATGTATTCATCACTGTTCCTTATCATTGTGTAGTATTAAACTGTATATATGCACCACAGTTTATCTATTCATTTATTGATGGGCATTTAGGTTGTTTCTATCTTTTTGCTATTGTGAATAACGCTGCAATGAGCATGGGTGTGACTATGGCAATTTGTGTCACAGCTCTTATTTCTCTAGAATATATACCCTGGAGTGGGATTGCTGGATCTTATAGTATTCTTATTTATAACTTTTTAAGAAGTGCCATACCATTTTCCATAGTGGTTGTACCAATTTACACTCCCACCAGCAGCATATAAGAGTTCTAATCTCCCCAAATCCTCATCAGTATTTGTTTTTTTTGATCAGTGCCATTCTTGCCCTGGTGAGATGCTATCTCATTGTAGTTTTCATTTGCATCTCTCTAATGACTAATGATTGCCAGCATCTTTTCATGTATTTGTTAGCTGCAGGAATGTCTTCTTTGGTGAAGTGTCTGTTCATGTCCTTTGCCCATTTTTTAATTGGATTGTTTGTCTTTTTGTTATTGAGGTGTTGAAGTTTTCTATAACTTTAGAGATTAGACTTTTGTCCAATATGCCCTTGCCAAAATTTTTCCCCAGTCTGTAAGTTCTGTTTTTATTCTTTGGTGAGGTCTTTTGATGAGCATAGGTGTTTAATTTTTAGGAGCTCCCAGTTATCTAGTTTTTCTTCTGTTGTTTGTGCATTTTTAGTTATGTTTGATAGTTTATTTATGCCTAAAATTAGGGCCCCTATGTTTATCCCTATGTTTTCTTCCATAAACTTTATTGGTGTGAAGTATGGATCTTGTTTCTTTCTTTTATTGGCAAAGGGACATGCAGTTTTTTCAGTACAATTTGTTAAAGAGATGATATCTTCCCCCATTTCATGGATTTTGACCCTATGTCACTGTACCAGCACAAGGCTATTTTGACTACCATGGCTGTATCGAATGTTCTAAGATGGGGAGTGTGAGGCCTGCTAGTTTGTTTGTCTTTTTCAGTAATGCTTTACTTATCTGGGGCCTCTTTCCTTTCCATACAAAGTAAGTGATTAGGTTTCCCATCTCGTTAAAGAATGTTGTTGGAATTTGGATCAGGCTTGCATTATATCTATAGATTGCTCTGGGAAGTATTGACATTTTCACAATCTTATGTCTTCCTATCCATCAGCATGGTATGTTTTTCCATTTAGGTAGGTCTCTTTTGGTTTCTTGCAGTAATGTTTTGAAGTTTTCTTTCTATAATTCTTTTATGTCCCTAGTTAGATTTATTTCTAACTCTTTTATCTTTTGGGGGACTATTGTAGATGGTATTGTTTCACTGATTTCCTTTTCAGTGTTATCATCATTAGTGTAGAGTAATCCAGCTAATTTTTGTATCTTGATCTTGTATCCTGCCACTTTGGTGAACCCTTCTCTTAGTTCTATTAGTTTTGGTAGCTCTATAGTAGAATCTCTGGGATAAGCATCCCTTCTGTGATGGCTAAGATTGTGTGTCAACTTGGCCGGGCCATGATTCTTAGTGTTTATATGTGATTACCCCCATAGTGGGATCTGCTGTAAGTAGCCAATCAGTTGAAAGGGAGTTTCCTTGGGCATGTGTCCTGTATCCATATATAAGTGGATGTTCCGGCTTTTGCCTGCACTGGATCCTGCAGCTGCCTCCTGGTTGTCTGACCTCCAGTTCTTGGGACTTGAGCTAGCAGCTTGCCTGCCAATCTTGGGATTTGTCGATCTTCACAGCCTGTGAACAAGAGTCCTGCTCTTCGACCTGCTGATCTGAAACTTGCTAAATATATACTTGATCTGTACAAATGGATGAATTCTACGTCAAGTGAACAGCAGTCTGACTCGAATTGCCAGAACAGAGAGTCATGGTCCCTCAATCAATTCCCAGACTTGAGTGCATTTAAAGACCCACAACCCCTTGAATGAAGGGGAGGCTGGGTCCCCTTGAAGAAGGATGTCAATACACTGCCAAAAATTTATAATGTTAATCTTTCTCCCAGCCTTCCCCAAAGGGATCAAGGCCTTTTATGAGAGTGACTGTTCATTGGAGAAAAGGAAATAATCAGACTTTTAGGGGATTACTGGATACTAGCTCTGAACTGACACTAATTCCAGGAGACCCAAAACATCACTCTAGCCCACCAGTCAGAGTGGGAGCATATGGAGGTCAGGTTATTAATGGAGTCTTGGCTCATGTCTGTCTCACACTAGGTTCGGTACATCCCCAAACCAATCCTGTAGTGATTTCCCCAGTTCCGGAATGCATAATTGGAATAGATATACTCAGCAACTGGCAGAATCCCCACATTGGATCCCTGAAAAATGGAGTAAGGGCTATTAAGGTAGGAAAAGCCAAGTGGAAGCCTTTTGAACTGCCCCTACCTAGGAAAATAGTAAACCAAAAACAATACCGCATTCCTGGAGGGGTTGCAGAGATTACTGCTACAATCAAGGACTCGAAGGATGCAGGGGTGGTGATTCCCACCATATCCCTGTTCAACTCGCCTATCTGGCCTGTGCAAAAAACAGATGGATCTTGGAAAATGACAGTAGATTATCAAAAACTTAACCAGGTGGTGACTCCAATTGCAGTTGCTGTTCCAGATGTAGTTTCATTGCTTGAGCAAGTTAACACATCTCCTGGCACGTGGTATGCAGCTATTGATCTGGCTAATGCCTTTTTCTCCATACCTGTTTCAAAGAACCATCAGAAGCAGTTTGCCTTCAGCTGGAAAGGCCTGCAATACAACTTCAGTTGTCTATCTCAGGCCTACATCAACTCTCTAGCCCTGTGTCATAATTTAGTCCGCAGGGAACTTGATTGCCTCTCCCTCCCACAAGACGTCACACTAATCCATTACATTTATGACATTATGCTGATTGGACCTAGTAAGGAAGAAGTGTCAACGACTCTGGACTTATTGGTAAAACATTGGCGTGCTAGAGGGTGGAGGGTAGGAAATTAATCCCACAAAAATTTAGGCACCTTCCACCTCAGTGAAATTTCTAGGGGTCCAGTGGTGTGGTGCATGTCAAAATATTCCTTCTAAAGTGAAGGATAAGTTATTGCATTTGGCTGCTCCCACAACTAAAAAGGAGGCACAACACCTAGTGGGCCTCTTTGGATTTTGGAGGCAACATATTCCTCATTTGGGGTGCTACTCTTGTCTATCAAGTGACTTGAAAAGCTGCTAGTTTTGAGTGGGGCCTAGAACAAGGGAAAGCTCTACAACAGGTTCAGGCTGCCATGCAAGCCACTCTGCCACTTGGGCCATATGATCCAACTGATCCAATGGTGCTTGAAGTGTCAGCGGCATAGAGGTGTTTGGAGTCTTGACAGGCCCCTATTGGTGAATCACAGCACAGACACTTAGGATTTTGGAGAAAAGCCCTGCCATCCTTTGCAGATAACTACTCTCCTTTTTTTTTCTTTTTTAATTTTTTTTTTATTGTACTTCAGGTGAAGGCATACAGAACAAATAGTTTCTCGTGAAACAGAAGTACACATGTTGTTTTATGACATTGGTTAACAACCCCACAACATATTAACCCTCTAATTTCTCAACCTTGTTTTTTTTGGTGAAAATACACATAGCCAAAGATACACCATTTCAAAAATTTCTACATGCAAAGTTCAGTGACATTGACTACACTTTTCGAATTGTGCTGTTATTTTCACTTAAGATGAAGGCTTACAGAACAAAACGGTCTCTCATTTAACAGTTACTACAAATGTTGCCCTATGACAATGGTTAACAATCTCACAACACATCAACAATATCCTTACTCAACCTTGGGTTCC